>NC_057934.1:16015518-16339685 GCF_018555375.3 Anguilla rostrata
CTTAATTTTAGGGGCAAAAGTAATTGCACAAATGAAGATGATCCAAAATAGTCACCATACTGTATTTAGTATTTAGTTGCAAATCCTTAGCATTCAATAACTGCCCGAAGTCTTCTACCCGTAGACATCACCAGACACTGGGTATCTTCCTTGGTGATGCTCTGCCAGGCCTGTACCACAGCCATCTTCGGTTTCTGTTTGTTTCTGGGGTATTTTGCCTTCAGACTCATCTTCAGCAAGCAAAAGAAATGTTTAGTTGGACTTTGCAGGTCAAGAACATTCCACTTTCTGGACCTGAAAAAAAAGAATGGGAGCGAATTGGGAGACTGAAAATTGAGAGGAGCAGTGATGCTGTTAGCGTCAGCAGGGATAACTGATATTGCTAGTATTCACACTATGCAATGGGGTAGGCTCCACAAAATTACTTGTGTTATATCAAAGTAGAATACCCCTTTATGGTGAAACACATTTTTTTTGTATGTTAAGTATCCTTTCACCCACTGAAACCAAACAGTATTTTAAAAATGTTTAAACACTGAAGACAAATTTACATTGCATTACATTCATTAAGCAGACACTCAGATTCATAGCGATTTATTGTATATAAGTGGATACATATTCACTTGATTTATATGAGAAAGAGTGCAAGATCTGGATAACAGACCAGTAAGTATAGCTACAACACTTACGTAAGCACTAATGCAAATCAACTGTGCGTAACCAATAACCAAAATCATGGATACATAGAGACTGCATGCATAACAAGCTCTAAGAAGAAAAACACAAGAATATTGTCATGACCTAAAACCACCAAAATACCAGAAAATGAATTACCACAAAGGGTTGGAGTGGAAAGGCATGGGAGGGGAATCAAGACATGGTCTGAATACATGGGGTCTTCATTCAGCATCAAAAGATGGCCAATGACTGTGCTGTCCTGGACAACATACAAAGTTTACTCTGGAGAGCCAGCCCAGACAGACATTATGACTGGGAGATATGACCACACAGTGCAGAAATAGCCAGTCCCCTCAAGGTTGCAGAATAGAGAGATCTGGCCAGGGTTTAAGGTTTGAAGACTGATTAAAGGTATGGTGGACAGCAATTGACTGAGGGTGAGTGTGTGCGTGTGTGTGTGTGGGGTGGCTGGACATGCTTCGAAAGTAATGCGGTGGAGTTCTGCCTTCACAGCAAAGGTTTAATGGCACAATCAGAGAGACCGATGAGAAGGGAACTGCAGTAGTCTAAACTGAGACCATGTGCTGTGGTTTATATCATTTTAGGCTTAACCAGTAAATTATGAACAGTTATTTGATGAAAGAAAATCAGTACAAAAACTTTGATTAATCTATAAATCAAACATATTTTAATATCTAATAATAAAATGTTAGTTCTTTTCCCGTTCTCAGCAAAATAGAGGTTGACTAAAAGACTATATGTAATTGATTAAAAACCCTACAAACACTTCCAGGTATGAATAAAAAGTTCCATCCAACACCATTCCTGAATAAAATATTGAGCCATCCAGCCGTTAGTGAATTTAAAATTTTTAAAATGGCTTTCATCTTGATTAAATAAGATTAAGTATGAAATGCTACACCAGGATTGCAGTAAAATGCAAATAAATCACTATACTTCTTATTCAAAAAAATGAAAGAACACCATCGTTTTGAAATAATAGAGGAAATGAATGTCATAAGTCCAAACAAAAAATAAATAAAAATGACTTGCATTCACCCACTCAACTCACCTCATACTGTAGGTATTGCACCTGCTAAACTCCTTGAAATTTGTCACTTCTTAAACTGCTAAAATGCTTAAATGTGTCTGAAAAGAGAACGTGTGTCCAAGTAGAATATAGCTACATTTTAGTTTGGCTGTTACAAATGTCAATTATTTTGAAAAGAAATGGAAATTTGGGCAGCTGTGACAGCATTGTACTATTTTTCCTTATCTATCAACACAGCTTGTGTTTGCCATTGTATATTTGTGTGCGGGAAAACCGCAGGCCCGCGGTGTGTGTAATCACATTTGTTTGTTTGTTGTTTGGCTAAATGAATCTGTGAGAAGCGATATAATAGGAAAATTAAAATTCCATTTTAATTAAAAATGTCTGTTTTAGATTAGAAACCTCATTATGGGACTCCATGGGCTTTCTCCTTTTTCATTTTCAGTGCTTTACCTTAATAGTCATTTAACATGTGTGCCTAATTAGAACTTAAAATATAATTTGAGGTTTTCTGGGAAAGGCTAGAAAGTATTTCAAATAACCCAACAGAGAATATCTTTTGTTGGCCCTACCACGCAGGCACATAGGAAGTAAACAGGACTAGTTTATAAATGTTATACCCAGTCAAACCCTCTCCTCAGAAAATCAGCAATTAAGTCTTTGTATTGCTTTAAGTGCTTGCTATTAGTGCTGTAGGGCAAATGTTTAATATACATAAGACATGTGACAATAGTAAAACTGCATTCTAACTGTACAACATGTAATCATATGTTAAAGTACTTCATTTAACAAGATACTATTGTGCACATCCAATAATATTCAAACTTCATGTTTTAGAGCGTTTCATGGCTCATATCTGTTTTTTTCATCTTTGATATTTGGTGTGCACGCAGTAACCAATCGCATGCCACATTCCAATTCAGACCTCCTTTGAAACAATGGTTGTTTTGAGCAGCCAACTGCAAATGTCCTTCCTAAACAGCTTGGACAGTACCAAGGAATTTACATCAGCTATTTTCAAGAAAAGCTCAGGTTTTAGCTGAATGATTCAGTGGCAATGAAATCTGAATATGCGGTGCCAGGTCCTGCCACACATCCTATGAGGGCTGGCCCCCCTTATATCATTCAGGAGGAAGAAAACAGCAAAATATACATCAAAATGCAAAATGCTACATTCAGGTTAGGGAACCTCACTCAAGCACATAACATGTTGACAAAGACAATGCTTTGAATGGTGCAAGCAACTGTGAGCGTAGGCTTGCTGTCCAGTGGCCCTTTAAACTTGAATATGTCAATAGATAGTGTCACAGGGATATAGAGTAGAATCTCACGTGTGGAAAGACCCTCAGCAAGAGGTGACCGGGTCGTGACATACGATCTTCAGAGAAATTCAGCCTTTCTCTGACAGCTTATGAATTTATTCATTGGGGTCACTGGACCTCTCCCAATGGGACGTCTTAAATGCAGCTCAACCCTGATGCGGGTTGGTGTGGTAACGCATAGAAGCATGAGGTGTCATGCACTCAGCACTGGTGCAGACTGCCACCTTACTTTCATGACTTTGTGTCAGCAACACCTTCAACAGGTGCCTGCTAACTCCCCCCAAAAAAGCCCATGGGGTTATGCATGGTGTTTTATGAAAAAAATAAAAGGTGTAATGGAGTAGACTGTCAGGACGTCTGCCTGAGTTTCCGTTCTGTTCCTGTTTTTCTTTATTTATTTTTTTATTTTTTATTTTAGTTTTGTATGTATGCTTTTGTGTGTGTGTGAGCGCATGGGGTTTGCCTTGGTTTCAGGTTCCTGGTTCCCGCCCACGCTCCGCCCCCTGTCCTGCCTGTCTGCCTCAGCCGTATTATTCAATCATGCCTCTCCGCATCATGCAATCAAGCCTCTGCCGCCGTCTCCACCTGCTACTCATCTTCTACTCAGTTTCCTTAGCTATATATTTCTGTTAGCCCTATTAGCCTGTGCCAGATCGTGCCTTAGTTAACTTTGTGCCGTTCAAGCCTTATGCTTCTTCTTGTGACTACTTCCCGGTTTTTGACTTTTGCTTGTATTCGCCGCGTATGCATTTAGCCTGACCCTTCGGATTACCGTTGCTTCAGTTTTTGAATTCTCGTCTGTAGTGCTGTTCTCGCCTCTGTTCCCGTTGTGTGTCTTTGCCTGCCTGGAAAGTTTCTGACTGCCTTTGGATTTTGGACCTTGCCTGGAGTGTTGTGTACAAGACTGTTCGCTAATTATGTTGCACCTTGTTTTGACATTAAACTACCAAGTTTTTCCCTGAGTTTGCGAGTCTGCTTTTGAGTCCAACCCCGGAGCCTGACATAGACTTGTGATGTGGTAACACATGTATTGCTGCAAAATAAAGCAAACAACTGAATTTATTGGTTCTAAGCAATATACTGTTGTGTCCTTACTTGTGTATTGTAGCAACAGGAAACATTCATCCGAGTTCATCCAAGGTGAAGCGGCATCCGAGGCATTAATATAATAACATTATAGTAATAACAATTTATTGGACTATGTACTGCAGTTCTTAATGATCTCAGAGTGCTTTGCTGTGAATAGGGGAAACAACATCTCTGTTACTCCAAATGCATAGAACCCACCTGTACAATGTACAACAGCCATTTTGTCCCGTTAGTCAAATAATCATTTTCCTTATCGAAGGATCAGGCAGACACCAATTGATACTCTTGATGACTTGGTTTATTTCTGCAGAAAAAGTACAGTACACTTACAACGAAATGCTCAATACTGTATTGGAAATAAGGGGAACTGCTAAGCTGTATTTATACAGGATGGATAGTGCCCTTTTGCAAGACATCTATTGGATTATGATTTATAATACATGCAGAATAATAAAACAATGATTACATCTTTATTTTGTCATTTGAATTCAGGTAACATATCAATTTGCTTTTTTAGAAGCTTCATCCTTTTACAGTGAATATTTGTTACAGGGAAATATAATCCTTCTTTGCATGCAGCCAACTGAAGTCCAGTTATCTTTTTGTACCAAGCTCGTGTCATCACCAACACTCCCTGCCTATGATTACTATAAAACATGAACTTTAACTGGTATTTTTCCACCCAGAAAGGACACTAGAAAAATACAATATTAAAGTAATTTGTTTGAGTCAAGAGTACAAGCAGGAATTGCCTCTAAGCACCCAAATATCAGGTGGAGTGGAAAAGCGTACTGAAGAGTACATATTATGCTTCCCCTTGAATTTAACCAGAGAAGATTGGAATGTTTATTTATTTATTTATTTACAAATCCAGGGATATCAGACAGTTGTGCAACACCACATCCTGCTGAACAGCACATAAAAAAAAAAAATAATTTACAAAGATCAGGTTCAATGTTGCATATCTGGGTACAATGCAACGTGACCAAGAAAAATATGCTTCTCTACTCAACTGTGCATTTCTATTGGTATGTGATAATATGCTAAATTACAGGAAATTCCAGGATTGTTTGAGCTTTGAAAAGCAGTCGCTCATTATCACAAAATTGAATTTAAAAGGAAAGAGGAGAGTTCTATTGTGTAGCAATCTAGCGCTCATTTAACGGAAATTACTGTTTTAATTAAATTTTGTACAAGCTCAACAAACTTTATTCATGTTGAAAAAACACAATAAGGATGAAAGGAAAATATACTGTGCTTTTTTTTTTTTTTGCACTATTGGATTTCTGTTCTGCTCACTGACACAATGACTTCTGATACAACAAAGACAAGGAAGTAAGGCACTAAATTGCCAATATGAGGAGTACATGCATTATGTGGGCACATTCAACATGTACAGTGTGTGAGAATGCTGAAGGTAACAGGAACATTTTTTAAATTATGAATATTTATAATATATGAAATCAAAAGTAGGCCACTCTTTAGTACAAAGAGTTACAAAGAAAGTTTAAAAAAATGAATAAATTAAAGTTTGACAATTGGGCTGGTAAGGCAGGAGAAACCAGATGATGCCTGTAAACACCTTTCGTATCTCAGTGGCTACTTCAGTGGCATGGGTATATATATATCTGGTTTGGCAAGGAGATGTATTTCAGCCAGTTCGGACAAAAAACATGTGTCTCTTCCATTCTGCATCTAAATCATGTTGCATTCACAGACCTTGTACGGAACTATGTCATCTTGGTTGTCATTTAAGAGGTAGCCATGGTAATGCTTTTCGTTTCTTGTACTTTCTTTTAAAATGAGCACATAGTCCACTATCTGGTAACTAAGGCCTCATGTGACTCAAGGCAGTTTTGGTGGCTCTGAAGCAACAACACTATTTAGCCTTGAGCGTATTTGTACCATTCATATATGAGCCAGTATGGCGGTTTGCATTTCATTTGACATGTTCTTGGGTGCTGCTGAACTGAGAACATGGTTACAGCTGAACTATTCAACTGCTACCTACACCTGCATATTTTGTGTCTTCTAGGAAATAAAGACTGACACTGGTCATCAAATTTTCATGGTTGCCTGCTATCTTAACGTGAAGGAAAGAGTCGTTGTACGTTTCATTCCTGTTACAGTGAAGAATATTGCTACAGATTATGCATGTAAAGGACATATGCAAATCCAGCATGCTAGTTGGGAGATAAAACACTAATTAATTTTCTCACATGATCTATCAATGAAATACAAATAAGACAAAGCTGCATTTACCTTTAGATTTTAGCATTTAGCAAAGGCTCTCATCTGATAAAAGTGAATAGATAAAGGTTTATCCAATGCGCAAAGACAATGGAAAGCATCAGCTCACACACATATGTGAGTACAAAAACCCACAACCTAGGAGCTATTGTAAGTACAAGGTGAAGATTGAAGATCCAGTGCTTTAAGTGGAAAATGCATTTAAGGATGTAAGGAAATAAGGATATAAGGAAATAAACATATGTTGTAAGTATATAGTGTTATACATACCACAGGTTGGGATAGTAAACCCAGAGTTCAGCATTAGTTGACCCAAAATAACATGGAAACAGGTGGGCAGAAGATTAAAAATGGAGGGAGGGGAGGGTGTTGGAGTGGAGAGGACATGTGACCAAGAGGAGAGTCCCTTTGGAGGGGGGATGGCCAGGTGATTGGTAGATGAACATTGGAGTGGTCTGGCAGGAGTGTGTGGTTTGATTGTAGATTGTAAGTAAAAAGGTGCAGTCCCTCCTGCTTAGCCATGGACTCAGACCTCAGATGTGTATTTTATTCAGGCCCCACTGGCAACCTGTGGAGGGAGGTGAAGAGAGGTGTGTCATGTGTGTACTGATGATGGATAAAAATGGGTGGCCTTGCTCTGTCAGCTGCCTAACAAAAAGCTAAAAGGGGCTTTATGACCTTGAGATTATATAAACTAATAGGTTCAGTTCTGCTTTACTGCCCATGGTTTTGTACCAATCTGCTTTCACACCTCCAGCTGACCAACATACTTTTGCCACAGGTCAATTTGCAATGAGAACCTCACTGGCTCACTTCAAAGTATAGCCTCAGGTTTGTTGATAGCTATCTTTTCTATTTGATATATATCACATACCTTGCATTGCATGGAAGAAGAGAGCATTTAAGGGACTTCTGTAATGTGATAATAGCAATCCATATTGTAACTGAAGTGCAAATACTTTCTCCCCATTACTGCACATAATCACAGTATAGGCTCAGCTAAATACCATATGGTAATTTGGAACATGTAAGCCTAGTCCTTGTATAAAATTCTGAGCTAGACACAAAGAAGATTGAATACTATAATTATTTCCCCGCTTTTATGTGTGTAATATATACTCATTGCATACACAATATGAAACAAAGAAATTTTAAACCTCCATAGGAACCTGTTTGAGAGGGGAAATGAATTAAAGCCATAACAGAATAGAGTAGGAAATAGAAATTGATTTGTCTGGTGCCCCGTTGTAAATCTGAGACTGTAAGAGCAGTCTCCCGGTGCAGCCACTGAACGCTTGCCGATGGTCAGCGCAACCCAGAGCTGGACGTCACAAAATGGAGTCTTCAAACTGTGCTCACTGGGTGATCGCAAAGGAAGTGAACAACACGCAGGGAAAAATGTACCTTTGCACTAGGAAATGTTCACTACAATTAGGTAATCAATCTGCAAGCTGCGGCTTTACAATGATCATATGTTTCTCTTCTATGCGTATCTTTAATTCTGGGCCATAAAGATAATTATCAGCATTTCAGGCAATATAGGTCTTGCAAACGTATGTTATTGCAACATAAAATTGCTGTGAATTTGCTCTTCAGTGATTGCCCTATTCCTTCCCTAGAATTTTCTTTTTTTCAAGGATTTCTTCTTTTTTCTTTTTTTGTCTTTTTTCCCACATTTACTCTGGGCCCAAAATTGAACCTCATTAATTTTTAGAAGCGAAGCTTTCAGCATTTCAAGGAAAATGCACCTCAAGTTATATTAAGAAAATTATCATTCTCTTTACTCCTTTCTGCTTCTCCACAATTCAGGCAGTTTTTTTTTTTTTTTTTATTTTTTTTTTTACTATGAGATAAAACCCTTTTCTTGTTCTGGTGGAATGTAAAAATAGGCTTGAATAGACACAGAAGCTTTGCGATGTCACCCACAATAGGGAGGGGCTAAGTAAGAGAGGTGTGACACCTATGGCTTGAGGGATATTTTCAAGAAGGCCTGGTCATTTAATGTAGGCAACAGCATGCAGGTGGGAGGTGATGCTGACAGTGAGATAAAAACAGGAGTTCTTGGCAAGTGTCAGCACTCTAGAGACATGACAGATGTTTTTTAGGGGTGGGAACAAGTTATATTACTGCAACATTACACCCGGCAAGAGGAAGAAATGTTTGTGAGAGAGTTTTTTTAGAGAATTTTACTGTTTCCTGCATTATATTACATTGTTTTTTTTTTTTTTTGTTTTTTTTGTAGAATTAGGGATAGCCTTTCAGTGTTTGCCATCTAGCAGGCAAACAGGAGAGCCATGAATTCTTGCAACTCCATTTTACTATAAAGCCATTGATCAAAATGTTGTTATGTCAGCAGAAGTTCAGATAAGGCGAAGCATGTGAACTGAGAACAATGGGTTTTATTGCGTCTAAGTAACTTCAGTTGTGTAACTTAAGCCTTTAGGTTGTCTGATGTCTGGGACAGTCGTCTTTTTTTTTTTTTTTTGGACAAATGGATGTGGCTCATACCATTTACACCTTCAAATTTACATAAAGTAAATATTTTGCTTTATTAAGTAAGGGACATCTACTTTTTTTAGGACAGAAATCATCACTCTGCTCTTTTAGAACAGCAAGGCCGTTGATGATGAATTGATCTGACAAAACTAATCAACAGGACTGATGTTGGACATGCAAATGTTATTAAAATTCAAAAGCTGCAGAGCATGTGGTCTCTGTGGCTGGATGAATTTTTATTCTAAACATACAGAGAATGTGATATACAAAAGTTTTATACAATACCATAGAAAAAGCAAGTATATAAACATATAATTATATGTCTGTTTACTGCAGGTGCAAATGATCTTTTTACATTCATTTAAATGTGATCGATTAGCCATTAGGGTAACTGCCACACCATCTGCACATTGTATAGGCCTTCATAATTTATTAATTCATATATTTGTGTAATTATAATTAAATATATACAAACATGCTACAGACTAAATAATCACACCAGTGCTGTTAGAAGTACTGGCAGGTAAAATGAAGGTAAGTGCCTTTAATGTTGTTAAACTTGAGATTCATTTTCCCTTGCATAATTACAGCATACAATATGTGCACTAGCCATGATGCTGGCTGCATGCAATCTAGTACTTAATGCTGTAACTGTTTGTCTCCAGGGATGATCCTTTCCATGAAAAATGCACTGAAGCCCTTCATGCTTTCCCCACTCCTAAAATCAATCAAATATTAATCGCAGAGAAAAGCTTGAGCCAGCAAAATGACACTTTTGCATCTTTCAGAAAGTGGCATGAAAAGTGCAATATATTTGTTGGTCATATTCAGTTGCAGACACCATTAATGCTTAGCAACATGCAAAATGAGTACATTTATTTATTTATTTATTTATTTATTTATTTATTTATTTGTATGTCTGTTTGTTTGATAGTTTGTCCCCGAAGATTTTCTCCAGGTTTGCAACATTTTCAATTGTATTCCTTGACCGGTCTCATTGTTCAAACTCGAAAAAGCACAAACAAGCACAATTTGATCCCCACAGCTGCCAGCCCCTGACTCCTTTGACTCCTCTGTCTATCAGCTGAGCCGCAAAGTTATTGCTCCGGAGGCGTACACTGCCGACACAGCTGGTGCTGGCAGACGACGCCTACCCGATGGACCGGGGCATGTCACTGGTGAGACGCAGACAAACCTGCCAACCAGCATAAACAAAACATGAAAGAACAAACATAATTTGCAATTCTTCCCGCAATACTAAGAACGACGCAGTGAGATATGCGAAATCTGATCAAAGTAATTTTACTGGACATTTTTTTTTTCTTTTTTAATGCTTTTCCACCTTATTTCTGTACTCGCTGGCTTCATTCATTTGTGAATCCTCCTTTATTAATACAGGAGAGCACACACTCTCTTATGAAACGCGTGATGTAAAGCCACAGCTTCTCTTCGCACCCGAGGTTCACAAGTTGGGCTTGCGCATGGAATGTGTCAGAGGAAGAAAATTAATAGACAATTATGTATCGCCCAGCGGGGCTTCTGGCCACAGCCAGCACTGGTACAGTTTGGATTCAATACAAAAACCGTGGGGTCCATCCTTAACAGGATACGCCACCCAGTAGCCCTGCATTTACCCTTCATAGTAATGATGACAAAGGAAGATAATTATGCGGATGACAATTATGGCAGTTTACAATTGTGTATAATTATTATCCAACTTCATTTTTTTGGTGGAAAACAATATTAGTATTTTTTTTTCAGTGTACCATAAACAACACAAACATTTCTATGAGTGTTCTTACTGTAGCTTAAGCACTCCTGGTATCCATTATATATCAGGATTGTACATCATGCAGCTATTTTATTCCTGGGAATCAGGTGAGAGGTCCATGCATGTTAATTAACTCCTGCTAGGAGGGCTGTGATTTTACCAAGGAACCTTATGACCGGATTTCAATCATGGAGATTAATGGCGGTATGTTTGCGGTTAATGACCATCTTCTGTTTTTTTGTGCATCCTTTGCTGCCTTCGAGATGGCCTGAAATGTGCTAGTCTTCAACAGAAAAAGATCAGCATACCGCATAAGATCCAGCAAAGTCAACCTCCAGTCAAAAACACACACAATACAATGTCCAATGTTATTTTAACTACAGCTGATTATAAACGAGTCCAACAGGAACCATATATACTATGTATGAGTTTATTTTACACTAAATATTTTACTGTGTAAGTGAGATGAAAAGAATAGGCCTAGATTCAAACAACATATTTCCTCGCTTTTGAATTAAAAATAAATGTGCATTTGGTGAGTTAATTTAGGCAATTGATTACTCTCAGAACCTAGAGTAAATTATCAGATCTCAAGAAATTTTAAGACTCTCATCTTACAGTCTGAAAACATAATTTACGGCTGCAGTGATAGGCAGGGAAACAAAAGGACATGCAAATTCACACACTGCATTTTCAGAGGGTGGGTCTCAGAAGTGTAATCTATTTGACAAAAACACTTTACCTCCCACTATTAAACCACTTCACTGCATATCAAAGTCTATGCTTCAATTGCTGGTTTTAATCACCACGTTCGCTGAATTTCTATTAATGGGTATAAAGTGGTCGTATCTCAAAAGTGGACGGGCTTATTTCTCTGAACTGCAATGATTCTCTTGCATGAGGCTAGAGATTGCTAAACAAACTGTGTTTGTAAGGAATAAGGAACGAATGAATACATGAGAGGTACTTTTTTATACATAGTCCCCCCCGTTTCCGGGCACCATAATGTTCAGGACAAATGGCTTCACAGGTGTTTCTGATTAGTCAGGTGTGTTCAATTGCTTCCTTAGTGCAGATATAAGAGACCTTCAGTCGTCTAGTCTTAATTCTAGGCTTTTGATAGCCTTTGGAATATGTTATTTGCATTTTTCAACATGAGGATCAGAGTTGTGCCAATGAAAGTTAAGAAAGCCATTATGAAACTGAGAAATAAGAGAAAAACAGTCAGAGACATAAGCCTTAGGCTAACTAAGGTTAGCCTTAGACTAACCAAATACATTGTTTTGAACATCATTAAGAAGAAAGAGTGCCCTGATAAGCTCATAAGTCATAAAGAGCCAATGAATTTAATGAATTTGGAGTAGCAGACTTCAGGCAGACTTCAACAAAATGTTACATATGATGGCTATATTTCAGATTATGTTAGTTTGTTCCATTACATTTGTTCCCCTAAAATAGCGAACTATGTATAACAATGGCTGTCATTTCTACTCAAATGACTCAAAATGGATGTAAATACCCCCAAATAAAAGTGGACACTGCACTTTAACCTTCTATTAATTTCTTTCTTTTTTTTTAAACTGACGTGCTGAAGTACAGAGCTAAATAGCAAAGCCAAATGTTTTTAGAACAGTCCTGACACCACAATAATAGCAATACCAGCATGTTTGGCATGCTGCAAGTGGTATTCCCGGGTTCTGACACCTAGAAAAAGCTAATGTTAATGAACATTCAGGTCAATGTTTTCTATGCAGTTTAAAACTGTGTATTTGGTTTGCAAACATTTACTGCAGCACAGACATTTTCCATTGACCTTGACCACAATTAAATGTTTTCTAAACTATTTTGATGTTCCTTTTAAATGGCATGCTGTGCATGAGCAATGTATATTTATCTGAACATATTATAAAAACCAAAGTTAAAAAACCTAACATTAAAAAAGGAAACTAGAGGTGTTTCTCTATTTTTAGTCACACACTCTTTAAACAAAATGTTTCTCATAAATACTTATATAGCATATTTAACACCTAAACATTGCATATGTAATGCCTATAAATCATAAATAAGCAAATGTGCTTCATAAAGTGACAAAACAGATTCTTATGCAACATATTATGCCATACGTGACAGCAAACAAAAAAAGGAGGAGCTAATGTTTCATGAAAGAAGGTACAACATAAATTATAACTGGTATTAGGGTGGAAAGTCATAAGATGTTAAACAAAAGCATGAATCAGGCAGAGTCAAGGACATCATCTCATAATCTCATAATCTCCTGTGGATTTACCAAGCCTGGAAAGACTGAAGGTTCAAGGCATCTTGTGATCCAAGAATGTGTGAGAGTACTTAAAGGGCATTTTCATCACTAAGTACTATTAGCTATTGTGGCACAGCTGTTTTGCACACTGTTAATACAAGAGATATCTACGGCCATTTCGACAGGAGTCAAGGGCATTTGTATTGTTTCACGCACCAGGCATGGTAGTTTTGCGGTCCGTAATAACCTGTTTGTTTCAGCATGGATTGGGAAGTTTAGTAGGGGGTGCGTCAATAAAACAATGGGAATATCCACCCTGTGGAATTGGTCATGGGAACCACAGTTAACCCAATTTATTCTTATAAAACCAGCCTCTGGTACGACTGTTCCGTAGTTGCGTTAAAGCCTGGAATTGCAACTTGACTGTGAAAATAGAGCAAATGTGATATCTTTGTATTGCATTGAAAATCAATTTAGAAGAAATCTTCTGACAATAAATACTGGCTATTCTCCATCAGGCGCACAATCCTTGAAATCTATGAATGCAATTAACTTTGAATGTTCAAATCATGGCATATTGTACATTATATCCATCTTAGATGGACCATCTATAATATAGATGGTCCATCTAAGATGGATATAATGTACAATATGTGTTGACCACCAGCTCCTGTCTGTTGATATAGATCTATATCAACAGACAGGAGCTGGTGGTCAACACATATATTTACAAGTTAATGTTAGAATTCATTGAGGTACACTAAATAAAAATAATAGTGTAAATCACTTTTATTGTTCTTTATTTTATTCATACCATGATTTGAATAAAATACGTTCAGCCTATACACATGCCCACTAAGTTCATACATATGACAGAAAATAACCTTGGGATATTTATTTATGAATTGAGCAATTCTATGAAAGCATACATAAACAACCTGTAAGCTGTTTTACATAACAACCACACATAGCATTGCCATAACAAATGCCTGGAATCAGTAAAAATGTGCCGTTAGCCTTAATATACACATAAATGCAAGTGTGTGCTTGTTTCTCTGCAAACACAATTTGGTGAACAATTATTTTGTGTTTCTGAACTCCAAAATATGTTTTATGCAGTGGTAGATATCTGTCACAAACATACACAGTAAAATGTTCAGGGTCAATTCAACTCTAACAGAGTACATATGAGTTCAATAGAGACCATATGTACTCAGTAAGAGTTGATTTTATATTTAAAACCAAAGAAGCTAGTGACGAACGAAGGAACATTTAGCTTTGGTTACAGACTAACGGGAGAACACTGATCACAAAATTGGATGGCCCACTAGTTTCTGAAAGTCCATCGAGCGGGGAGTGCACCAAGGTAATTTTTCTTGGAACACACAAGGAAATTCCTTTGTCATTGCAAAGGTCCGGGAGTCCTGTAGAAAATGTGAACAGCAGCAGGGGACCCCTGTCAGAAGATGTAGAGACAGCTTTTATTGCATCTCTGAAGGAGCACCAGAATACAAAGCTATTCACAGTGCCAGGGCCCAGGGTGGCTACACTAAACCACATGGTCATTATTCTCATCTTTTGTATTTAAAGTGCAAAATCTGTGACATTCAGTTGAAGCAATACATTCAAAGTCAATGTCCATGCAGGTAATGGTTGTTGAGGCCTGTCAGTTTGGAATTATATATGTTCGAGGCCATTTGAATTGAGAGGGATCTGAATAGTAACACTGGCCTTGTCACATTTTAGCCATATTATTTCAATGGATTTCAATGCTGGGTGGCCCATTTATTTTTTTATATATTTTTTTTTGAGGGCCCAAGGAAATTTGCAATTTTTGTTAGAGGTATTCACTAGTTAATCTGAATTAGTGTCTAAATAATTCATGACTGGTCTCCTTAAAAATGGGCTAAAGCAATAGATCATTTGATAAGGATATAACAGGGCTTAGCTCTGCTTTCAACAAGATTACTTTTGCTAGTTTTCAGATAAACCTGTCCTCACCATAAATAAAAACCCCACCCCCCACCCTCTGTGTGTCATTCTGACATCACCAAATTAGGGTCAACATCCTCAGTCCCTGATGGGTGTATTTTTGACACAGCTTTTTGACAACGAAGAAGGTTAGTTAAGTTTTAGAGTTTGAGTCATGTCTGGGAGCAGAGAAAAGTATTCTTTATTGTGGTGGTTCGTTTATTGTATGTTTTCTTCTATTGCTTTCTCCCTCATTTTCCTTTGTTCCTGTGGCACTGAAAATTTAAGGGCAATTTGATAGCAAGGTCTGGCTCACTGCACTCTCTCTCTCTGTCTCTCTCTTTCTCTCTACACTGTTAGGAATTTTACTCATTTTAAAAGCAATTGTGTTATGAACAGTACTTTTCTGTTGGCACTTTACTGTAATCAAAAATGCAGTAATGGTCTTTTAGCATGAAAATGGATCAGCCTGCACAAACTTTTTTGTAATTTTTTATTTAATTTTATTATTATTATTATTATTATTTTTGGCTGACCACACCCAGTTGAAGGTAAAATGAATCATCAACATTTGTAGTAGTTTTAGTTTTCAAAAAAAAAAAATATTGCAGCATTGTGGTCTGCCCGAGTGGAGGCTTAACTGCTCCACTAAAGGAGAATTCATCATTTGTGCAGTGGTTAGTGTAGCTGTCTCTCTCCCTGGAGGCCCAAGTTGGAGCCTCATCAAATCCCTGTCATTACAATGGTGTCGAAAGCGAATGCGTGGCCTTGCTGGACGGGGCAGTGCCCCACGGGTGTGGCAGCCTGTGAGTGGTGTATCAACCCCTGTTGTAAGTTTGTGCTCACATTTGTTTGTGTTGTGGGTGTGGTTTGTTTTTTTTTGGTTTGTCATCAGATTGACGTTTCTGTCTCTGGTTACTCTGAAAAAGCCGCCATTTGCCACTTACCAGGGGAGACTAGCTCTTCGAACTCGTGCTTGGTGTGGTGTGTAGAGCGATTGCTTCGTTTGACGTTACGTACTTTGTTTGATTCCAATTCTCATTTAGCCCTTTCTGGTTTGTTGGCTGATTAGATCTTGTGTCTGACCACTAACTCATTCCCTTTAACTCTGATTTTTGCCAAAGGCTCTACTAGCATTCAAAAGCTGCCTCATGCCCAGTAAACCATCGAAGACTAGTCAGTTTTTAGTTTGTTCTGGATTGGCAGAAGAACCGGAGTTACACATCGGTCTGCAGTACATATCCCTTACCCATTCCTACACTCATTTCCCTTATCATACATTTTGTTACGGTCTGGCCCAAGACCAGGTCATAACAGTGACATGTGAGGATGAGGACATGCTCTGTGGAAGGTGGGGAGTAGTGTAGCAATACGCTCCTGAGGCTGCCTAGTTGCTCTGCTAACAGTGAATTCATTAGCGCAGTGGTTAATGCAGCTGCCTCTCCCCCTAGAGACTTGGGTCTCTAGGGGGAGAGCCCTGGTGTTACTTTATATAAAGATATATAGTTATTAAAACTACAGAAACTTTGCGGTGAAATGAATTACATCAACTTGCAGGCTAATTGTTGCCAGCTTCTGTAATTTTAACACTATTTTTCTAACAATGTGTGTGGATTCATTATTTTTAGTTAATTAAAAGTAGTGTTAGTGTACAATTTCATATTTTTGGTTTCTAATTGCCATATGTTTGTATGTAATAAATACATTTTATCTAAAATCCAATTTAGTTGTGTTTGGCTTGTTGGCTGATTCCACTAGTTTAATCAACAAATTTGTATATTCAAATTGGAATTATTATTTTAAATTATAATGAATAATGAAAATTATTTTTACCCATATGTGCCATTTAGGTGTCTTCTGTTTCTTTTGGTTTTCTGTTTCTTTGGGGTAGTCAATTAAAAGTGAATAATTAATAATGAACTAGGCTGGATTCAGAGCTGACTCTCCCTAAATTGTGAGTTGATCCATCTTGGCTGACCAAACAATGTGTGATACACATTATTTACAATATGTGTGATACACATATTGTTATTCGCATTATGGTGTTGCATATCTGTATATGTGCAAGCCTTCATGTGAAAATTGCTGTTTTATGTCATTGTCACATGACTGTGAAATGAATCCAGTCCATCACTGAGTACATTCTATTTAGGTATTCATAGCTGATACACTTGACATGTTAAATTATACTTCATATGTACTGTACACATGAATACACACACACACACACGCACATACACACACACAAACACACAGTCCGTGCACGCGAAAATGTATGAGGATAATGCATAGAACAGAGTTCTGATCATCTGTTTGCATGACGGATCAGATTTTCATTTTGTACCTCAAATCAATCAGCACTAGTTAATTTAAAAAAAGCTTTCATATACACCAGCACTTGAATTTGCACTCAGAATGAGATTACTGGGTCTAAAGTTAAAGCCATGCGAATCATTTGGATTGGAATTTTAGCTCCTTCCTTGAGAGGTGGATTTGCAAATGAACCCATCATCAAGGGACATTCTGGAGTCCTGCAGTACAGTCTGGAGTACAGTCCTCATGGTTATAGTGATGAGGTGTATTTGAGATCCTTCTCAAGATTGAATTTCAGGAAAGATGTAGCTGTGGAACACACTCATATTTCAAACACTGCTGAGTTTCTATTAAGATACAAAGGCCTGGTTTCAGTTGAATGTTAAACCTGGTTTCAATGCAAATACTATAGAACAATGCCTGAATCAGTTTAAGTAGAGCTGGGTGGTTAGGAAACGGCTCCCCTTTTGGTGTCACCACCCTTGTTCATGCCATCTTCCATGACATGCCATCCCTAGCTTGCTTGGTACGTGCATCCTTCTAGCTTATGGTCAGTCTTTCAGTAAATGGAACAGAAAGGAAACATTCTGTTCATGAATAAGGAGGAGGACTTGGCTGTGTAGCATCTCAGCTTTAACCAAAGTTGCGTGCAAAAAGGCTGGAAAATCAGTGTTACATGTTTAAATATGTAATTATAGTGTATATGTATATAAAGTTTTATTTTATTTTATTTTTTTAATGTTTTTTGCATGTGTCATCATTTCATCCACTGCTCACAACTACAATTTAGTAAATATTTTTAATATTTTTTAATATAAAATCACAGATCAGACATCAGTGACAGAAGGAGGATCTGATAGGCTCAAGTTTGAATGACAATGGCATTGTAAATGTGCTTTCTAAGTAGTGAATTTTTAGTATACAGACATTTAATAATAATTTTCCAGTTACACCTATTTGGGAAGGTTTATTTTAATAAATATATTTTGTGTTTTTAAAGATTCTATGGGTTATAAACTTAAGGTACTTGAGATATTTGAATTTAAAAAAAAATGTTCAACAAAATGATTTGCCGGCCAGAGATAGCCTTGTTAGGTTATGTAATGCTTACCTAATTAACAGAGCTGGCTGCTAGCATAAACAGTCTATGCAGTTATTTAGGGCAGCAACCACAGTTTGGCCGCACAATTCAGGTTTATTTTATTTATTTATTTATTTTTTTGAAAGACATTTTAATATTCAGAAGGTGCAAACAGGTTTTTTCTCTCTTTTTTCTGATTCTTTTGTTCTTGTGCCTGTCCCCTAAATCCTAGAGCCGGCTCTGATAATTAAACATGATTGACAATGTTGGTGTTGGAAGCAGGTAAAGAGACTGACGTCTGAATGGCTCACATGCATATTTATGCTATCCACCTGAAAAGACTGGATGGTGCAGTCACAATAGAGTTGGTGTAATGGTTGGGGAGGGGTGTGTGTGTGGAAGGAGGGAAATTTCCCAGGATTTATAACATAAATACCTGTAGCTGTGCACTGTTGGTAAATTATTCTTCTGGATCCTTTCCAACTCACTGCTCAAAGGAAGTTTATAGTGTTTCATGCATTATAGTGATGGTTTTAGGACATTTTAAGGGCTTATGGATTTGTGAGGCTAGGCACTTGTTTGCACCCATTTTCAAATAATCACAGACAAAAACATTGCACTTTAACGCTTATGCAAGGCACATATGCAAAACATGCTGCTGTGGCATGTGGGGAACAGTAAACAGAGCGGGTGGTGATTACGACTGCCTAATGATGGAGGAGGCATTATGGCTTCCAATCTATATGCAAAGCAGTCGGCATGCCACTAGAGGTGATTTTCTAATTAAGAAAATGTAATATTGAGCAGTCATTAACAGGTTAAACAAGAGACTTTGAGATGCGATGGCAATCAGAGCTATTTGTCTTTTATTACAAAAATATTGACCTTTCATGTGAGGAATACTTAAAATAATAAGGGCATATTTTCTTAATGTAGATATAACCCTTTTGGCATGGATGACATTCAATATGTTTTAGTGTTTTGCAGCTTTGGACAGAATTAGAATGGCCTTCTGTACGCATTTTTCTGCTTCCTACATTGCATGACATTTAAGAAGTTGCCTGCAGTTGATAAACTGAAGACTAATTTATATTTTGGTGATATAATTCATAATTCCTTGTGACATCAGTAAAGCCTAGCTGTAGATGACTTTCCGAAAGCTCTCAGCTAAACCAACAATGAACACCAAGCCCTGTGAGGTGAAAGAGACTTTTCCCAAAATATTTATATGCAGTGCTAGAAATTGTAGATATTTAACAGGGGGACTCTATACGTGTACGGGGGGCTGGGGCTTCTTCCCCTGGGAGAAAATTTCCACAACTAAATGCATCATTCTGACACACTTTGAGAAGGTCACCTAAACTTTTTACATTGCTGTATTTAGATTATGTACACACACACACACACCTCTTCCCAATACTCTTAAATAGTTTCCTCTTCTCTTTGCCTGCATGAGCATTGACCTGAAAGGACATGGAAGGTGACAATATGGCACCGACGCTATCTAACTGACTTTAACCTATCTAATTCATTTCAGATCAGTGCTCATGAAGGAAAGGGTGAGAAAACAAAAATTATTATGGGGTATCGGCATGATACCACAGATTACTGCATCACTTGCCAAGTCTAGATAATGAATATTTCCTTTTCAATTATTTCAAGTTTATTTCATTTCATTTTCATTTTAACTATTCATTTAACCATTTTTCCTTTTAAACCATGCATATTGTATTTTATACAATTTAAACTCATTTCACGTCAAGTTCATTCAACAGAGACCAGATCTTTTCTCATTTTCAGTCTCTTTATCTGTTTTTCTGAAGACTAAGTGGTCTGCACTAAGTGGTCCAAAATCTCACATAGATCTGAGGTTCAAACAGAGTCAATGACATTAATAGTTGGCTAGCTAGTTAGTTAGGATCAAATAAAGTTGCAAATAAACTTGCGAGCGTTCGATTGCTAGTTATTGGTGTTAGCTAGCTATCAAGTGTAGATCACCCACATAGTTTGCAAACTAGCAAAAAAAAATGATCTTGGTTTTTACATAGCAGGGACAATATGAAGCTAAACAGTTGTTAATCATCCAAAAACATCACAGTCACCCACAGCAAAATACAGCAGTATGCCAACAAAGCAAAGAGTGCACGGGGAGCAAAAGGCTTGCATTCCTGTGGGCTGTGTGTATTCAACAAAAGCAATGTTGAGACCAACTTACAGCTTTTGAAATGAATAGCATTTCAGAACCTGCCGCACAAGTTGACAAACTGAGCCAATTTGAAATGGAATGGCGTCCACCCTTAATATTTACTACCCAGACTCCGTCCCCTTGTGTCCCCCCCATTTCCAGCCCTATTTATATGGCTCTGATGTACCACAAATAAGAGAGTCGTCCATATAGAGACTATGTAGATAAATAGATAGATAGATAGATAGATAGTTGGCTGCCCCCTTTTTGTTATTTTTAGTTCCTTGAGTTTAACTAAATGAAAGGTTCATGAAATATGAATAATACACAATAACACTCTCAAAAAGGCATAACCAAAGCAGCAATCAGACGGTGGCCCAACATAAAAAAAATATTTATTTATTAGACCTGAAAGCAAAGCCTTTTTATGCAGGCCTCAGTCTAAGCAAAGAACAACTGCCATAATTGAGTACTGGCTACAGCAGTTGCCATGTCTGAGAGTCACTGTCCAGGGTCCTGCAGCATGTCTGCTTGTCAGGACTGCTAGAGGTTCTGACTGGACAGCTCCACTCCGGCACACAGGAGGAGGCCTATAATAATAATAATAATAATAATAATAATAATAATAATAATAATAATAATAATAAATACAACAGTTTTGGCAAGTATACAATGTCAAATACAGTACAAACATACTTAATAAATAAATAAATAATCTGTTGTGCCATCAACTAATTCCCCATCCCTCAGTAATCAAGTAATCAGTGTAGCCCTGTAATCAATATGCTTAGGAATTGTATGTATAAATAGATCGATACAGTGTCACAAACCTACTGAGAAGGCCAGGTTCCACAACCTCTGTGACTGACCAATGATGATTTTATTTTTTATGGTTTGTCTTCTGTATTGATATATGTCTTGAATGGAGAGGGGGTGTCTTAAGAGTTGCAGGTGGATGTTGTAGATAAGAAATAAATAAATTTGTATGAATTGCTTCTCCTGAAAAAAATGACGGAGTAATGTCCTTGGGGGTACATTAACAGTGGTATATTTATTTTTTATGCATTGCCTATCCTCTCCATTGATGTTGATAAAATTTAAAAAAGAAAAACTGATGACAGCTCCAGCTCCTTTGTGGTTCTGGAGATCTTTGTGGGTCTCAGCTATCAAATGATCAAACTACCGATTTTGATTAAAAAATGTGTGTTAACACATTTTCACAGAAAATGTTATATTTTTTTGTTATGGATGTGGATGTAGTACCTAGGGTTAAATACTTGCAAAAGGCCCAGACCTTGCAAGAACACATTTTCTTGCGGTCAAAAGGTAGCACTGCATGGCATTTTTATGTTCATGGTCTGATTCGAGGTGATAGTGCAGATGACTTATCAGTCACATTTTGCTGTTTCACCATCAATATGCTGTTTCACCAGTTGCTGTTTCAGTTAATATAAATCAACATCATAGGCAAAAACTTTAATATAGTTGGACCTGCATAGAACTAGATGGGCCAGTACTACCTTGGTGGGCATTCACAATTGGGTGTGTTGTTTTGGCCAAGATAAATAGGTGGGCAAGGATTCTCTTTAGGTGGCCATGACCCACACTGGCCCAGCCATCCCTATGTGGTCATTGTAAATACACTGTTGATCTTACATCTGAACATATAACCCTGTCTCTCATTTTAGTTTTATGGTAGAGCTAAACTTCACCTTGTGTTGTCTATGTACAGTGTTGTGAAAAAAGGGCATTTGCCCCTTTGTGATTCTCTCTATTATTTCATATTTGTCACACTGAATGGTTTCAGATCTTTAGACAAAGGGAACCTGGATAAACACAAAACACATTTTGAACACTTTAATTAATTTAATGAAATAAGTTATTGAACACCCATATCCCCCATGTGAAAAAGTAATTTTGGCCTTAAACTTAATAAGTTTATCTCATAAGTTGTTGCACCACCTTTATCAGTAATAACTCCAACCAAGCACCAAGCAATACGCAATAATAGAGGAAATCAGAAAGGGGCCAAATATTTTTTTCAGAGCAATGTATGAGCTCAGGTATCTTGAACAAATCAAAATGAAAAACCTTACATCCTTGTGCAAATTAATTGAATCACTGGCTGATTTCTGTTTTCCATTTGGTGAGTTCCTATGTCTACCCTTTGATTTTATATTTTTCTGAAGCCATATAAAGATGGATATACTGTGTCATATTGCATCACCACATTACAGAGAAAAATAAATTAATGTTTTAAGTCAGATCACAGGAAATGGAGGAATCTAACAGAAGTAGACTATAATAATTCAGGAACAGAGGCAAAAAATAAAAGGGGTGCGGGGGGGGGGGCGGGGGGTGATGATGCAATGCATGAACACACCTGAATGAGGATGGTCTGGAATTCATGCAAGTGAGGATGTGTGGAATTTATGGTTGTAATGGTAAACAAAGATGGCTGCAAATTAAAATCTGAATTATGCTTGATTCAGTTGATTTTCACAAGGATGTAATGTTGTGGTGTTGTGGTTTTACAAGTAATCATTGTAGTAACAAATCATTCCATGTGTATAGTGCTTTTCACAGGATATTCATTTAAAACTTTACCGTGAAACTTTGTTCAGTGACCACTGATGTGCAGCACCCTCCTGGGTATCCAATACCATTGGATGGCAATGTGGTAGAGTGATAAAGGGACTAGAGTAATAAACAGAAAGTTTCAGGTCCAAAACCTGGATGGGATATTGCACTTGTACCCTTGAAAAAATGTACTTGACTGGACCATTTCAGTTCATCGCCAGCTATATAAATGAAAAATATAGTTTTTTTTTTCTTTTCCCTTGATAAATTCCCCTGGATAAAAGGAAATATTAGACATGTACTTGGGTTCATGCTGGAGACAAAAAAATGTATGTATATGAACAAATGTGCACATTACAACATCAGGATTTTCTGACACGTTCTGTCATGTGTATCGTGTGTTTACTCAGATATCAGGGATATTCATTCTGAGGCATAATAGAAAAAAAATAAATAAATAGCAATGGTCACTTTATTAAGAACACCTGCATATTAATGCAAATAGCCTGCTCATCCAAACAGCAAATTGTGTGATTACATGTTGCCCATGTTCAGAAATTGCTACACAAGAAAACATCTACCCTTATTAGCTAGCAAGTGAGACATGTGCCAGGCTAATGCAATGCAATTACGTTTCATTTGTGATGGCCTCAGTGGTATAGAAACCACAGTTTTTTGTAGGAAACACTCTGGTAGCCTTGGTAGCACAACCAAGATTGACAGGTGACTTCTTCATCCCGCGCATAAACATGCTGGCCTGTGAAGGGGGGGTAGAGAGAGAGAGAGAGAGAGAGAGCAATGAGACTGAGAGTGAGGGATTTGTGCATCTACCCGAGAACCTATAGGATGCAACTCCTGATTGGGCCATCGATCAATCCAGCTGTGGCCTTGGATACAGGCCAGGCTGGGAGCGTCTGGCTGAAGGGCAGTTCTGGAGCTGCTCTGTTTCTCAGGGAAAACCATGGAAATTAGTTTGCGGTCTTGCCGCATCATCGTCCACTCAGAATCTAAACAGGCCTTCTTGTTTTGAATTTAATATGACTAACAACAACAGCAATAATAATAATAATAATAATAATAATGTATTCTTCTGCAGGCAAACCAAAACCCTTACCTAATCATCAGACATTATAGCAAACTCAGAAGCAGGCCAGTAGTGTGTATACAATAGGCACTCAATCATTGTTAATTTTCATATTTTTATGCAACGCTTTTTCTCCCCAGTTTGGAATGGCCAATCATGATCACCCCGCTGCGCTCGCTGCACACTCCGGTGTCAGTTCAAGAGAACGCATACCGACATGCTTTCATCCTCCGAAGCATGCGATGTCAGTCGCTTCCTATCACTCTGCGGTTCACAGGTCTGGCTTACACAGACATGAGTTGGAGGTCGACAGGGCAACTTGCGCGTGTTTAGCGGGTGCACGGGGTTAGCGGTGTGTAATGAGAACCTGTCATCCTGACTGACTGAAACCCTCCCATACCGCGCGGTGCTAAAGCCAACTGTGCGTTGCCCTGCAGGGTTGCCAGATGCAGTCAGTAACGGCACAGTCCAGATCCAATACCAGACCACGGGGGATATCATCCACTGGAACAATGCATCATCAGGATAACAATGCCTTGAATTCAGCTCCCTTAATAGAATGTTTGAACAATGGTTTTTACACTTTCAACAAAATAAAATTAAGCTATTTCTCTGTGAATACACACTGTACCTAGATCATAGACATACATAGATTTGTAGAAATACGGGAGCTACATTCATGCCTTGCATACCCGAAGGAAATTGTTCCAATGCACCAAGCATTTAATAGACAGACCATCCCGAGACAGTTTCAGCATGATGGAAACCAGAGCGTATAAGTATTAGAGTGCATTCTAAAGCCTGGCCCTGGTGAGCCGTTGGTCACATATCACTGCCAAGGGAAAAAGGGGCGGGTTTGGGATGCAGCCAGATTCACCTATCACTAGGGCACACACTATCCAGACCTATACACTCAAGCCAAAACTCGAAACCAAAGCCGGTTTACAAAAAGCAATTACAACATGACCTCAGAAATCACAAACAGCAGAAACAACAAAACTTTAAACTTTATATTTCTTGTTTGAAATATTGCAAGAGTCACAGTTTATGGACAGTTTTCAATATTATGGCAAGACATAATTCCTACGGGTTATAAAAATTCAAGTTGAAGGCACAAGGTCAATCAGGGGATCACTATAGGTTCACTGGAGGGCAAAATTCACTCACCAGCCCAGAGCCTTAGTCCGTTTCTAAAGCCTGATTCTTTACAACTAGGTCAGGAATTTGACGAGGTACCTGTGCACTGAACTGGTGATGAAGAATCACTTATTAGCTGGGAAAGGAGACATCATTTAGCAGGTGAAAGTCTGCTATAGGATGGTAAGCTAATAAACTCTTATTTACTTCACATTTACTTCACTGCAGAAACAATAAGAGCTTAATTAGTTCCCTTAGCAGGGGAACATTGGTCTTTAGCTCGGTAGGCTAATCATATCTCTTGCTGTGCAGAGCAGCAGTGGTTTGAAACTGGCGGCAGAGCTAGCCCCATTATCTTGGGAAAGTTTCGTTCTGCCGCTATAAATTCACGACAAATGAAAGAGCCTTCATTTGTTTTTTTAATGTTAATGATGATAATTTTTCAGTAAAATGAAAGCGTAATATAATTTGAAACTGTGTTTCATTCCTCTTCAGTTAATGTGAGATCTTGATGCAAGTCTGTCACTGTTCTGGTCATATCTCAATTCAAACTAGCGTTGTTACATTTTACAGAGTTCTGTATACAGAAATGGAATGACATACAAACTCTAAAAGAAGCATTTAGAAATGATCACCCATGAATTTATAAAGTGTATTTATGAAGTATAGCAAGCATTGTTTTCTGAGCATCACTCAGAAGTTAACATGGTATCACTTAAAATATACAACAAAGCATGCATTTTATTTATTTCATGAATTTTTATGTTTGAATTTTCTTTTTTTGACCTTTTTCATTTATTTTTTTTTTCCTTTGCCTTAAACATAATACAGTGCACATTGTTTCGAAAAGCATTGTACTTGAACCAGTACATTTTCTGACCACTTTCTCTCGGTATTCACAGCAGGTGTTCAAGTTATAAACATAGATTTAATGTGACATTACCTGTCTTTGCACTGTTGCTATTTGTGTATGAATGCGTACATTGTTTTGACCTTTAGCTGAAGTCAAAAGCTCCTGGCTTGCTGTTCTTTGCTCGGGGCTTTGGTTGAGGGTATAGATTTACATGCGACCGGGGTCTGTTTTACAAGTAGCTGCAAAAACAAAAGCAATTAAAAGTATAAGGCAGATAAATCAACCTTTTCCCTTGAGGTTTCCTGCAGCAGCAGCAGTGCATTCTGGGGTAATATCACTCATTCTGCTTTGTCTCTTTACAGCATGCCCATCTCCCTGCTTTTCACTCTGTGTTTATAGGGGTGGCATTTCTCACCTTTATCACTGGCATTTGTCACTTGATGACATAGTGATTGGCTGCATGAGTAAAGTATCGAAGAAGCACTTAAATTTTAAATTGGTGGCAGGGGGCAAGTGGGCGAGTTCAATATTTGTCCATTGTAAGCATCGCATTCGTGGAGATTTGGTTTCATTGCTTGTGAGGGGAGAATCACTGACACTCGCCGCGCCCGGGCGTCGAGCCAAAGGGACGGCTGTCAGACGTTTCCCACAAGCCACCTGTGCAGTCAACAAGCCCACCAGGAGACAGCACTAATTCAGGCTTTCCCCTTCGCACCGTCAGCCTAACTGTGGTACAGTACCATGTGGCAAGGCTGAACATTAAACACAGGACTAACTTTCTTCTAATTAAAAAAAAAAAGAAACCGAACCCAGTGAAATATATGAAATATATTGAAAATACATTTTTTTCAGACTGCAAACAACAGCACAGTGGTGTAGGGTACAGCACTGTCACCTTACAGCAAGAAAGTCTTAGAGGAGAACTCCATGTGTGGAGTTCTCCTCTAAGTTGAACTCACAGGGCATTGCGGCAAAGCAGCATGCTTGCTCAGTCAACCTACCTGCCATAAATAACGGTAAATAAATACAATAAAAATAAATACTACAGTTTGTCATTTTTATGAGACATGTTGTGTACCATAGAGGAATATACAAAGCGAAGGCTAAAAACGAGTCCCTTAGCAAAGGATAATATAATATCCAGGAAATAATGCTTCCAAATGCTTTGTGCTGGCAGTGTTATGTATGTATATAAAGGTTGTCTTTAACTTGGAAGCAGTTGCTTTTGTCAGATGAAGCCAAAATGTAACTTTCATTTGCACCAGCAGTGACATTGGCATCAGGAGAAGGACGTGCATGTTGAAAAGGACATCATGCCTATTGTGAAATATTGGGGTGGATTTTTGATGTTATGCGGTTGCTTCACAGCCACGGGCTGTAAGGTTCTTGGTAAGGTCAATGAAATCCAGAGCCCCAGGAAGTAATGGCTAACTGACCACAAAATTATTGTTTTCCACCTCACCCTCCAGACGTGAACCAAAATGTTAAAAAAGTGGGGTTTGAACCGAAGAGGACACATACTGCACTTCCTAAATATCAAGGGCAACAGTGCTTACCTAATATCAATGAATAAAATACATGTATGTATTATTCTCTTATCACATTTTACAATGAATATTATGTCTATATTTTTATTTCAAATACCCTTACTCTTCAGAAGTATAGCACTGGGTCTGAATATATATGCAGTATATTGCTGGCATGGATAATGTACTTGCTTCCTCTAACACAAACAAACTGCATGTGCTTTACAAGGAGAAAATAGTGAATATTCCTGAGAGTCTACATAAATAGAGTATTCTAAGCCAGTCTTGTAAAGGTTGGCCTGATTCCAAAGAACGCATCTGTCAGCTCTCTGTTCAATGTACCTGTCCTGTGTAAAGAAGTCCCTGGAGACGTATCTGGTTTTTGGATGATTCAACCTTGCAGAACTTAGTTAACAGCACAGGACTGACAACAAGAAGATTAAATTTTTCATGAGTATCCATTTTTCATGAGTCAACAGTGAACCTAGTCAATCAGAAACCATGTTATTGTTACTGTTAAAACATCTTGGGGTTTTTCATGCAATAGGATTAACCAGTTAGTCAGCTATCATTTATATTAATAATACTACTACTACTAGCACTACTACTACTACTACTACTACTACTAATAATAATAATAATAATTATTATTATTATTATTATTATTATTATTATTATGAGTTCTGACTACATATTAATGTAAGCCAACATTTACAGACCACAATAACCTGCTCTACACATTCAATTTCAACCTCCCTTCTACCCAGTCCCTCTCTGTTCCTTTGGCTAAGTTAGTTTCAAAATTCCAGTCCGCACACTGAAAAGTGAAAAGTTTACCTTAAACAATCTCCGGGAACCATGGCTCAAGGGGGGGGTTTACCTGCACCCAACCAGTGATGGGCTAGGATGGGATGAGTAATGAGGATGGACTGGGAGAGGCTGCTGGCCGGATCCCTGCATCACCCCCCACCCCCACCCAAACACCCACACCTTCCACCACCCCCACACCCCCCACCCCTGCTCAGATCCCTGAGTCTGACTGCTGTGGTGGCGCTGCCTTTGATGTGCTCCTGTTCTGATGGCTGCCTCCTTCATTTCGCCAGCATAAGCAATGCGCCGCCCCCTCCTTTCGTTTCCCTGCCGAGGGTCCCGGAGTGAGCCGCCTGCTATTTATAGACAGCGTTTGTTCACAATGCGCGGGCCGGTAAGTGAACTTTTCTGTGCATTGTGTCACAAGGCTTCGCCAGCAGAAGTCGGCTGATCCTGAGAGAATGTGACTCCTGCAACCTTTGGCGGAAATAATAAAGGGAACGCATTGCAAACAGCCACAAATAAGCAGGACAAACTTTTTATCATTATTTTGGAAGGTCTCCAGGAATTTCCAGAGGGACATGTCGATGAAATTTTAATACGCAAAGAAAAACAAAATGGCCACGGGCACGAAAAAGAAAAAAAGAAACAGAAAGGAATATATCATCGCGCATATTTGAAAAGCACAGGGCACAATGCTTGCATTCATTTATCCTGCAAAATGCATAGAAAATATAGCAACAGCGAATCGAGTGCTGTGACTCCAGTGAGCTGCTTACTTTGAATGCTCATGTATAAAGACCAGTGTCATTTGGGGATGAACATAAAACAAGCAGCTTTAATTATGGCATAAATTCATTTTGTTCACATATTTTCCAGACATCATAATTAGGCTCAAACACATCCCGACATACTGTGTAAATGCAAATTGGCTCTGTGCTGTGCAGACCAGTCTATGCAGTCTTCCACCATGTATTGCAATTTCTTAGTACCCAGGTAGCACATGCTGCCAAAAGTTTTTCAGCACCAAGATGTATAAAGAGTTTCTTCAAAGTGTAATCTAAAGCTAGGCTTTATGAGACTCTGGCCAATGGTGACATCGGTGCGTCAAAGCTTTTGATGTAGGAATATTGCAATCATGGAAATGTCACAGTCAATATTAGGCGTGGGAACATACCACGTAATTTCAGAAAATGTTAAAGAAACATTTCATTTTGATTTCACGGTGACTACAGGTGGAATATCGTCAGCCTGGAGGCTCTGTTACCCACAGCAGAACCCTTCTCCATATTATTTGCGGCATATGTGGAATTTTGTTCTTTTTTGCAATTATTTTTTTTTTCCATATCTGAGCAATTAATTTCATTAAATGATTAGAATCAAATCACTTTTGAAATTGCTATGGGAATCAATTGAATTGCTAGCTTCGTATCAGCACAAGTGCTGTTCATACTAAGCTAATTCTGCGGACACTTCAACAGAGTACTGCAATGGTTCCAGGTGCAGAGAATCCACAACATCCATGCTGAAAGGCCCGGTCTGAACCAGTTTCCTTATACAGTAGCATGTTTGTTGAGTTGGACTCACCACTAACTGCACACCAAGGGATTTTACTACCTTTGACAATGAAATCACCCCTTCCTTCAGTATCCCTGTATGCTTATCTGTTTCAATTCCAGCATTTTGGATTTGTGCCCAGACTGAAGAATTTATTCAGATGCCGCTCCCATTGTCAAAGAGTGGACGACACATGAGTTGTACATGAGCACAAGTAAACGGCCTCATCAATGTGCAGACTGCTGCCTGTGATTATGTGACATACTGTAGGTGGGTTCTGCGGTTTTTGATAAATTGATATGAGCCAACACGAACAACTAGTGGGACTCAGTTATGAATATATCTTTCTAGGGGGGAAAAAGGTTGACCATTAAATTGCACCGCTACTTTTTCTTTTTGTCACTAGAACCAATTGGTGTGGTGCTTAGCTCAGAGTCCTCCTAGTATTCCCAGGTGAGGAAAGACTTTGCTTGTACTTTGCCATAATTGAACCACGGGATATGAATACAGTGCGGTAGGTTCAAAGCCTATTTTATTTATGTAATTTAGCATGATAAATGACATCAAAGTGTCTAATAAGCAAATTCATAATATTGTTATATATCATATGCGGCGGTATCTTATGTCATATATACTGTATAGCACTTCATAAAACAAACGTGAAATATTCTGCCATCGGAGGTGGGGGAAAAAAAGCTAAATGGAGCCATCTAACTAGCCGTCCATTTTTTTTTTTTTTTAGTCTAGAACCTTGTTGGGCAAACGTTTTATCAGACTTCCCAAGAGAAATTGTGTTTGGGAGAGAGAGAAAAACTGCAATTTCCAGTGCATTTGTTCTATTTGAGATATTGCCGCGTATGAATTCGGCAGAGAGGACAGACAATAGGTGAAGGAACAAAAAAGCCCAAGTGTAATTCCACTGAGATACTGGCGCCTTTAGCAGTGAATCATTGGCCACCACCGATCTCTCCTGGCCTCCCATTACCACTGATAGTTAGAGCTCTAATTTGGGAGTGAGCCATTCGCTGAAGCCAGTATTGTCTTAGGGCATTTATTGTTTGCCATTTGCTTGTTTGTTCCACAGCCACTGGCATAATTACTTCCTGCTCTTCAGCTCTCAAAATGCAAAACAAAAACGAAAGGTTTTTTTTTTTTTTTTGGCAGTTTACAATTTTTACCATCGTTGCAAAATCATTTGGATAGCGGCATTTATAATTTGAGTTACCTTACAGACATTGGAATTTATGCAGGGTAATTTTGGCAACAACCCTCTCTCTCTGTTTTCGGTTTGTAAACAGTTTATAGCAGCATTGAAATATGTTGGAAATAAAATATTCTCAATGCCTGTTAAACGTTAAGCATGCATATTAACTACCCCTCCCCTCTCCTCACACCAGGTAAAATGTTTAGATTACAAATTGTTGCACATTTGTTCAATGCTGTGTTATTAATTTCTGGTCTGTACATATGCAGACTTATATTCCACGAAAAGTACAATGACCCACTTTTATGTGTATGGAGACACTGGTGAAACCCACCAGATGACTACAGGGACATCTGCAACAAACTACCAGAATGCCTTTCAATGTGTAATCCTCTTTACACTATTGCCCCTGAGTGACAATGTCTTCCATTGTGACATGGAGAGCAGCTGCTGGAAATGTATTATTATTTTTTTAAAGTTATTTGATACATATTCTATCAAAATCCAAACGGTTATTTGTATCAGAATCAACATGATGCAGCAACATGGCTTCACAGAGACTCACAGTGAGCTAACATTAAAGTGACCGGGGTCCTCAGGTCATCTGACATTGACAACTACAGCTATTTAAGTATAAAGATTAACCTTTAATATTATAATATGTGCACTCTTGGTGCCTTTCAAAGATCTTTATAAAACCTGCCTTCTGATATTCAGAAATTCAGCTATTTTTTTCTATTAAACTTAGTCTGAAGAGTGTGGCTAATCTTGTGATTTTACCCTTCTTTTGCTCAAATTGAAGTAATTTAATTTCAGCTCCATTTCCTACCTCTCGATTAACACTACCTCTCGATCTGAGAACATGAAACAGCCCTTTTAGAGTGTTTCCACTGCCAACAGAATTCACCGACTTGGAAGTTAAGCTTTTTGCAGTTAATGAAAAAAGAAACAAGTCTAAGGCCTTGAGATCTGAAAGTTTCTGTCGGTGTTTGGCTGCCCAAGATGGCACTCGCACTTGTTAACAGGCCTAATTTTAGGTTTTCATAAACCTGCGAATTAAACAAACTGCGTTGTTTGCTACAGGCTGGATTTTAATTAGAAATAAAATCCCTCCTTGTGTAAGGTCACAGGCAGAGAGAGACGTATCCCAGTTCTGGGCTTAGGCGCTCCGAACTGACATAACTGCTGTACTTCTGCACTTCTGGGAAACAGTGTATACTCAGAATTTCCAAGAAAAAGGCACAAAAAACAAGAGCTGATGTTGAGTAAACATTAACCACAGGCCCCTCCATTCTGATAATATTACATCAGCCACAATACCCAGTACAAACCCCAGACCTGCCATTACTGGTTGAAAGCAACACATTATTTCACACAGGGCTTGCAACCATATAAGAATGGATCGTTATAGTTCATCGTCAACATCAACCACCAGCATAAACCCTTCTGAGCAGCCATTACTGGTTATAAGAAACAAAATACTTAACGCAGGGTTTTCAACCATTTAACCCTTAGATTCATACGGGTCAAAAATGACCAGATTGTGTGTGTGTGTGTGTGTGAGTGTTTTTAATGAAAATATCTCTCAGAATAAACCAGGTCAACAACTTTTGCTCCATAAATTATCTTACAAACATGTCTTTTATTGGTAAAAAGAGTCATTTTTGTTTTATCTTTTTTACAATTTGAGTAAAGCTGAGTTAGGCTGCGTAATTGTTGACCCATATTGAATCCCATTGATAATTTATACATTATATTGAAACAAGTGTTGTGTCTTACTGTCTTTCTCAATATACCTAAAGAAATTAACCAATATTTTATTCAAATATATTGTTTGTGATGTTCAGAGAATGGGCAAGATGTATAATCTAAGCAACTTTGAGCGACTTTTTGACCACGCTGGGTCCCACTCCTGTCAGCTAAAAACAGGAAAGTGAGGCTACAGTGGGCATGTGATCATCAAAACTGGATGACAGAAGACTGGAAAAACACTGCTTAGTCATGCAGATGTTAGAGTAAAAATTTTGTGTAAACAGCATGAATCAATGGTTCCATTCTACCCTGTGACAAAAGTGCAGGCAGGTGGTGTTGGTGTAATGGTGTGGGGAATGTTTTCTTGGCACATATTAGGCATCTTGATACCAGCTGAGCATCATTTAAATGCCACATCAATTCTAAGCATTGCTGCAGAACATGTGCATCCCTTTATGGCCAGTCTACTCTTCCAGCTGGATAATTCACCATGTCACTATGAACAAATCACTTCAAACTGGTTCCACAAACATGACAGTGGCTTCAGTTTACTCCAACGACCAGCACCGTCCCCAGATCTCAATCCAAAAGAGCATCTTTGGTAGGTGGAATGGGAGGTTGGCAACATAAATGTGTGGCTGAAAAAACTACAGGAACTGCATGGTGTTATTGAGTTAGCATGGACCTGAATCTCTAAGGGATGTTTCCTGCACCCTGTTGAATCCATGCTGCAAGGAATACAGGCTGTTCTGGACACAAATAAATAAAGGGGAGGGCCTAAAGAGATTTAAGTTATACATTTCAGTTCTAAACCAATGTCAAATTATACACAATTATACAACAATATACATTGAATATAAACAAATGACATGAAGAAATATAAGTTCATAGTCATTTATGACCCCCCTATGCATTAAAAGTGTATTAAGCAGCCTATACATGTAAGGGTTAGGAATGGTTCATCATAGTTCATGTTTTAAGTCTGCCAAAATGCCCAGTGCAAGCCCCATTATGCCACCACTATTGGTTAAATGTAACAAGGCTTACAACTACACAAGAGTTTTAATATCTGAGAAAAAAATCAGCCACTCTAGACTCGAGCTTGTATTGCCTCACTAGAGGACATCTGTATCCCAACCATAAAATAAGAAGATCCATCTTAAACAATCAACCAAACTGTCTCAAAGTATGAGAAACAAAGGACAGTCTGCAGAGTTTCCTGTAGAGGATGGAGGCTGAGTTTCAGAAGGCACTAGAGAGACAAAGGAAAATCAAGTTGATTTTGAAAGGGAAAGAAAGTAAGGCCAAATCCACTTAAAGCCAAGCCCTTATCCGGCCCAGAACAACGGCAATAACCGCTGCAGCCTTTACTGCCGGCAGAAGGACCTTCCCCTCTCCCCTTATCTTGCAGCGGCACACAGGCAAGCAGGACGGTAATAAAACGTCTGACAGAAACACATGGATCATCGTTCCTCCGGAGAAGAGATGCAACGGGGAGTAAACGCCTTCAGTCAAAAGGCCATATTTAACCCCAACCCCAGCGCAACGCACCGATCGCACGTCATTTTGTTTTTGTTTTGTGCGCGTTTTTTTTTTTTCTCTCTCTCTCTCTTTCCCCTCCCGTCACTCCGATTTGTTTTAAAGATGCAGAAGAGGCGCGGGATCGTATTCGGCCGTTTGATTCATTTCACAAACAAACGTATCTCCCAACCGCAGCTCCGCGCACCCCAGGATGCACTTCAGTCGGCGCCTGCGGGATAAAGGAGAAGATGCGCTCGCAGTCGGCTGCGGGAACCCTTCCAACTCGTGTGTTCTTATGTCGCGAATCAAATCACCACAGGCGGCGCCTATTTACACTCAAATTCCATTTCATCATCATCGTCATTATTATTATTATTTTTTGCAAAGCTCTCTAATGGATTTATGAATTTGCTGTTGTGCAACAAACAAACAAAAAAAGGATAAATGCAAGCTTTATTTCACGTGCAAACACAAACATGCGCGCATAACCGCAACACACCGTGGCTAGAATGCGTTTGCTTTTGAATGCGAATGAACGCATTCGGAATGGCATGCATTGCGAGTGTTCAGAATCCTACCATATGGTGACTTTGGCAGCGGTTATGTTGTCGTCAATACTGGTACCCAGAGTAATACAGCCTGTGCTGTTTGCAAGCATTCAGGGAACAGGCATCCGCATCACACCACATGTTGATCAGTATTTATTTATTTATTTGTTTGTTTATTCATTCATTTTTTGTCCGCATATGACATGCAGTACATGGCCATCACGATGACATTTGTAAACAAGTTTTACACACATCAAAGGATAAGTGAAAAATGGCAAGGAAGACATAAATAAAGTTTGCATGGCACTGCCTACATAAATAGCAGCCAAAGTGATCACATAGTTATTTTCTTTATTTATTATGTATATAGTATTTATAATTGGTTAAGTGATGTCCTTAAATGCAACGCATTTACTTATCATGCTACTATGCACAGAGCACATTATCAATGTCCCTTAAGAAGAACATTTCATTAAAGGATCAATTTCAAATGGTGCCAAGCAGCGATCCATAAGAGCAATCACAATGATGTACCGTATCACTAATTCCCAAAGATGGTCTGTAAGAATGATGCACCACTCTCACATCACACTTCATTCAGATGTGTGGAGAGAGGATGGAGTGTTGCGTACAGAATACGTCTTGCTCGTACATTTACATCACATTTACATTTAGGCATCTGACTCTTATCCACAGCGACAGTTCTCTAGCTTTAGGCAAAGAGCAGAGGCTGTACCTGGTAATTCGGTGTCACGATGGTGAAACTAACGTGAGGTACAAACAGGTTTGCGATTGGCCGGAAGAGGACGAGCAGCGCGGTGATTCTGATAGGTGGGGAGACCTAATGGAGGATGGGCCCAGAGGAAAAGGAACTAGTCTGAGATGTGCACTGTAGAGGAGAGGAGCTGTCAGATGACCCGAGGACTCTGAGGAGAACTCCGCAGTTGTGAGAAATGATTTAATGCTCGAAGGAGACTGCCCCTCGCCGCCCATGTAAGCGATCATTTAGCATAATAACCGACGTGTCATTAAGACAATAGCCCAGAAATCATTTTTGGCACCCTGGGAAGAGGGCTGTCTCTCCCCGTCTAAACAAATAAACAAATTCTTTTGCAGACCATCATAAGGCCAGTGAAATGCCAAAATGATTTTGGAGAGTTGCCATGGAGACATAATAAATGCACTAGGAAATCAAAACAACAGCACAATATTGATATTACAGTGAATATATACGGGGAGACATTTGAACAGTTTAAAGCATATTTTGCTCTCGATTTTATTTATTATGAACAAAAGGTACTTGTCAAGCTGATATGCTGCGCCGGTAATAATGTACACATAGCACCTAGAATTGAAAATAATTTTTTTTAATGCATTCAGAGGACTTCAGTCAAGCTAGAATTGATTATTTTAAAGCTCCCACTACTTTTGTCCATTTTCAAAGCACGGAATATGCGGTCTGAAGATTCCAATCACTTGGTTTGTGAGAGTACTTCATTCCCTGCCTGTGTGAGAGGAAGGAAAAAATGCATAAAGCCACCCACCATCACACAGTGTGGATGTGAGGGGATATGATCTTTCAAGTGGACCACCGCCAAAAAAAAAAAAAAAAAAAAAACACTTCTGATGTCCAGTCCAACAGGTACCTTCCTCAGATAAAGCACAGCAAAGCAGGAGTACAGAGCTACCTGTCAATCAACAGCAATTCAAAAAGCTTCTTTTTTTTAATAAACAACTTACGATCCCCAGTCATTCTTTTTTCTCCAATTTTGCACATACACTCCTATTCATAGGCCCACTCCATTGCTGCAGTGCCAGCTTCAGAGTACAGGCATCCCAGAAACCAGGCGCAGCCAGTCTCCTCTCCCTCTCACCACGCAGTCCGCCGGCCGAGCTCTGCGGCCATTGCTCGCACAGCGGGCACAATCGGGCCCCCGGAGCTCAGTCAAACGGAGGAGTCGCGCGATGAATCGCCGCCGAATGAATGAATCCCGCCGTCCCGGGGAGCCGCGACGCCCAGAAGCATTGTGCTTCGTTCTACGGGACCGCTGGCCCCGGGTCAGCGCTCACACGGTTAGCATTCGACCGCGAGCGGGGTTCCGACGTGGATGATTGCATATGGTAATTAACGGAGCTAAAGCCAGAGTGTGGTTTGTTTGCCTCCAGCCATCACGCTTTCCACATTTCATGATTCCACAGTCTTCTCTTGCACTCACAAGTTCTTCAGAAAAATCGATTACATTCGAAGAGAATTTTGCTTGGAACAAAAAGCCAACAAGGAATTTGATTTGCAATGATGCAGCATCTTCCTTTATCAGCAACATACAACTCACCTCACAGGAAGAAGCTTGTGGGTTTGAATCTGTGGGTTTGGAAGGAAACTCACGTGTTTGCGTGGGTTTCCTTCCACAATCCAAAGACATGCAGGTATGCTAATTGGAGACTCTAAATTGCCCATAGGTATGAGTGTGTGAGTGAATGGTGTGTGTGCCCTGCGATAGATTGACGGGCTGCCCAGGGTGTATTCCTGCCTCTCGCCCAATGCAGGCTGGGATAGGCTCCAGCACCGCTCGTGACCCTGCTCAGGATAAGCAAGTATAGATAATGGATGGATGGATGGATAGATGGATGGATGTCTTGTGAGGGCTCTTCGTATCCCATAAAATAGTTATGAGCAGCAGGACTAGTCTGTCGTTTGTCTCTCTGCTTGATGTACAGCACATTCTGGGTCACTTGTGTAAAGGAGATATTGTCCCTCCTGGAGGGTCCTGTTTCTTGTATATCAGACATCACTTCACCCTATGCACTTATGGAGCTCCTTACAACCCCATGAGAAGTTTAATAACTTACATTTATTGACTCTGCTCAGGGCCTTGTTTATTCCCCCTATAACAAATTCATGAATTCTAAAAATACCCTTCTCTTTATTCCTTCTTTGGGACAAGGAGCTCTATGCTTTAAATATGAATTGAGACTGGGGCGTTATTTGAATTATTCCATGAAATTTATCCTGAAGGGCTGCTATGCATTCTTGGCTGTCTTTTTCCATGAAATTTGAGTCAGTGCATGGTTGCACAAGGCTAGTTGCGGCACATTGGCTAGTCGATCAGGCACTTCTTTCCCAATCTTATTTGTGACATATAGCTCACCTTTCTGGATTTTGTACTCAACTACTTTACCACCCCTGCCCTGCACCCCCAAATATTTGTGATATGTTGTACATTGTGTGAAAAATAACTTTAACTTGTTAACATAGTATACAATAAAATACTTTAAAATAGGGGATTAAGGAGCACCAGTTTTAAAAACCGTCTGTGACCAGATAAAGCAAGGAGTCTGTTTAAGAGGAAATTTATATTTAGGGAGAGCAATAATTGTTGTATGTGGAGCCAAGAATCCAAATGAAAAACCACCTTTGAGTTTCCTCCAACATTCGCATTCACTTTGAACAACAGTTGGGTGCTAAGGTGTGTGCACTTGGAATAAAGTATTGTGGCAATGACATTTGAAACATGGTTTTAGAGCAGAGGAAGGAAAAATATAATTGTTTTGTGAGCTTGTAGAGGAAAATGTCCACTAATGGACTTAATGGACTGAAAAAAATATAAATAAATAATAAATATAGTTGAACTGATAGACAATGGACACAAAGTTATGAATAAATAGAATGCATTCATTTATTTAAATAAAAAAGTTTAACATTTAGTTATTAGCTATTGTATTCTCTTATTCTTCTCATTTTGGTCCTTCTCCAGACAAGAGCATGGACCTAATAGACTGCAATATTAGTAAAAGAAGAGTAATATGTGTGAAGTCAAAGCACATCATTCTTTGATGTGTCGTATCAAAGGAATAATGCATGCCAGCAAATGATTGGTGTGATCACAGTTTGCAGAGAATTAAACAGGGCTGTCTTATCTGCAACCAGAGAACTGCATAAGATTACCATATCATTTAACTGCATGCATCTAAAAATAGTGAAATTACATCTGAAATGTCACACCTTGAAAAAGAACAATTTGAACAGACTTATTAATGAGTGCTTACAGAAATGTGCAGTTTATAATTGTGCTTTCGCTGACAACTGGAATTGTCCTTCATCTTAAGATACTGGTTAATTTGCCAGTTTAACTCCCCTTCCCTCTTTGCATTGATGGATTGTGCCATGTCTTCCATTTTAATAAATAGGGCTCAGCTGATCAAAACAAGCTCAAACTAATTACATTTATGGTTCCCTCTGAAATAACTAGTATGAAAATGTAGAGCGATAAGACGTTACAGAACACTGCATTTTCTACAGCACACTCTCTGAGGACAGAGAAGGCATCGCAAGCTTAAGTAAGGCTTCCATAAGGATCAGCACACTATCTGCTGTTTATGCAGAAAGTGATGAAAGATTAATGAACATGAATATTCATCTCCTTAGAATGATCAAATAAATATCATTCAATTTAAAGTGTTTCCTTCTCCGTTTTTGAAATTGGAGTTGTTCACAAGTAGAATACCAAGTTGGTATCAAGTATCACAGCTGGCTAATCATTAGTTTTTTTTTCTCCCACCAATCCCATTAATTATACATTATTCCATCTAGTTTTTCTACTATTTACATTGTTTGCTTAAATAGAAATCCAATTAAATCCAAAGTAAAACATGTAGTCAAATATGCCCCTGACCCTGTCTTCCTTTGAGGAGTATGTGAAGTGCATATCAGTTTGATAATTATTCAGAGTAAGGAGTTATTTCAGCCATAATATCAAAAACCTCTGGTCTCTTGAAAGCTTTTATTTATTTATTTATTTATTCAGCATATTTTAGGTAAAATGGCAAAAGTTATGGAGTGCAGAGAACCTACTGTGGATCTACTTTTTTTTCTGCTGTTCTAGGAAGATGTACGGCAGGAGAGAAGGGACATTATTCAACTGAGAGAGCTGCCCAAAAGCTGGGAGGGAGTGACGTATTGAGACGGAGGAGAAGTGACAATCAAGGGCTGGAAAGCCGACTCATAAATAACAAAATGTCTGCACCGGGCAAGACACCACAATTCTGCCTTTGATATTTATTGATGCCATTACATGACATCACGCAGCATTATATCATTCACTGGTGTATTATTATGTCATTTAGCAGATGCCCTCGACCAGAGCGACTTGCACAGCATACCATCAATTACAGGAACTGATACCACATCAAGCTAAAATCTAGAGTAAAATGTTACAGCTGTATTAAAGTCATATATTCATATATATATATATATATATATATATATATATCAATGATGATAAAATACCAATATTAAACTTCATGTAAGGACATAAATATTGAGTAATATAACCACTTCTGTGTAAATAAGTCTTTGGAGCATTGAAAGCTGAGCAAAGAATGATGGGTAACTAAAGCAAATGGGTAAAAACCAGTTTTGTGGGTCCATATTAAAATATCTTAAGGCAGGGGATAAACCACACTTGTCATGATATTTCAACTGGAAAACAGGCAGCTTCCATATGTCCAGTAAAGTGCACATTCTTGTGCCCTTTATTTTCCGTGCAGCAGTCGAAAGACTATGATCGTATGAGAGGAGAAAAGGTCATGCTAATTCATGTGGAAATCTGCAAAAGCTCCGTAAAACCAAAAATAAAAGGGGTAAAAAAACACCCAATAAGCCTTGTTATAAACCTTCAGCTTATATAACGTTTTTTAGGACATAAGTTCAAAAGTTCACAAGGCACAAGTTTGATATAATTTATCCCCCTCTCCACAAAAGATTAAGTGATGTGAAACACTTCTTCAGGATCGTTATCCAGTTATTTGTTTTTGTTTTTTTTACTCTCTCTAGTCTCTGTGATGTAGGTCAAAATTTTAAGTCAGTTCTTCAACTCTTAAATGTAATTCTACTCCAGTCACTACATTACAAAAGGCAGGTGAACACCATTTGACTACAAACACCTTTCACCTCATTCACCAAGTACAAATCATGTATTATGAGAACAGACATGGTTTAAATACACGAAAAATAATAGATGAAAAATAATATGATTTCCTAGAATGATTGGCACTTCCTTGGTAAAGATGAGGGGGGAAAACTGTGAGGAAAAAAAAATGTTCCTGTTCATTATCAGCTTGATCTTGCAGTCAGAGTTTGAGAGAAATATAACCTTCAATCAAGGTTATATTTCAATTCAAGATGTTTTTTTTTTTTTTTTCCCCCACAAAACAAATGTGTAACATTTATGGGAATCGCCAGAAATCCTCATGAATAGAATCTAATAGGAGTATATTGCCATTTAAATACATTTTAAAGTTCATCTGAGTCTTTAAGAACTCTTGAGCTGCCATCCATGACTTACTGTTTCACTTAAGAATAAATATGAGGTGACAAATATGCCAAACTCCTGTAGTCATTCGTCAACATAAGGAAGGTCAGATAACACAGGAATGAAATGAGATTAAAAAAAGGTTGTAGACCTTCATAAATCAGGCAGTGGTTATAAAACTAAAATGGCTATGCACCTGAAAATACACATCTCCATTATTAGGACAATAATGTTTTGAACAACCCGAGCTGTCATTAATCTGTCTTGAAGAGGATGCAAGGGTATTTTGTCCCTACGTGCAGTGGGGAGGATGGTTTGAGAGCCAAAAAATTCTCCCAGAATCCCTGTTGAAGAATTGCAAAGCCGGTTGCAGCTTGGGGTCACCAAGTCCCCAAAACTGCAATTAGATGTCATCGCCATGCCATCAAGCTATTTAGAAAGCTTTGCCAGAAGAAAGCCTCTGCTGTCATCAAACCACCAATGTAAATGCCTGGAGCTTACTAAACATCTTTGAAAGGCCGATTGGAACTGGGTTCTACGGCGAGATGAGACAAAAATATAGCTTTTTGGCCACAAACACTAGCGGTGGATTTGGCATAAAATGGGAGATGGTCATAAATTAAATAAACCAATCTGCACTGTGAAGTATGGTGGTGGATATGTGATGTTGTGTTTTTGCTTCCAAAGGCCCTGGGTGTGTTTTGTCTGGATACATGGCATCACTGACTCTGTCAAGATTTTGATGATCCACTGACCACAAAACCAGCGTTTGCAATGGCCATTCAAGTCCCCTGACCTAAGCCCAACTGAAAACCTGTTGGATGAATGGAAGGGGAGACTCTAAAAGCACAAAGCAAGGACTCTGGTGAATCTGAATCATTGTGATCCCTTCCAATGTGTTCTCCCACCTCATCAAGCATTGTAGGAGAAGGCTCAATGCTGTTATATTGGCAAAGGTAGGGTACCCAAAGTACTAAACGCAGGGGTGCCAATGACACAAATGATTTTTTCAAAATAATAATAATTTAAAAAAAACATGCCTTTAAATATATTTTTTGGTTCTTCTTCATGTAATTGGATATGACTATATAATTTCCTGAAATTGCTGAGCATAGAAAACATTTGATAAACAATAAATTGAAATTTTCCCAGCACTTTCTTTTTTAATTGAGGGTGCATTGTATTTGGTCCTTCTAATGTGTCAACACAGACTCGCTAAACAGTTTGGTTTCATTTAAAAAAAGCAGACTAATTACTGACAGTTCACTTAATGCCCATTTAACAGCATTGTGTGTGTCTGTGATACACCCTATCATTCCCTTCCCTCTGTAAATGAGAACATGAGAGAAGCTGCCTAGCAGCCTATGTACTATAATTTCGATTATGTTCTCCTGTGTGCGCTTAATACAGCACTCCCGGTGGACTAAATTGGTAATGGCGTTTTTTGTTCATTATATGTTGGGCCTAATGATTGACCCTTCTGTGTTTTTCACTGCAGTGGCCTGTTCAGCATCTGTTTTATTTGGGGAAACAGGATTTACAAGGACAGGCTTATGTTCCTGTCCAGAACTGTACTCCCTATGTCCACACAATGTGGTAAAAAAAAAACAGTTATTTACCAAATGTTTATTTTTTTATTTATGTTCTATTTATTTTTTGTATTAGAGAAAGAAAGACATATTCTACATAGCGCTCCACATGACGTGTTGTTTAAATCTTTTAATTTTTTTTTTCTTTTCCTGTTCTTTTTTTTTTAACAGAAACTAGGCCGTATTGAACAACGGAGCGCGAGAGTAAAGAGGACAGACCACTCACTGTCGCTCCAAACAGTCCATCAGGAGCTGTAATAAATGCCATCACTAAATATTTATCAGGGGACATGTGGAATTCATCAAGCCTGACAGTTGTTTTAATCAGCAGTGTAGTGAAGTGGGGCAGAATGTAGAACAGTGGTTAAAAACCCCAGGTGGGACCCTGATTTTACACCCTTGAGGGCAAATACTTTACATCAGTTGCTCCAGTGACAATCCAGCTGTTTAAATCCACAGGGTGGAAGGCATAAAATGGCAGACTCTTGCACTGCTGTTCCCTGTTTATGGGTGCCTGTTAAGCAAATGGATAATAACAATAAGAAACATCCAAATAAGCAGCAATCAACACAGAGCATAGAAGAGAAATACGCCCACCCAATACATTACAAGACATATTAGACCAATTATAAGAGGAGGCATGAAATACTGCAGGCTACTTCCGATTTTTCATTTTCGCAGTGAAGGCTTTATATAAAATTAATACCTCCATTAGTAGCCATAATTTGTTCACTTTTACCATTGAGCTTTTTAAGTAGTGTTTAAAAAGTGTGATTCATTCAGTCCAAAGATTGAATGTGAAACTTTTAACAAAATACCAAGATGGTGATATTGTTACATATGAAGACCATTTTCTCTTTGTCTCCACACCACAGAGGCCGAGCTCTTACCCTGATAGTAACCATTGGTCTCATGTGATTTCCTTTTCTTTAGCTTGATTAACAACGGTGCCATTTTCTAAATAATCCAAAAAGCAGAGGCTGAAATCAGTACTAACCGTTGGTCTCACATGGTTTTCTTTTCTTTAGCTTGATTAACAACCGTGCCAATTTTCTGAATAATCCATAACCTTTGTCAGGTAATCTCCTTTGTCTAATTATGCACCACGCACTGCTGTTTTCTTCAAATCACATTAGAGACTGATTGATAAGAGTTTAATTTAGTAAAATCAATTTAACCATTACAAAAAAATATACTTTTCCTTGAAGAGGTAAATCACTCTATTAATCGCTTGTAGCAGCTTTGAGAACAACACACAATAAAAGCTAGCAATTAAACTTCAGAAAATGCTATTGCATGGTAATTTAAGCCATGATGGGTATGGAGAATGATGTGTCTGTTCATCCACAGGTTCAAAATATATTATTATGAGACCATCTTGCGCAAAATTTGCGATGTAAAGGAAACACTGAGTCACAAGGTAATCTACCAACTGGTAAGGATTATTCAGCTAACAGCTCATGCACATTATGTTGGCTGCCTGTCTAATAAAGTTCTTGAATTACATGGGTGTGTAATTAAAACAATGGCACCCCAGAGTGACACAAGAGAATTGTAATTCACTGTACCTGATACAGCAAATTGCAATTATGATGCTAATTCTTAAACGCTTTTTTAATACTAACAAGGCCCTTGAGATAAGATATACTAATGCATTTCGCAGGAGCAATAGGAACAACAGGCACATGGGTGGAAAATAGCAATGCCATGATTGAGTATCAGCCTAAAAAGCACAATTTATTATTTTGCACATACATAAATACATTGTGTAATATGTCCCCTCGTATCTTTAAGGAGGTGTGTATTTATCATACTGACATGCAAATGAGCCTAATGAAAGAGATGCAAGCAGCTCTGCACGGCATCAAGCTATGTTAATCTCTATCACATTTAATATTTTCATTTTGCTCGTGGTGTGATGCATTAATCTCGGGCATGCTCTTGCAGTGTTCTATCAAATGGCAGGGGAAGATATGCCATGCACATGGGATGACATATATGCCATGCACATGGGATGACATAAATTTAGTCCAACTTTAGCCAAAGTATTCATATTCAATAGAGTTATTTTTTCCATTTAATTTTTTTACCATTTCCCGCCAAAACCTGTCGTAAAATCGTCGAACAACTGTTCCGTTCTGTTTTCGTAATTATTTATGTTGTTTAGACTAAGGCCAGAGACAATGCAAGGCAGGCAGAATGGCTGGTTCCTGTCTGAAAATGGTCTAATGAGACTTTGCTTCTGTTTTCCTTTAAGGCTGATATTGGTGTGGAGTCAAACCGATGGGAATAAAGGCCTTGCAAAGCATACAACCAAGAAGAAGGTCCAAAAGCCAAGGACTGCTTGAAATACGCTCATACTAACAGAAATGTAAATAAGCACAGGATGCACTGACTCAGCTTAAATGCTATTTTCCAAGAATAGAGTTCCCTAAAGTGAGGACTCATGAGATGTATTGCTCTGTGCACTGTACAATTCTTTTTAAAATGTCAGAAGCAAGTACTTCACACGGCCAACATAAATCAGATTTTAGGCTTTGATGCATAATTGATGTATATAATAACTGATATAGCTTTGATCTCTAAATATTTTGTAAATTTATAATCATGACTGATCAATTAAACAATAGAGTTTCTAGAATATACAGTACAAGAGGTGCTGTTCATTGAAATGCACATAATTTCCGTGATATCAGACACTTCATAACTAATTTATCAACAATTATTTATGTAATTTCTTAATCGTATTTCAATAATTAATGTCTAGCAATTTGATACAATGCATGCTTGCTTTTATGGCAATTACATTAATTTAACCTAAAAGCAGATTTAATTTGTCTTGCTGAATCACTGAAAAGTCAGTGTAATTAATGAAGTCATTGTGAATTTCTACAAATTTGATGAAAACCCTTAATGTGAATAAAATTAATGGTTGCTGGGTCTTTAATAATGGTTAGGGACATGCACAGAGCATAAATCAAATAAGATTATGTGATTTCATTTCCAGAGGGCTTAATGTGTGTAATATTCATTGCCTCAATCATTAAAACTAATCTAAACCCGTGTTCATATCTGAAGTAATATTTATCTAACCTTTCTCAGATGTGGTCACCCATTACCTGAAATAACCTACTATGCATATCTCTCTTCGCTTGTCATTGGTTTACGGTTGATCGTTATCTATAGTTTTCAAAAACTTCCCAATTCTGAATGCCCAATTAACTCCACAAACCCGTCTCATCACTAAAACTTCCTGTATTGATTTGAAGGCAGCTAACAAGCACACATGCGTTGTTTTTCGTGCTGTAGGATGCTGCTTCTTTTCACACCACTGTCCACCAGCTCAGCCATGCAGTCAGCAGACACACACTGTTCTCCCCTTAAGCAAGATACTTAAAGGTGAAGTTAGCAACTCTTTTTCCAATAAAATATTGTTAAATGACCATGATAAACAGAGAATGAGATTTGGCGGGAGAAATTGAGCTCTTCAGATTGTGTTTGTGTCCTCTAAATTCACATTTTAAATTGGTATATTCAGATCGAATCATTATTTAAAGTGTCTCTGACGTGCCCAGCGCCTCACAAAATCTCCCTGGAGATAATGTTTGGTAGTCCAATCACAAAAGCTGACAGTATGAGTAAGTGACCTCTTCCCATAAAGCCACTGGTTTGTGAGACAAAAAAAAAGAAAAAAAAAAGATTTGTCAAAGAAATAACACAGATAATTATACAGAGCAGCCTCCAAGACAATAGTCAAGTATGGCTTTTCCCAAGATGGCAAAAACTTAGGGAGCTAAAGAGAATGAAGCCTGACAGTAGAAATGTTTCTACTCAATATATAAATGGCAATACAATTTAAGCACCTCAATTTTACAGCTAGATAGGCAGATAAGAATTTTAGCCAGCTTTCTGCCCTGCATTATGCAATCAGAAATTGTTTTTAGCTGCAAACATACAACATTATGGCTACCATCATATATTCATTTTCAGTCTCAAGTCCTGAATAATGTCAGCTAGCAGGGGCGTCGCCAGGGATTTCTGGCCCCACGAAAAGATCTCACATTGGGCCCCACCACCCCTGGCCACCCCATCCCTGCACAATTAATGTACAATTCCTTGAGGGCCCCTGTCAGTCATGAGTCTGAGAATTGTCAAAACTCCCAAGTGAATGATCAAGATAATAATAATAATAATAATAATATAATAATAATAAACTAATAATTAAAAAATAATAATGCATTTATCATTTATGAAAACCCTGGACACACCTCATAAGTGCTCTGCTATCCTTCCTTATGACTTCAAGATACAGACAGTCAAGTTGTGTATGAATCACTCATTCACTAGGACAAGTATGGTGCATTACATTTTTTAAGACTTTTTTTCTGTAAATATCCTGCGATTGTAAATGATACAAGACATATAAGTTGCTTTATGTAAACTACGTATGCTATGTTTGTCAGCTAGGATGCAAACTCTTAACGTAAACTTTCCAAGTTGTGTTTAGGACCTGTGTTTGTTGTGTACTGTATGCTAAACAGGATAGAAGCTGTGTTAGTAAGCTGTACAAGTTGTTTGTAAACTGGGACACAATGTATGCATGCAAACTGTGCAAATTACCTTGGATAAATTATATTTCTAATTCAGTTCGCCCCAAGCCGTCGCAATCTCTGCAATCTCGCCGTAATCACACCTCGTCCCTGCTCCTCCCGGTCTATTCATTACCGGCGTGAAACTCCTCATTCCTGCCGCTCACCTCGTTCTACGTCCTGCAGATTATCAGGACTCTGAATAATAAAGTGCCGGTCCTGCTGCACTCAGCATGCTGACAGCGGAGCTAAGAGTTGATGAATATTTCTCTCTGTCTGTGCTCGGCATTGTGTTTCGATATAGCGCATTCTTATTCTCATCTGTGTGTGTGTGTGTGTGTGCGCGTGTGCTTGTGCATGTGCATAAGACAGAGAGAGTGTGAGTGTGAGAGTGGATTAAAAAACTGTGAGAGACAGAGTGAGTGTGAGAGTGAATTGAGAGAGAGAGAGAGAGAAAGGTCCTTGCTAGACCATCAGGAGTGGAATATCATAGCTGGATTACAGAGGTTTTTCAATGAATATGTTGATATTTCTGCTTTTATGATGGACAATGCACTTTCCCCTGCAGCACCACTCAGTCTGTGCCTTCTGTGCCAGCTCTTGTCTTTTGACTTCACCACGACAGAAAAAGGGCTGCCTGAGACTGTAGAGTCAATCAGGAGAGGAAAACAAATTCCCTGAAGCATCAGAGAGAAGCAATCATAGGTGACACAGAAATGGCAACCTTCAGATGCCACCTGACAAAAGGACAGAATCAGAAGCAAAAGATAGAAAAAGAGAAGTCTGGATACGGTACACAGCACGCACTCTGGGGCCTCTGCGGTAAACATCTGAGGACTGCTCATATTTTTTTTTCATTCTAACAAATTGTTTTATTCATGCGCAAACAACGACGACCGGGCTAAAAACTCGGCATTCCAAAAAAGAAAGAGTTCCAAACGGCTAAGCCGGGCGTCGCGCCCCGAGTCTCATCCCGAAAACCTGACCGCGCGTGAAAAACGCTTTCATAATTTCACGCGAACTACAGCAGCTGCGGGCCCGCCCGGCCTGAGTAACGGTTTCATAACTCCCCGTAAAGCAGAAGGAGCTCCGGATCTTCCCAGGAGAGCAATCCGCAGTCCTCTAAATGGGTACCTAAGAGCGGGGAGGAGATCGCGCCTGGAGTCCCCCCCCCCCCCTCCGCACACCCCCCCCCCCACTGTCGGGAAGCCCATCTGTCTTCTCTCCCCGAGACGGGAGCGGTCCCTCATGTTCGGAGTCCTGGCCGATGCTCGCGCGCTCCAGCCCCGGGGCCGTCGCGTTGTTCACATCGCGGCGTTATTGATGGCTGGAGGCGCCATTGTCTCGGAGAGAACGGCGACGCAGACGTGGTATCAATCTCGCGCCATCTTCCTCGAGATGCCAGGGCGGCACATGCGGGCACCTGACTTTTAAGGGCTTTGGTCTGATCAAGGCATTCAGTCACCTCAGTTCATTATGATTAATCTAAACCAGGGGCTGAACACAGTCTTCAAAGCTCATATGAAATGAACTGAGGTACTGTATAGGTACAGTATGGTACATTTCAGGCAATCTGTATAAGAGGAAGTGTATAATTTCACCTTAATTTACATTTCAAGATTTTGTACAGTGTGGTATAACACCTGCAATTTAAACTGAATTCTCTACAGCATGCAAAATCAGTATTTAAAACCATCCCACTGTATCATTTAAATTTTTGATTTAAACTGTGTCCTCATCTTCTTATATCATGCATAATGTAGGTGTAGTTAACAATGATATATGGTATAGCAGTTACATCATTCATGTCAAAATAATTCAGACGTTCATAATCCTGAGCAGTGAACCAGGTTTACATGCGAGGAGAACTGCAGTTCTTGAGTAACTTCCACTGTGATGTATTTCTTCCAATCCTATCTTCCATTAAAGCAACAGTCACAGATGGATTAAATGAGTTCTGACCCCAAGACAGGCCATTTTTCCAGCCAAATAACGCTCACCTCCACTCTCCCAACGCCGATCTGACCCTTATTGCAGAAAAGCTTAATATCCTCTACTGCTGACAAGAACAGGTTGGGCCCTGAAGAAGAAGAAGAAGAAAAAAATAGGCCTTTTCCTTTTGATGAACTGTACAAAATGAGAGTTCTTGTCTAGAAGGCTGGGACTTGTCTCTCCAGTAAGGCACAACTCCCTTCACTCCATTACTTGTGACAAATGATTACAAGAAAGCCTGCGGCTGAGATGCTCATTTTTATTTATTTATCTGTTGTAGGAAAACAAAGCCAGAAGGCCTCTGCCCGAAAAGAAAGGTCAGATTTCCCTTGACGTCAGAGCACAGCCGAAAGACACCACCCAGACATAGAGGACCCGCAGAGAGATCCCCACAAATTTCTTCATCAAGGAGCCAGACAGACCGAGTATTACAACCACAAATCAAAGACTTGATGGAATAAAATTATCAAAGTGTTAGTGCTTATTATATATTATATTTTCTTTTAATCCTTCTCTGTTTCTATACTCAATTATTTGTACATAAATTATTTTTGTTATAGTTTGACAGTTTATTAAGTGGGCTTTAATTATTAAAATTAACTCACATTAAAAGTATTGGTAGTTTTCTTCTTAATTACTGTATATGGCAATGCTATTAGCTTCTTCCCCGTTACAGTTGGGAAAACTTGAACAACAGCTGAGGTACAGAAGGGTGAAGCCATATTGTCATGTCCAACACCACTTTAATGTAGATACTATTGGTTTTAGTCATTGCAAAACTACATATGTATTTATCTGGTGTCAGGTGATGTCGGAGAAACTAAAGAACTAAAGTTAGAAGTTGTCAGAAATGTCAGCAAGCATTGCCAAAAATCTCCCAATTAATCACATTGCCACTTCTCCTCTTGGATTTTTTTTTTATCAGACAACATATGCACTTTATTCCTACTATAACAACATTATCAGTCATTGATATACTCTAACACATTTGCAACCATTTTGATAATATTAACCCGCTAAAGCTGACTTTTTGTGTTAAAGTCAATTGACAATTAAAAGGCACATATCACAGCTAAACTATAAATGTATTGTGGGAGATGTGGTTTAGTTCTATGACAGGCCATAACCAGGCACCACACACCCATTGATCAGTGAGAGATGACAGCATGTGCACTCACAAAAGTAATGTTTTAACTGATTTCCACAAAACTCGCCAGGAGGGTGAAGGGGATGTATGCACAGTGTTCAATATACAGGGAATATCAAAGGAATTCTCAGCAATTCAACTTAATAGCATGTTCACAGATTGCAGGTTTGCTTTGATATAGTATAACAGGAATCAGAATATGATCAGAAAGAAAATGTCAGCTATAAAACACCATACATTCTGCATATAAATATAATTATCAGATGAAAGTATTCCATGCAGAGTAGATTTTTATTTATTTTATTTATTTATTTATTTATTTTTTACCATTCAAAGCCGTTATTTATAATAAAGAATGAATGGGGAAAACATCTTAAAAAGACAGTGCTGTTTTTGAACATGCAGTTACCCCAGTACGTGTACTGCATGAACATGGGCAAAAAAAAAGATACAGATACATATATATATATATATATCCAGAAGAACTGTTATGATGTAAGATGCTCAAAATCCTCTGGGTGCAGAAGAGGGAAAATGGCCGCTGTGATCAAAGCATCCTAGAGGATAGCTGCTGATGACTTCAAGGAAATCTATCACACAGCCAAGGATATGACAAACAGCACGCAATAGCTATGGGAAGAGTATAAAGAGACATGAGTGGACTTGAGAGTGTAGGAGGAATTAAGGACCTTGACAGTGTGGCATTTTCAGAATGGGGATACGGGGTGGCATTTCTGAAAGGTATTGTCTAGCACACTGACTATATTATACAAGGGACTTTATGAACACTGCACGTGGAAAAGAAGCTTCCTTTGGTATAAACTTAAAATCCCAGGAATCCAAGATGAGACATGATGTTACCAGGTAACTGTTTAGCAACTAAGTTTGCCTTTATCAAAGACAGATAAAGTGTTCAGTTGGTCCAGAACTTTGTGTGCTACAAAGAATGAACAGGATACAGTAATCCCATTTCAAGCAAAAAGAATGGAAGAAATAATTGCAGATGTTTTTTTGTTTTTTTTTTCATTTATTTTTTTTATGCACACTCAGAAAAGTCATGCCTAAACTTTTGCAAACTGGGCCAAACCCAGTGGCAGTGGACCAACAGATACGTGTTGTTTAGCAGTTTTGAAAGTAAACTTGGCTGGAACAAGTTTTTCTTTGCCGAGATATTTATCTTACAGATACTTGCATATTGCTTATGTCTGCTTTTTTTCTAAGCAATAAACCCATCCTTGCATCTGTGTTTGACTCAGCATTCATATGAAAGGCAGTTTACTGTTGCAGTACTAAATAAAACAATAAAAATAGATGCAGTTGTTAATTGAAATGGCATTGCATATTGTAACTTTATTTGGAAAATCTCCGGTTTCTCCAGGTGGGTCAATTTTCATTTAAGCAGCGAAAACTCTTAATGACACCCAAATTGTCACAGCGGTGTCTTTAATGCTAGTCAAATACATGTATTGGCCAGAGGCTGCTGGGTAATTTACACAGTCAAATATTTGCGTAATTAGATGTTACCCATTAATGGTAATGTCGATAAAAGTCTGACTGTGTTGTGCGTTCGGTGACACAGACAGTGAGAACAAAATGATAGTAGCAAATAGCTTATCTGCTGTCAATGCACCGTAGTTTCACATCGTTATCATGTTTGTTGCAATTTGACAGCACACCCCACCCCGATTCAACAACCATCTTTTCCCATCAGCTGTTATGTAGTATTCGACACAGTTCCTTGAATAATTTTGATCATCATGGGAAGTTTGCAATTGCAAAGTACATATGAGAAATAGATTGCTATTGAAGCTTCGATTCTTCTCCAGAGGACTAAAGGAGGAAAGAATTATCATGATTCATAGCCTTATTAGAGTCCACATGTCTATAAGCATTGACACTCAACTGTCTACTTTAACGGTCAATAGATGGAGCCAATATTGTTGCATGCCCTTCTGAACCATCTTGTGTGTCAGCTGTTTTGCAAAAATAGATTTGGTTCATTAATAAACTGAAAATCTTGTCTGAATAAATCCACTTATGGGAAGAAAAGATCCTTGCTGTTCTCTGGATGGTGCCCCACGCTGTCCTTGGATTTTTATTTATTTATTCTTTTTGTAGCTCTTTTGTTTTTACATTTTATCATAGCTATGCAGTTTTTAATAATGTTAGCACTTTCCTCCAGTGGCCTTTTGCAAAACTGGGCTCTGTATAGCAAGCCATTTTTTAGATGTCCCCTGGTACTCATGGTACAGTGTGGAAAACCTCACATATTATTCCACTACCTTAGAAACCTTAACCTTAAAAGATTGTAATGATTTCCAAACTGTGGCTCTTGCCTCAGTGGTGTTAATGAAATCACTGGAGAGTAGTGCAGTTTGTGATCTTCTGAAAACTCGGCAGAGGAAAATAAACTAGACTCAGTCTCAGGTACCAAGAAAATAGTCTCAGGCTAATTAGAAGATGGGGCTGTGGTAAAACGACGCAGTTGCTTTCTGCCTCCTTAACATCAAACAGATTGAAAAGACAAAAACCAACACCAGAGTACACTTTTTCATTTTACATCCATATTTCATAATGCTTTGTTAAATGTCCTTCTTGGTGAGATGCAACGGTTGCATGCCAAGACCCATCTCATCTGTTGGTTCCATTATTTTTTTCACATACAGAATCCAGATAAAAGTTGATGACCGTTTCCTTCTGACTTTTAACCAATCATAGGTCTCAGCGATGGTTTAGCTCACCTATCCTATTGACTGTGTTAGCCCTGTGTGGAATTGCTCTATTATTACATGTCCCCATCAATCTATCTTGCTGGGTCTCATGATATATGGAAAAAAATATATTGAAAAATAAATCTTGCAAAGTGACATCAACAAAATTGAAGGGGTTGTTTTGTGCCCCGGCTCTCAGGCAAAGAATTAATTACAGCCAGCATGCACAATAAGGCTATTAATCAAACCAATATCTAGGAGTGGTGATGGAACAATATCATGGACATATTTTGGGATTATGAGTTTGTGCCAGCAGCCGAATCAGGAAGCTGTGTGTCACCCAAGTGTGCAATATGTAGCTTATGAATCCGTTAATGTCAGATAGGACCAGTAAGTACAGAACAATAAATCCTTAAAATCGTATTTATTTTTAATTAAATTTAATTCATCAACGCTGACATCCACATGTGTAGGGAGGTTACAGCAATGCATGTTTTTACAGAATATGAAAATTTAGTCTTCCAATTCCTTATAATAACTGTTGAACAAATCTGACGGAAGAAGACAAAGACATCTCGTCATAACGTTTACGCATTTAATGATCTGGCAGAAACGTAAGTTTGGATAATAGATTGCACGTAAGAAGAGAGCGCTTCTCTTTCTGCATTACAAACAGGCTTGCATAGATTTCACTCTCACAATTTACTGTGCTCACAGTAAAGTCACTTACCCAGGAATTAAATTGGGTGAGGAGGGAGGTTGCTGAACGCAATGCCTGTTGCAAGCCACACGCATACTAGAATAATAATAAAGAAAAGCATTCCCTGCATCGCATAAACAAGCCAGCTGTCTTGTCTTTGCACAGAAGCCATCCAGTAACTCAGTTGTCTTCAGTCATTTGAAAGTGCACTTTCTCTTAGTTTTGCTTAGCCTTGAAAATCTTGTTGGACCGTAAACAGGAAGTGTTGAGAAAACACAACTAGGAGATCACTAGGAGTGTGCAGAGATACCACTGATGACCTTTGACCAGAGAGTAGACGAACTGTCGGCCAAGGTGTGGCAGAGGGCGGTTATCAATTTGCCAAAATTATCATTGTTCAATTTTCTGATTAATGTTCACTTAATCTTATCTTCAATAATGTATAATCTGTGCATCTCTGAATATTGTATTTGGGTTCAGGCACACCCCCCAGTGAAACATTTCCAGAAACATGGCAACAATAATATTCCATAACATGCAACAATTCATAATGCATTAAGAATTTGGGAATGAAGGGCTGTTCGACTATGGGTTTCCCCTTTATAAGCGAAGAGGATAATTATGCATCTTTTTTTTTTTTTTTTTTTTTAATTTCAATGCCACAAGCTCAGCTTTCATTTTGGGAATGTAGACAAGTATATTTTTCCCTGTGAGGTCAGTCATACTTTCTTATTACACTACCTGTTCACAAGTTAGTCTAGCACAGACATGAGTGAGAGAAAGACCCTTCACGTTCCTATCAGGGGTCCCCTCAACCGGGCGGTGGCAGGGCTGCTGCGAGGCATTGTCTTGCCGACCGGCTGATGCCCGCCTATCCCTGCTTGAGGCTAAAACCAATTGTAAGTCGCTACAGTTGGCACTGGGACAATCCATTTTGAATACCAGACTGTGGGGCCCATCTGCGCACTAAAACAGCACCTTAAGAGGATGAGCTGCCCTAACAGCTCCCTAATCATCCATTTTAAACATTGAACGGAAGCGCTACGCATAAATGTTCTCAAATGCTGACAACTGTCTTTTATGATGAGAAACAGATGTCCTTTCATTGGATGCTCAACTTTCGCGTTCCTCCAGAACTTGCACCCGGGCTGAGATATAGATCATCCAGCAGGCGCACCGAGAGTTGCTTCCATTTGTTTACTTCAATTACTCTCCTCTTCTTTAGGCGTCCTCTAGTTTCTCAGACGCATGAAAAGCAGTAGTGGCACATTTTCTCCCCATAACGTTTGCTTTCAAAGCCGAACAGAATTATTTTTAGTGCCGTGGCAGATTCTTAATAGTTCTGTTGAGCCCTTCTAATGTGTCACTCTTGATTTGCTGTTTCCTGCTGCTAGTTAGGTCCCAGGAGTATAGGTTCATTGATTTAATAGGCGCGCGGAATCTTTAATGCCCTGGTTCTCAAGCGATTCAAAGAGGATAATGGAACACTCTGCAAGAGGTAAATAAAGGAAGAGGTCTTCTGAACCCAGGCCAGGCAGCTACTTCTCTTTAAACTTGGGATAATAATAAATGTACATTACAGTGTACTGGACCTTCAGACTCAAAGGGTCAACAAAGTACCAATTAAAACAACATTCTCTGGGAAACGGGGTCATTTAAAGAGCCAATTGAATCCACTTCACGGACCTCTTCTCATTACAGCATCCTTGGTTGTGACACACCTTGACACCTTTGCTCCCAACAAGTGTCTGTGGAGCTCATAAGCCGGTGCAAGTGTTAGAGGAGCACAAGAGCTTTGTGATAGAAACTCAGACTTGACATGCTTCATTAGAGCGTGTACAGCTCTCCTGCAAAGAAAACAGTGGGAGTTTGCCAAGACATAAATAATGATCTCAGGTTCTCAGTTTAAAAATATCAGAGAGGCCAGATGAAATATTGGTGCAGGTAAAATGGATTTGATTACCCTTGGTTTAACACACTGCAAACTGTGGACTTTCAACAGCAATGCAGAGTCATCTGTCTAGGCCACTGACAATTAATCTTTTTTTCATATGTGTTTTTATTAGAAAATATTTTATTGGCCGTCATGTTTGTAAATACTCGATTGTTCATTTTAGCAAAAATGAAACAAAATAGCACAGTTGAATATGAACATTGTTCTCCTGAGTGTCAGGCTGGTTTATGGTAGAACTTTCCCACTCTCCAGCCCAAGGATACACAGCTTTCTTCCAGGTCGTATGGGGGGCGCGGGGGTATAGTGACGGTGGGTCTGCAGAGTGAAATCACCCACCGCATGGCTTTGTGGGATTGGAACTGCTGAAAACACAGACCGCCCCCCCCCCCCACCCCACAAGGGAGGTGGGTGATAATATCGACACTCACACAGAGCCTGTGGTTGCGAGATAGCAAGTTACAGTCAGATCCAGTTGACGAGCCAAGTCAAAAGTCTCTTTATTATTAATTAGGCGCATCCAAATATAGAGCTCAAGCACATGTTCATCCAAAAAAATAAGTACACAATAGTGTTTAATAGACTGTAATGCGTGAAAATCCCAGGCACCCATTTTGAGATGCTGGCACCAACAATTATTCCACAGTAAAAAGTTATTTAAAACGCAGAACTTGCCCATTTCTAATGTGAATTTGAGCAATAACTAAACTTCACCAAGTCTTCATGCTTTGTATATGGAGTTGCAGCCACACGGTTCACTGTTTGGAGGAGCAGGGTATTTGTGTTCATGAGCAGGTATACCTAATAAAGTGGCCACTCAGTGTACACATATAAACCCCTCTATCATCCACTATGTGCTCTTCCAAGTGCTTGGAATTCAGACAGGTAGACTCACCACCACAGGCCATTTCAGTTGACATTTATGTTATCACATAAATAATTTGGTACATCAAAGCAAATTGTTCTGATATTTCAGAATTCAGCGGTACCTCCCTGTTGTTTGAAAGCCATTTATCACGGTGCCTCGACCCGGTGAATCTGTAACTCATGGATCTAGGAAGCAGAATTCTTGGGCTCCAGAGATGGCTGGACATTTAAAACGTTCAAAACCTGAAGGTTTTACTGGCCACTAATAAAATCCCGGCACCTCCCTCTATGTGTAGTTCTTTCCAGCGGAGCTACCGAACAAACAAGCACAAACTGGATCGGTCGGTGGCTGCTCTCATCCTGCCAGCGTTTCGCAAATTTACACTTTGGCGGTCAGCTATTGGCAGGACCACGCACCTACTATTTTGCATTTTGTTGACGACTGATCTACACCTCCACTGCCTCATCTTAAGTGTGTGCTAATTGACAACGGTAGCGGCAATTTGCTAACTGCTGTGGGGAGTTTCTAGACCCTGTATGTTTAACTGGGTACTGCTATATTGCCCCAAGATGTAGGCTACATTCTTTCATTTCTGTATTTCTTTTAATCGGGCTTATGAAAACATGTATACCTTTATTTTTTTTATTTTTTTTAAACTAGAATTAAGAATTGTTCTTACAAACCTTCTCTCGTAAAGCCTTAATGTAGGTGATTTTTAAGTTTTCCATCTTGGCATAACCTGCTATCTTTCCAGGCCACGTAGTGTAGCAAGTATAAAAACGGAATTTGCAGAACACAGCGAACGATAAGTGCTGCACATTTAGGAGGGAACGGGAGGTGATTTTAGCTCCTCGCCTCTAACCCTCTCCCGCCGGATGGTGAAATGACTGACACGGTAGAGGGAACAGGCAAACAGTTCAGCTGGAACTACAGTATGTAACCCGTCTAATGAAGGCCGTGGGAGAGACTTCCACAGGCGGCTGTTTCGCCCACAATTTGTTTTAATAATTGAGCCTAAATCACTCCTAGGTCTTCAGCGCTGTAAGACCTGCTTGTGCCTGCAATGATGCAGATAATTTGTAATTGGTTCCCGAGAATTGGTGTTAGACAGTGTGAATGCTGGCAGGATATCATAGGCATTTGCTCATCACTGTTAAATTATTCAGTCGAAGTACATCAAGGTTTATGGTAGAAGTGACTCTCTCTGTCTCTCTCTCTCTCTCACTTCCTCATTCTCTAGCAGGTTTCATTATATTACTGCTACAAACCACATGCAGAATGGTAGCCATTATTTCTCTAATTTGCTGTTTCCCATTTGGAAGTGTCAGTTGTACTATATTTTCACATTACCACTATTTCACCTGTAACAGAGGGCACTGCATCTGAAGCGTGTGCAGTCCTCCAATACACAATATGCTATACTAATGGAACTGCAACAAAATTACTCCAATAAACATCACATACTGAATCTGAATAAAATTAAATCTATCAGTTAACACAGATCATTTTATAGTGTCCTCACCTTATGACAGGGACTATTTTTCATAGAGGACTATGACCTTTGCAGTGTACTATAGGATAGTTAGTAAACTGTAGGTACCCCAGTTTACTAGCCACAGGGAGATTATACAGCGGTACCCCGGAAAATGCAGACTGAGCTTAACCCACCCAACCTCACTTGAAGAAGACCCAGTGGGTCCCACTGTTGCATACTCTCAATCATAAGTAATGATACATCCCTTACCTAGCAATGTTCAGGGTAAGAGATTTTACCAACGAAACCTCTCTGGGGCCATCATTTCTGTTCTTAATTGGAACTGAGAGTTAACACAGTACCACTCTTTAATAGTACATCCACTTTAATAAATTACTCTTCCCATCACATTTAATTGCTCTCTGCTCCCAGAGATCTGATGCAGGGGTCATAGCCCAGCTACCTCAGATTCCCATGAAATGGTTATCTCTCAGTGCTCCTCCAGATATGATAAAGGTAGACTGACTCCTCAGAGGGAGTATTTTTTAAAAAGAAGTCCTTCAGATCGTGCAAGCAGTATCTCCATATTCACATTTGGATCTGTGGTTAAAGCAGGTGTGGGATACGGTATTCAAAATCGTACAGAAGTGCTCTACAGCATAATAAACACGACAGCGTGACATCACCACATTCTAAATTCCGCACTCTGACCGCACGTGTGGCGACTGCTAAGCGCCAGGCCGGTTTCTGCTGATCCGGCAGCTCCGCTTCCTCACGCTTTGATCCCGTGGCAACGCCAGCTTCCTGTCATAAATGTTCTGATGAGGCTCCTTGTTGAACCGACTCGCCGCTCTCTCACCGAGCCCTCGCTGTGTAGCTGTGTACGGAGACCTGTCACGAGGCTGACTTGAAGGAGATTTTAATTGCGAGCATCAATCTTTGTCCTTCAGCACAACACGGAGGCAACCCACACACACGCACAAAAGCGCAAATGTAAGCCCACACAGACACACGCGCAGACACACTCACACACAACCATAAAACTGCCAATAATTAAAATGGCTCCTGTCCGAAAAATATACAGTTAAATATGAATGAGCTGTTTTTGTGTACTGTGGATTTCTATCGACGTGGGATAAAAAATAAAAAAAAATCTATTCTGAGAAAAGCAAAACATAAATGGGCAGTTATAATTATTCCAACGTCCTTGTTTGAACTTGATAAGAATAGCACTTAGAAAGGCCAGATTAATACTTTATGTGCTCAGCAAAGAGAGTCAGAATATCAATAGACTATGGCTGATCATTAAGAGTCACTCGGAGTGGGCCCCTAGTGACCTCACGCATAAAAATTGCACCGTATTTTAACAGCGTACGGGTCCCCGACTTCTCCTTTATTTGAGCTCATTTTTGTTTCGGTTGTAAAATCATGTCATGATGTTCCACACAAGTCTGCTACTGGGAACCGAAGGTCAACTATACTGCATTTCTCTTGCAAATAAATTGCATTATTTCGCAAAGAGAAATAGAGAAAATACGGGAGTGAAGACAAGAGGGTTTCATTCAGCAGAATGCCTGTTACGCTGCTGTTGCAGGATGAAGTGAGCTACAGGTGCATTCGGTTACATAAGAGCCGTTGCAAAAGGTACCTTCGATGGCTGAAATCTACAAGCGGGCAACTCAGTACAGCCTGGCAGGTTTCCAAATGCGCTAAGGGTGTAAAGGATGGAACGTGTCATAACCTGGTTAGCTGGCGGTAGGAAGAACAGAGAAACAAAGATCACTGATTAAACACAGGGGGCATTGGTGACTGACCTTTTAAAAGTTAACATTTAAGCAAAAATGTTACATAAAAGAGTAAAACTGACGCAAATATCTCCCTTGAAGAACTTCCACCAAAGCAATTGTGAAAAGGTTGAATGTGCCAAACATCTATTCACCTCAGTGAATGCTTAGTTCATCTGTCCAGAAACTTCCTTTTCAAATACTGTTACTTCAGACTTTTTTTTTTCCTATCACAAAACTCAAAATCAATATCAAGTTCCGATTAGAGGCGTGTGCTGAACGATTACTGTAAGCGAAGGTACTAATAATGTTTTTGATAACGTCCCCATGGGCCCTTAAACACAATCCAAAAGATCAGTCATATTGTTTGAGAGAGACTCCAGCAAATGGATCCATAAATCTATAAACCAATCAAGTCATCAAGTTAAGGCTCCACAAAGTCTAATCGGCTGTCATCAGCTGATTGGCGCAATGGCGACATAAAATGGTAATAAAAACAAAACTGACAAACAGGCAATTGTCGAAGCCTGTCAGTTGGAGACAGGACGTGATGGAGAGTGTTGTTGATATCAGTTATTTTGAGGCGTTTCTGTTGGGTTTCCTCTGCGTCCATCTTTGCCGAAATAATCTGAACACGGCCTTGCCTGTCGGAAAGGTAACACTAGTGAATGTTTTAATCTCTTAAGATAACACAATGAAGAGATTTTCTCCAGACCCTTCAGGGGTCTCCTCTTAACTGGAAAGGAAGATCGGGAGCTCTCAATTTTTTTCACATTATAGGTTCATATTTCCCGAAGCTACACATATATATATATATATATATATATATATATATATATATATATATATATATATATATATATATCTACATTTCAGTCTACATTTCCTACTATATCAAAGAGGCCAACTATGAAAGAATACAGCACTCGATATTGTGTCAACAATGTAATCTTTTCGTAAATGTGTAGGATATTAACAACAGAGTGTGCTGGCTTGGGGGGGTCGGGGAATGGGGTCTGTATGAACATTGTTTGTACAGCAATAATCAGCGCTGCAATGCGTTTCAATCTCGGCTTTACAGAAATAGACATTTCACTGATGAAATGCAAAATAGGCTGTTTATGCTTCCTGTTAATAGTATTCAAAGTATGATTCATTTGTAAGCTAGCGTCTGATGACAGAACGCATTTATTTTGCTATTTGCATAACAATGATACCGTGTGCTCGTTCTATAATAAGGGTTAATGTTAATGAATGAATCGGCAGCATCAGAACACAGAGATTTGAATCGCCACTCCCAGAGAGTTTCAGTGGCTTTCAAGACTAACAAGCAAATTGGACATGGCATAAATAATGTATAGAGCAAACAAAGCTTCCATTTTAAAATGCTGTTATCAAAGCAAACCATAATTAAGTTGGAAAGTATTTGTTTTTCATGTATTGAGCAAAAATAAAACATGCACAAATGGGCATTATCTTTTCAGTTTTGGAGGCTTGAATATAGTAATTTAAACAATTTTATTTGGTCTGATTAGCAAATATGTGATGCTCATTTGGTTGCCCTTCATTAGGGCTCGGGAGCCCGCTGAGAAGAGAGGCGGAATGAGACTGCACAACTCGGCCCTTGCGGTCATTGCCGGCTCAATACTGCCATCTGCTGGCTGCATTCAAGAGCCTGTGCTCTTGCATATCCCATGAAATTTATGTAGGCTAACTGTGCAAGCCTGGCCCATAGTCAGTTAATACTACCATTGGTTCATCTTTAAATTAGTAGGAAAGCAAATGGGTTCCTTCTTTGTTTGGATTTAATTTTATCACTCCAAGGATACCTCATTTTGAACTACCATTTTATTGAGTGAAGTGATTGCTGCGGACTGTAATTACACTTTTTTTAAGACTATGGCTTTGTTAGCTGAGGTCCACTCTGGGAATCAGTCTCACTAGCAATATCTTCCTCAAAGCGTGACTGGTGTTAAGTTCAACATACACCACTGTCTCCTCCATGCCAATTCAGAAGCAGGAGTCATCTTTTCCTGTAGTGTATGTCCCAGATATCCCTCTGTTTACCTCGCAGCAACTTAACCACAATATCAGAAACAGCTCGACCAGGACATGAAGATTGACAGCTTGTTCCAGAATGCATCAATTCCAATGAGGTATGCAGAACTAGTTATGGTTTTCAAATAAATTACACAGCTATGGCCCAGATTAAATCTACATTTGTCGTACGTTCTATACTTGCCGAGAGTTAAGTGAGTTCAGTGTAAACCAAAATTATTTTTTAAAAGCTATGAAAAGAAAATTGACACTTTCATTTATTTGAGAGACAAGGGCAAGTGTTGACTGAAAGCAGGAAAGCCTGACATGTCTTGGCTATTTCCCTGGCATTTACAAAGGTGTGTACACATAAGTATTGAATGTCTCAGAAGACGAAGCCCCGAACAGTGAAATCATTTCACACCACTAAAGCAGCGGGTCAAGAGAGCCAAGAGGAATCTTAGCATGGGTCAGACTCGGCTTTCTGACACTTATTTGTTTCTACTTAATAAAATTCCACATCAAGGAGGCCTTGTCTGGAGTAGGGAGATAACGTTGAGGGTACTGAAGTTGACCTATTCTGTGATAGAGTGTGCGTGCGTGCGTGTGTGTGTGCGTGTGGTTTACTGAAGTTGACTTATTCTGTTATAGAACGTGCGTGCGTGTGTGTGCGTGTGTGTGCGTGTGGTTTACTGAAGTTGGCTTATTCTGTTATAGAGCGTGCGTGTGTGTGTGTGTGTGTGTGTGTGTGTATGCGTGTGGTTTACTGAAGTTGGCTTATTCTGTTATAGAGCGTGCGTGCGTGCGTGCGTGTGTGTGCGTGTGTGCGTGTGTGTGCGTGTGCGTGTGTGTGTGTGTGTGTGTGTATGCGTGTGTGTGCATGTGTGTGTGCGTGTGTGTGTGTGTATGTGTGTGCGTGTGTGTGTGTGTATGCGTGTGCGTGTGTGTGCGTGCGTGTGTGTGCGTGTGTGTGTGTGTATGCGTGTGCGTGTGTGTGTGTGTGTATGCGTGTGTGTGCGTGTGTGTGTGTGTGTGCGTGTGCGTGTGGTGTGTGCGTGTGTGTGTGTGTGTGCTGTGTGTGTGCGTGTGCGTGTGTGCGTGTGCGGTGTGCGTGTGCGTGTGCGTGTTCGTGTGCGTGTGCGTGTGGTCGTGTGCGTGTGCGTGTGCGTGTGTGCGTGTGTGTGTGTGTGTGCGTGTGCGTGTGTGTGTGGTTTATTAGCTCCCTTTTAAATGTCATTTTATCTTGTTTTTCTATCTTCTCTTTTTCTTAATTCCTTATTCACCATCACCCCTGCTAACACCGTGAGCAGCTATAAAATATACAAATAACATGACATGTACTGTATTTACTTAAATGAGTGAACACATGCATAAACTCAACAGCAAAACACAATGGATTACATTATTCTTCAAGTTGGATGAAGAATATCATCTAGCCACTGCATTTTCCACTAACTAGACTTCTACTAACTCAAGGCAGGTTGATTTCAAAGGGACCCTCCTCAAAGGCATAGTTTTTCCTCAACAGGAGGAGAGCTTGAATACAGGTCAGGGCTTGTTTAAAATGTAGAATTATAAAAATAAAAGCAGGTTATTTGAAATATATCTGAAATTGTTCGCAAGTTTTTCATGTGTTAAAGGACAAGAACAAGACTGTTTTTGGGTTACAGCCGATAAAGCCTTCCTGTCGCAATGCGGAATAGCATCCTCAAACATTTTTTTGGTCTTTCATTGTTGTCATTTGCAGATGTGCCATTAAAATGCAGGTTTTTAATATTAATTCTGCCAAATATCGTCAGGGTGACCTTGGAATCATGGAGATAATGATGTGCGGTTTGAACTTTCCACTCTTTCTCTCTCGTGTCGTTAACGTCGAAATCGTTTTATGTTGCATCAATCAACCGGCCTCTCATCTCAAGACCTGCATCAACCCGAATTACGATATGTCAGGCTTGGTGGCATGGCTTTTGATTCTCTGAGCTCCCTGTGTGTATCCTTTACAGCTTGACAATGCAAATTTAAATAAATTTTAAAAAAACATTGACAACCTGCAAACAGGTTGCAAAAGTAAAAACAAATGCAGCGGTGATTGCCAAGTAAATGAATTCTCTGTCAGCGATTCTCGGTCCCTTGTCTGCAGGAACCCTCAGCACGCCCGTCTCCGTGTTCGGCTTGGCGCGGGGAGTCCTTTGCATATTCGAGCCCGGCTCGCACATCCGCGCTTCGTCTGTCAAAAGTGGGCAGTCGAATCCTTTTTGCGGGGGCTTCTTAATTGATTTTCAGCGAAGCATAAAAACGAATTGAGTTTAACTGGCGAAATGCATTTCGCACAACACAGAGGCAATCAATAGGCAAAAGACATTTGATGCTAAGGTCTATTACATCCAACAGAATCCTGCACTGAGCATGGTGTATGGTTTAATATATTTTAAAAAATGATGTGAAGCGAAGTGAAAATACTGTAATGGAACATATAAATATCTCCATCCATTTACTTCACTGGTAACTGTGCTACATAACCTACACAAACAAAACAGAGGCTTTCTACCAAATGGCTCTCTAAATTATACAGTCCCAGGACTCAACACAACCCAACAACCCAGCAGCATGCTTATTAAACCCCATGCAATACTGAATGTAGGAACAGCATAATGTTTCGGCATATAAACTGGATTTTAATTAAGACAAGCATGTGGCCTACTGTATCTGGTTATATATGCTGTGTGTGTGTGTTTGTTTGTGTGTGTATGTGTGGGGGGGGGGGGGTCTGATTGTGTGTACACACATATTCTATGCCAATGGTAATTCACCTTCTGAGGAAAGCTGTGTATTTGCTTATGTGTGCTGTGAGATGTTGATGATTACTTTTGGAAATTACTTTTCTCTAGTGAAATACTGCCTCTCAACTGAATTACATCCTCAAATTTAATTTCATCACACACCAGTAAGTTAACCAATAAATCATAGGTTTGACTGGGAGATACCAACCACAGGCCTGATGGCCAAAGTGCTGAGAATGACACTCAGAAAGAACTGGCAAGAGAAAATCATCTCTCATTGCTCTACTAAAAGCCACATGAACATGAGCAGCTGCACATTGCTGGAATGGAAAGGCCCTCTACATTATCATGTGATTCACAGCTCGCTTAATAACCGTTTACAGACCTGGAGTACATCAGCCGGACATTTTGTGTACCATGTTTCCATTAAACAGCACATTCCGTGTGTCTGAATTGCATGCTTTGTTGTTCATACCTTTTGCCTGGAATAGCATTCTTTGCTGTGCATACTTCTGCCATTTCAGGAGGGGCTCAAACCAGAACCCCCGCCCTATGAACTCTATGGTGTATATTGCCTTTTGACTCGTTTCTTACTCATACCACAGATAAAGTTGATACCCATCTCTGACCCATGGTATATAACCCCAAAAAATTGTCTCAGATGAGAATTAGGCTTTGATGCACAAAATTAAATCTATTTTTCAAAATTCTGTCTGAAGCCTACTGCTTTGGTATGTCTGGTATCGACGGTAGAAGAGGTATAAACTTGTTCCTATCCTTCAGTAGAGTTCTAAATTTAATTTTCAACAGTAAATGAATTCATTTAAAACTTCTGTACAAATGTGACACAGTAGCAGAGGAACAAGTACTGTGGCAGGATTTTTATATTTTCCTCACTTAGAATGTGAGATTGGTTATATCAGGAATTCAAAAGGGGCGGGGAGAAGTAACATGCAGTTTTGAAAATAAATTTGAAGTAATCACAGACAAAAAAATATATTTTTTATTATTGCCATTTGTTGTTTTGTGATTTTATTTGCAGTTAAACTAAAAGGCATACAATGGATAAAATTTAATAGAGGGGAGATCAATCAATTGTATTTTTCTCTTGCAAATATCCACAATGTTACAGTATATGACAAAAATGTCCTTGTGAAATACTGCCACCTATCATCAGTTCCTTAAAAGACAAGTAATGCAGTTTAAGTTTCTGGGTGACTGTCAATGGCTTAGCACTAAGATCAAGTAGCTCACTGGGCATGATACACGTTTTAATTAAATTTAATGTCCTAATGTAAAGTTCAGAGCTGGGTGACCCTGTTGAAGTTTTATCGCTTTAACACTAAAGGATAGTGTTAAAACCACATCCCTAAAAATTTGACTTAAGACTTAAGGAAACAGTGCAGTCGTAGCTCCGTCTGAAATGTGACATGGAAACAGACTGAAAACACAAGGTGAAATCACCCTCTCCATACTTACCAATGGACAAGCATACACAAAGCCAAGTGTGCAAAACTGACCATTATAAGCAGGGAAAACTGCAGCTCCTTTGACAACAGAATGAAATGCAAATGAGCAATTGCAAATCATTTCAAAGTGCACTTTTGCTTTGTTGCACAAAGGGACTGCATTTGTGTTACGTGTGCCACTCTGTGAAAATTACATCAAGAAGTTTTGTCCATCATGAGTGTGAATGCGTTCAATTTCCATTGCCTATTTTATTAAAATACCGATCCTGGCAGTTTGATACCTCAGAGATTTTGTTTAAAAAGAAGTAAGCACCAGTCCAACAACATTTCAATAAAATAAAAAGGTTGAAAGGTCACTAATCATTTAGAATAGCAGATATTATACAATCCTCTCTTTCACTGTCTCCCTTTCTCGCTGATTCCCCACTACCAGAACAATAGAAATACAAAAAGCAAATAACATTTGGTCTGAATTTAGTTGTAACCTGAAACGCACTTTAAATTCCATGCATTATAAACAGGGATTTCAATATTATTCCACAGAAAACACACACACACACACACACACACACAAATGTGCAATGTAGCAACATCTGTTCACTGGTGACATTATGCAAGTTTCCCCAAAGTCATTTTCAGAGAGTAAATGAAAGTGGTAACTGACATGAGTTGGCTCCCTTGAACACACATTGCTATCTTGGAATGCATAAAAATGAACAAATTAATTTGCCAGCTTGAATTAGTGGTGAATGTTAAAGTTTGAAATAAGCCACTGACATTATTATCCTTCCAATCCATTCAGACACCGCTTTTCTTGTTAAGGAGCTATAAGAAACCCATGATTCACAAAGATCAATCATTTGCTCTGTATTATCACCTAATTTTTCCCGTTAAATGATCTTCACAGGGTTGTCACAGAGCACACAATAGCTTACTGGTATATTTGCCAAGTTTTTACAGTCTATGCCAAGTTAATTTCTCCAGTGCTATTAAAATGGCAAAAAGGACGACGATAAGAAAGAATAAAATATGCATTTTGAATGTTAACCTTTAGATACACACGTATCTCTGTCATTTTCTCATTTCCTCAAAGATTTCAGGCAGTTATTACTACATTTTTAAATTTGTAATTGTAATTTATCTTTAAATAACAGGCTGATCTGCTGCAGGCTCCAGATGCTCACGACAATAATTGAGGCCACAGCTGCCCTTAGTTTTGAAGCCAAAGTACAACAGACATAACACTAAAAATATTCAGTTGCACAGAGACCTTAAGGGTATGGGCGTACATTGACAAAACACACATTGGTTAGGTGATTTGATTGAGTATGCTCAGGTCTGTTTTGTCTTATTTTTTCTTGTTGCTGTAAATATTAAAAAAAAAAAAAAAAAGTAACCCATTTGTATACTCAGGACATGACTATTATGGATACAACCACAGATCCATGAACTGGTGCAGATTTTTCAAAAGGCATGCCTAAAGCATTTTTTATATTTTATTAGTGCTTACACCTGTGGTACAAGGTGAAAGCTGGCCGGTAGTAAATGTAATGAATTGAAAGTGCGACAACCACAAATGTGCACTGACTAATCAGGCTGTTTATGGCATTACAGTAGCTTGAAATGGAAGCTTGTCTTTGTGAGCGGATGCCTCCATAACATTTTCAATAAATCTTGTTTTCTCTCCATATTATCACTGCCTATCAACAGGTATGGCATTATTGGCTCTGATGCCCATTTGTGCTAAAACACCATTTCTTGTGAGAGATTGATTGGACCATTACATTATAATTATTATACTATAATAAAGCACTACATTATGAAAGCAAGGATTGAAAGAAGTACAAGTCTTTCTTAAATTAATTAGGTAGTTTTAAATATGTGGTTTGTTATTAACTGTTCAAATATGCAAATGAGATATTAACAGGGATTTCAATATTTTTACACAGAAAACAGAACAACAATCAAAAAACAATCAAATTATAAATAATGTCATGGCTCCCTTTTGTTTTTGAAAGAGGATACATCCAAAATTCTGTCAAACTACATTTTTTGCTTTGGTGTTTTTTGAGATTAGCAATGCAGGTCCACTGTTGTCTAATGTGTGTGCTGCAATTATAAGCTACATGCTGTATAAAATTAAACCTACTGGTGTGCAGTGAATGAGGGACATATAGTTAAACTCTGTCGTAAAGGCTACATTCAGACAGCAGCTAAAAGGGGCCCAATTCCCATTTTTCTCTTTATACTCATACTGTGACAGTTTAGATGTTTATAGAACAGTGTGAACTTTCTTCCCCACATGGAGTCACACCTTTTCAGTTCTGTTTCTGTCCCACATCTGCGTGTGGACATAAATTGGATACATGACCATGAAAATTGGATGCGACTCGTTGTGGACGCTCAAATTAGAATAGACACGGAATTCAGTCCATGAATTTAGCACGCCGGGGAACGCCAGGTGTGTTGGGTATGCTCTAGTCAAGATCAATAACAGGATTGGAACAGAAGGGTATTCCCCGCTAAATCAGAGGTACCACTGAGATTTTTTTTAACCATATTCCACCTAGCAAATGCATGTCTTTTCCCAAATCAAAAAACAAAAAATCACATGGAGTTTTATATGTTAAATATCTGATACCCAGCCATGTTGCTTGTTGGCATGTTGCCTTTGTCTGAAAGTTGTTGTTTTTTTTGGTCACTCCCATTTGACACAGTGACAACTTGTATGTCATGAAAATAAGATGCAATAAATACTTATCTAAACATGTGAGCTCAATCTTTAAAACTTTCAGCTTCCCCAATGATAAGATTTAAAAAAAACAAAGCCTCTTGATTATTAAGATTGGTTGTCTGTACAAATCCCCAAAGTCATTTTTCAGGATATGATTGGTACGTCGTGATACTTCTGTTGAAATTTCTGCCGGTTTTCTACCAGGTGCAAAGCCAATGTGTAGGCTACTAACAAAGATGAGCTTGCTTTCTAAAGGAGTGCTTGCATTTTATGGAATGGTTGTTGTTCTTTCACAGCCACAACTTAGTGACACCAAGGTCGTTGCTTGCTTTTTGGGGAAATTCCTTTGAATATCTTGTCTTTCTTTGTTTTAGATTGATAAGATTTAAGGGGTAGTCCTAGCCTCAACACCTCAAGGAACGTCTCTGTGATACTGTATATAGGCTAAAAGCCCCCCGTTGAGAAACTAAATGTTCTTAACGGGAGTTTGCTTAAGTGATTGATTCAAGTATTGTGAAATAAAGTAGAGCTGCGGTGGTTGGTCTGTTGAGGCTTTTGAGAGCTTAATCCCCAGAGAGTCTAATGCTGAGAATAAAGGAGAGGCATATCAAATGAGAATATGGAAAATAGGACTTCAAAACTTGTTCCACACACTTAACAGGCTTCGAATCCCAGAGCAGTTTATCTTTCTTAACTGTATCTGACAGAACTTTGAAAGTTATTTCAGGAGATGCAAAAAAAAAAAAAAACAAGAAACAAACATGTCAAATAACTTTTTTTTTTTTTTAGAGTAGGAGTTGAAAGCAGATACACTCTATCAATTTGTTATATTTACCATCAAATGAATGCATTGCATATCAAAGCTCATTCTCAAGCCATTTCATCATTGAGGCGAACAGGCTTCAATTTAAACAATTCAAGCGTCTATAACTGGGAATACGTGTGTGTGTGTGTGTGTCTGTGTTGCCACCAGTTTTGGGGTTCCAAAACACAAGTGTGGAATGTGAGCAAAATGATCCAAAGCTTGTCAAGTATTTTAAATCTTAAATCTTAATAACTGACAAGCATCTTCAAAACAAGCTGATGGTCCTCCCTATGTTCATGAATTCCAGGATTGACTATGAAAAAGCAATTTTTGGCTTCAACGCTTTCAGAAAGATGTGTTAATTTCTTTAGCCAGCACCTGTCGTCTAGTTCAAAGTGCAAGCCTCCCGTGAGTAGCCCATCTCTTGGCGCAGTACAAAGCAATTGACCTTAGGCTAAGTTTACTGTTCCAGGGCCCACACTGTATTTAAGAGATAGGATCTAGTGGGTGTTTGGCTGTCTTGGGCCAAGGGAAGAGGCAGCAGCTAACTCTGCACCACAGCCAACAACATCAACCGGGTGAGTACATACAACAGTGTTGTTGTACAAATGTATGCTTTAGTACACTAATAATATCCTTGAGTACACTGGGAACAGCAAAGCATGGAGATCACACAATTAGAGCAAACTGCTAATACTGAATATGAGGACAAACACACTGTGTACTGCTACAGGAAGGACAATAAAGGCAATGTGTTTACCATTAAAGAATGCACTAACAGATATGGAGTGGTGCCTCCAGGTGAGATTCTTAGGGTCCTTCTCATGTCAATTGTAGACAGCAAAGAACATTTTAATTTTTCAGAGGGTATTGCAGAAGCCAATTAAATCTGAATTCTATATGAATGTTACATGTGCTCATTAAAATTCTTTCTTTTTATAGCAAACTTGATATTTTATATAATGTTGTTCTTCAGATAAACAGTGCTGCATTTCGAACCAAACGCTTTGTTGATGTTTATTTGCATAAATGAATAAATGTTACTGTGGCTGTGAAAATGAATAGTAACAAAGGCATATTTTTTGATGCTATGTCAACACTGCGACATAAAATGCTAATGTGTATGCTAAGTGACAGTGTCTGTCATTCTGTTAATGTAATTCTAGTACCACAGTATCACAATTTACTTGTAATTCAAAAGCACTTTAAAAATAAAAAAATTTTAGTAAAAGTTTTGCATAACTGAAATCATGTTTTTTTTGGGAAACAGACTACATGGTTTATTTATTTATTTATTTATTTATTGCCATTCCATTTCAAAGTTGTTGATCTCCATATTTATTCACCAAAAAGTGTTTTTTTAAATGAATAGTTGGTTTAATCGACTGAAAGTAAGGGCATGTAGCCTATACATTTCCATGAATTGACATTTCAGATTCTTGGTTTTGCACATTTGAAAGCTAAAGTGCTTCTGAGCATCATCTGTTATCATGGAAATGCCTGCTGCAACTTAAACTCACTGGGGCCTGATCGTTGCCAATGGCAATAATGGCAATTAGCAAATGGCCACATGTTGTGTTAGAACACTTTCCAGTTCAACTTAATTTCTACACAATTATCTGTTTAAAAAAAACAGTTACAATGACAGCAATAATACAAATATGGAAACATTTCATTTGCAGCTAACTTCATTCTAATAATTATTTGAGTCATTATTGCATCATTGGTGTCAACTGGACATTCAGATATGATCTAACTTCATGTAACTACAAATCACCATGCTCTGGTATTGTTAAAAGGACCTTTTACACTACGCTACCAACATATGTTGCAGAGGCTGCATCCCCCCATTTCCGGTTATGTCATATTCCGTTGCAACTCCTTATTGGATATAACACTATTGTACGTGTATTTATGTGCTTATTCACGTATGACGTCCTGTTATTAGTCTGCTGGCTAAAGAAGTTATTAAAGCACTGCAAGACAAGTAGTTAGCTACTTAACTTTAGAAAGGCCTCCAGTTCTAGTACAAAAAGATGAAGCTGGCAATCTAGCTAACATGCATGTACAGTGAGTTAAGACAAATACTTTTTTTCTTGATTTGGCTCTGTATGGCCCTTTCCATGATTTTACATTTGTAATCAAACAATTCACATGCTGTTAAAGTACAGGTGCTATGTCTGTTTGGTGTCCGTGGGGGTCCCGGGCCTTGTTGATGAGGCCAGCTGCAGTCGGGAAAAAACTGTTCTTGTGTCGTGAGGTTTTGGTCCTGATGGACCGCAGCCTCCTGCCGGAGGGGAGTGTTTGAAAGAGTTTGTGTCCAGGGTGGGAGTGGTCGGCCACAATCCTTTCTGCCCGCCTCAGGGCCCTGGAGGTGTGCAGGTCCTGGAGGGATGGCAGGTTGCAGTCAAACACCCTCTCAGCAGCGCGAATGATACGCTGCAGTCTGCCCTTGTCCTTGGCAGTGGCAGCAGCGTATCAGATGTGTTTCATGAGAAGAGAAAACGTAAGGCAACTAGCCCCTGAAACAAACATGAGCAGAATACAGAAGTAAGACGAGCACTGTGTAAAAATTTGCACTGAAAATTGTTGCCACCATAGACAGGTTGCCACACAGCTTCGACGAATTGAAAGGGTTAAGATACTATTAACTTGAATAGTACCACATTACTCCGCAAGGGAGCGACAAAGCACAATATTGAGTGAAATATTGATAAGATGTCGCAGCTGCTACTTCACTGTTGCAATGACATACAGAACAGTTCAAGTAATTGGTGGAACCTAAAAAATCTCCATCAGCTGAAACAAAATGGGTATTTCTCAATGTTACGATTGTTGGTCAGTGATAAGGAGCAATATGTATACGAAAAGCACATCCCTGTGTACGCAGGTCACTACAACAATTTTCGATACCCAGCTTCTGTGCAACCAACCAGCAAAGGCTGGCGTGGTAGGTGCAAAAAGCAGGAATATTACTAGCACATACTACTATTTCTACAAAAAGCAGTAACCTGAAGTCAAACCTTGCCAAACAGAGTATGGTCGTCTAAATCCCGTAAATATTAACTGGTTGCACTTCAAAAATATTTTTCGATTCATTCTGCCTGCACAGTAACATCGGAAAGGTTTGCCATTCACCAGCCTTAACAACTGCCTGTTCTCTCCAAGCACTTCCCACGCACTCCCTCTAAGCTACAGCTACTACCTTCCTGTTTCTCGATCTCAAGAGGGAACCAAGCAGTCTTTTGAAGAGTGTCTATTAAATGACGTCACCGTGTCATGTCGACTGGCAATGTGCGCCATTTTGGAAAGAAAAAAATCACGGGCAATTCTGGTGGCTCTGATTCCCGGCTCTTTTAATTACTTTCCTCCCCCCATCAGCCGCTTTGCATCCCGAACGTGACTACTCTAACAAAGCTCAGAGGAACCTCTGGTGACACCAGGTCTGCTGCAGGAAGAAGTAATGGCAGGTACGCTAGCCAACTTTATTGTAGGCGGGGGCCCGCTCTCCCACTCACACAAGCGCGGCCTAGCTGCATTGCAAGTTAAAGCTAGCTAGCCTAGCCAAGCCAGGGGCTGGAGGTGCAAGTTGCAGCTAGCGAGCGCACTGGTTCGCTACACAAATCAACCAGAGAGCAAATGCATTTGCGTTAATTCTGTCTAGTTAATTTTATTTTTGTGCATTGCAGGTGTCGGAGGTGGGAATGATTTCCAGTGGTGTTTCTCCCAAGTGAAAGGAGCCATAGACGAAGATGTGGCCGAAGGTAATCTCGTGTGTGTTTTCGTGCATGAAATGACATTTGACAGTGTCGGTGTCATTTGGTGCTTCGCTAGCTAGCTAGATAAATTGTGCGTATGTGCTATGTAGAGTCTGCTGTTTATCTAGCTAAGGGGACAAAAAATTGCTATCTAGCAGTGTTGATTAGTCGCTATGCAGTTAAACTAGCTAGCTACTTCTGGAGTAGCAATGGCCACACAGGTCCAACATGGAACTAGCTAGTTCTGCCTGGCTAGCTAGCTTCTGGCTATCGGAATATCTCTAACATTAGGTAATAACTAACTTGGATTTACCAGACGAAGGCAAGTTTTATCTTGTTATCGATTAGTAATCGCCTCTGCTTCATCCGTGGGTCTGAAACATGAATATTTTGAGAGAAATCGAATCACCCGAATGACGTCTATGTGCTGCGTCCAGTTGTCGTTGTAGCCAGTTTGCTTTTGTGGATAGACAAAACGAGTTGGTCAAAATTATCATTATATTCAGTGAATTCTTTAAATTAATAACATTGATAGCATGCGCTTGAATTTTTTAATGTTAGTTTCCTAAAATTGTGATTGCTGTGTGTTCTGCTTTTGGAAGCCTGTAACTGCTAGCGTGGTAACTAGCTAGCTGCTTAGCAAGCGAGCTAGCTCCGTCCTATGGATTGATAACGTTACTTCCCAAGTCTTGAGTTGAAATGAATGCACTCTAGTTATAGCAGATAGTTAGCTGGGAAGGTACGTTTACGATGATTCGTCGTGGTTGATGCCTTAGGCATTTAATTGTATAACGCTAGTCATATTTTGGGACTTAAAATAGTGAATGCTAGTTATGATAAGGGAAACCGAATCATTGTTATTACTTTAAACTGTTCAGCAAATAAGCCAACCAACGTGCCTTTGCTCCTGTCAGGTAAACTAGTTGTGTAACTAGTGGTTAGCTATATTAACTAGCTTGTTATCTCTTGCCAGTAATCGCCAACTTATTTGGATTGCTCCACGAAACTAAAACACTCAGAAATGCTAGGTAGACATGTAATGGAAAATTTGGGCACAGGCTTTTTTTGTTACACGTACACATGTAAATATGCATTACACCCACATAATTGTTCTGTGAGTACACCAGTTGGAGTTATTGGGTGACGGAGGATATTTTACTGCCCTGCCAGTTTCGGTTGAAGTAGCTGAGATGGGTGCGTTTAAATGTACAATGTCAATGGTATAACTGATGGAACTGCTGCGATAAAGCACAGCATTATGGAAAATATAACCAATCGCGATCAGTTCATGTGTGAATTTGCATCCAAGACAGCTCCTCTATACTATTCTGCGTATTTATTCCAATAAAACAGTAACAACATATGCTCCCGTCTGGAACAACCTGTCCTTCCAGAATGTAATGGAGGGGGAAAAAATCCTGTCTTCCATAGTGGTACTGCTGTCACCATTATTTACTGTACAGGTGAACTGTTAGTCAGTTGAACTCATTTCATATAATAATGAGAGAGTGCTTCTTAACAAAGGTTAGGCTTACTGGGGTTTTATTGAAAAATAAGGAGTTTGGTGAAGCACTATGCTTATTGTTTATTTATTTATTACCTGTTACGTGGTAGATCCTATTGACATTAACAGAACAAGTGTGTATGCACAGACTCTAAAGGTACATGCTCTCCTTTTCCATTTGGCGCTTGTGTAGAGGATGTTCATATTCAGGCAAATTTTGATGGTAGATGGTAGATGGTAGGCACCTAGCTGAAGGATACAATGGCAGTGCCTCAACCCAGGATTTAAACCTGCAGCCTTTTTGTAAAAAAAAAATAATAATAAATTTGATATCGGCTTTTGTCACCCCATGGCTTCTTTATTGAGCAAGTGTAAGTGCATTGTCTCAGCTTGGGCAAGAGAACTGCACCAGTTCAGTCATCGATGAATAGCTGACATTTTCATTGAAGACTGAACCACAGCAGTTCAGTCATCAATGAATAGCCATCACCTTAAAATGAAGATCACGCACTCTTCAATAGTGTGCCTCTCCCTGTACGCCTGCCTCCTGATGTTTATTAAAAAGCCCATTCATCACACAGTAGAGTGAAACAGGCTTTGGTGTAAAAACGTGTGTTTTGGGGAAGGCTCTATTTAGTTCTTCAGATGTATTATTAAAATGTCTAAACGGCTACAGATATGTCCAGTTAAACTGAGTGAACTGCTCGCAAGTTCACGTTCTCACGTGGCTCGTAAGGTCTTGCCTTCATAGAATTCTGGGGGTCACAAGCAGCCATTATGTTTCCAAGAGGATGGAGATATGTCTTGGATTTTTTCTTTGTTCTGTATGTGCTTTGGTTTTAAAACAAAATTCACATGCAATGCAGACTGTCGGTTGAGTGTTTTTTTTTTTTTTTGATTAATCGTGAGAGGATTGGTGTGGTGGCTGTAATTGTTGCTGTAAAGAGATTTTATCTGAATTTAAGATATACGAAAGATAACCTTTGTCCACACATTTATTATTCCTTCTAATATTTAAACAAAGCACATAAATTGCTTGTATTAAATTATTTGTGCTGTGAATGCATGCATTCATGCAACACATTCAATAATTTCCTGCTGGTTGCTTTAGTAGCTTGCTCCCATGGACTGAATATTTGTGTGCATGTATGCACAGGCAGTGCTTCTCTGTAGCTTGGGCTGTGTGCTGCAGATGACTCAGAACTAAAACGTCTAAGGGGCAAAATGAATCTGGATTTTTAGCCAATCAGTCAGACCTGTTATTATGTAACGTTATAAAGCAGAACTGTAGAGAGAGCGAGAGAGTCTTTACGGTTTCTTTTTATAAGATAAATTATTTAAGGCACAGCTAATGATGCACGTTTACAAAGTGTGTAGATGTACGGGGCGCTAAGTGAGAGACGGTATAGATCCTTCCATTCTTGGCTCGATCTGGCATTTAAAACTGCAGCTTGGCGGCACCACGCCGAGGGGACACAGCGAGCGCGCCTCCCCGTCTGCGGCCCGGTCCGAGCGATGCCACGTTCGGGCCTCAAGTTCACTAAAGGTCGCGGAGCTGAAAGATGTAACGCACAGAGGCTAATGGCCGCGCTGCCGTTTGTGAATCAGTCAACTGAAATATCCACTCAGTGCCTCGGGAGGAGACTGCCTTCTGATACTGTACGGTTGCCAGAGACTGGCTTGACTGGCATTTGGGAGGGTGCAGTGGCTTTAAATGCTCTGTGTCTGTGAACGGTAGAACCAGAGCAAAACGTAGAGCAGAAAGGGTCGACTGGTCGCTCTGCTTTGGCACCACATGCGGGCTCTTCTCCCCACGGAGAAAGAAACATCCCCCCCCCTCCCCTCGATTTTAAACCTTCCGCCGCCTGTTCTGACACACGAATGTCTTCCTCATCCGTCCACCAAGATACGATGGTACTACATTTAGTCTCCCCATCATTTGTGCGCATGAAGCCACACGTTCATGCCGTGTTGCCACAGTGTTCGTACTGTGCTGTCTGCACGTTGTTTTGGAGCTGGTCAGCTAATGAGCATCTCCCTTACCAACGTTTCCCATAGGAGAAGGAAGGTGCTGGCTTTGTTCTGTTTTTACCGTTCTTCACGCCAACCTTGTGTGGATCTCACCCATAGCCTACACATACGATACTGTCAGTTTAGTAATGACCCCCGTTATTCCTTTCATCTGATTGGCTAGGGAAATGTATTTATTTCCATGCCAGGGAAAGTATTTGGAGTTAGCAGGCCCCCAATAAGTTATCTTTTTGTGCTCTCTTGGTGCTTTTGTAATCATAACATTATTTGGGAACATCATTTTTTTTGTCCCAGTTTGGAATAGCCAGTCACCCACTGTTGTGTTAGGGGCTGTGCAGACTAGCATGTGCATCCACTGAAACATGTAGCTAGCCAACATGTATTTACATTGCAGTGCATTAGAAGACCGTACCAAAAATCATCCTGATCGACTTCACCATTTATGGAGCCGGTACAAGCATACCGTAGGGACCCGGTCAACCAGAGGAAACTCTTTTGTGCAACAGGGAGAGGAATACCCTGCCAATGAAAACCCTCTCTCACTGAGCAAAGCTATGGCCCATTAAGTGATGTTGTGTGGGCCAACCAGCTTCCATCCTCACTGGCGCGCCAAAAATCTAAATTCCAGACCGCAGGGCGATATAGTTTACAAAGGCGCTAGTGCCGGATACACTACATGGCGAATGTGTGTGGACACCTGACATCTAAAATTTAATTCAAACTTATGGCCATTTAGGCTACATGGAGTTGGTCCACCCTTTGCTGCTCTAATAACCTGTACTCTTCTGGGATGGCCTTATACTAGATGTTGGAGCATTGCTGCAGGATTTAGTTTCCATTCAGCCAGAAGAGCATTAGTGAGGTTGAGCGATTAGGCCTGGCTCGAAGTTGGCTTTCCAGTTGATCCCAAAGGTGTTGGATGTGGTAGAGATCAGGGCTCTGTGCAGGTCAGTCAAGTTCTTCCACACTGTTCTCAACAAAACCATTTCTACATGGACCCCGATGTGTGCCTGGGGGCATTGTCATGCTGAAACAGGAAGCTGTTGGTGAAGCACAGAATCGTCTATAATGGGATTGTATGCTGTTGCATTAAGATTTGCCTTCACTGGAACTCGGGCCTAGCCCAAACCATGAAAAACAGCTGCCGACCAAGGGATGTCCAGGTACTTTTGGTCATATAGTGTACAAAACCCACTAAGACACCCGATTCCAGGGTAAACTATAAAGCCTACAGCCGACATATTAAAACGATCTCAGACCCATTACCTCGAGAGCTTGTCCACAGAGCTGCCCTACATGTTGTCTCCCCACAGTCCCTATATCAGCCTCGCTCAATCCCGGCGCTGAGTTTTTGGACAGTTGTAATGCGGGCTAAATATAACCCGCAAATGAGCTGTCAGTCCTAAGGCTACCGCGCGGCGTGAAGCGGGTGCCCCTCCCCACTTTGCTAATTGCCTCTGTTTCGGCGAGAATGAGTCACCCACGCCTTTCTTCTCATTGTGTCCTCTGAGACCCGGGCCGGGGGGGAATCGAGCGCGAGCAGGAAAAAAAAGCACTATTTTCACCAGCCAGCGGTGTTTACTGCACCGAAAATCTGAAGCTCTGTGTATTTATAGCAACTGCGAAGCTAATTGAGAAAGAGAAAGCAGCCCTAATTCAGATAGCCTGAGGAAAGTGTATTTCATGTTTTATCTTGCACTGCTGTAGAAACACTGGCGACTGCAGTGGTCAGTGGATAAGGAAATGACCAGCAGAATATTGACTTCTGCAGCACCATGTAATGATGCGTTTTCTCTCTTGCAGCGGATATTATATCGACAGTTGAATTCAACTACTCTGGAGACTTGCTAGCTACAGGAGACAAAGGAGGCAGAGTTGTCATATTTCAGCGTGAACAGGAGGTGAGTTTGCTAAAACTGGAGGCCAACTCCATAGCTACTGCAGGATGGATTCCTTTGGAATCTCTGTATTTCAATTCCCTCTTAAATGTCTGTGCCTGCAAATGTTTCTTCATCAAAGGTTCTGTATTATTTGAAAAAAAAATTCTGTTCTGTGTTCGTGCATTTTCCTCCCAGAGTAAAAATCGGCCACACTCGAGAGGGGAGTACAACGTGTACAGCACTTTCCAGAGTCACGAACCTGAGTTTGACTACTTGAAAAGCTTAGAAATTGAGGAAAAAATCAACAAAATTAGGTGGTTACCCCAACAAAATGCTGCTCACTTCCTGCTCTCGACAAATGGTAAGATCATCTCACGACCTTCATGTACGAACTGTCTGTTTTGAAAGAATAATCACACCACTGTTTTGAAAGAATAATCAAGTGGAAGTAGGCTACTTGACTCCGATGCTTGTGATTTTTGGCTGCTTCACAAAATTTGCTGTGGAAGTATCGAGGCGCGGTCGCGCCACTGAAGCCTGCACTATTTCTTTCCCACAGACAAAACGATCAAACTGTGGAAAATCAGCGAAAGGGACAAAAGGGCGGAGGGATACAACCTGAAAGACGAGGAGGGGAGGTTGCGCGGAGATCCTTCTAGAATTACGTCACTACGGGTTTGTACGCTGCTTTCGCACAATCTTTTCTTGTTATACAGCTCACAAACCTAGCTTTTATTAATTTTATTGCTTTCTGCATTATCATATTCATATTTGGCAGTAGTACACTGGTGGCAATTTATACAGTGCTTGGAAAGTTGTTGTGTGTTCCCGGTATGAAACCTATAAGCACAGATTGAGCCAAATTTGATATTGACCCCAGCATGTTGGACTTCCTGGTTTTTTGGTATCTATTGCTGATAATGAAATGATATCGGGTGGTTTTTATTGTTGCCTTTATTTTGCATTCTACTTTCATTCTAGCGATTTGACAGTGGAGAACCAGTCGTACTGTATGATACAATACATGATGCCAGGGAAGAACGCTTGTTTTGTCAGTCATTTGATTAACCTGTCCATAACCCCAAATGAGACCGATAAATATGGCTTCCAGCTAATAGTACTGCCAGGCAGTCCTCTTGGTCCGTGTCCCGATATGCTGGACAGCTTGTTAACGTTTTCTGTGCGTTCTGTCTTTTTGTAGGTACCTGTGCTGATGCCAATGGACCTAATGGTGGAAGCAAGCCCTCGGAGAATATTTGCAAATGCACACACATATCACATTAATTCCATTTCAGTAAATAGCGATCACGAAACATACCTTTCGGCAGATGACTTAAGAATAAATCTATGGCACTTAGAAATCACAGATAGAAGTTTTAGTATCCTTTTAAAAAAAAAAGAAAAACACGATGTACAAATGTGTTGTAGTTGTTCTTAAAGCTCTTCTTAAAGGTAACCTCTGCTGGGGGGGGAAAGGTGGGGGGGCAAAAATGCTGAGAATAGCAAATTAAGAATGTCTCTCCTGTTGGTTTCTGTTTCAGCCCCCCACTCCTGACATGTGTTTGAAAAGGCAGCGGGCTTTGTTTATAAACACAATAGACCAATGCATTATGGGATTGCTGCCTCTGACTCCAGAGTTTCTATTTTTAAAGGGGTAGCTTACTGTTTTTTTTTTTTTTTCATCTGAGGTTCCCTTTAATTGAGCTTTTGGTGTTAAGATTTTGCTACGAAGTGTGGACTGTGCGTGTGTGTGCCTACATGTGCATGCATGTTCAGCCTAATCTTCCTCAGTCTTGAAGCAGGCTTCCTTCACCGCCCAACTTCAGACATTGTAGATATAAAGCCTGCCAACATGGAGGAGCTGACGGAGGTCATCACAGCCGCCGAGTGTCACCCACACCAGTGCAATGTGTTTGTGTACAGCAGTAGCAAAGGAACTATACGGCTATGCGACATGCGCGCCGCCGCCCTCTGCGATAGGCATACCAAATGTAAGTGTCCCGCGGCGGCCCCCAGCCCCGTGTCACAACGCGTCTGATGAAAGTCAGACTTTCCCCGTCTGCTCGCGTGCGCTGCTCCTTTCGACTTTGCGTTGAGCGGTAACTGCTGTCCACGGCTCGGGGTCAGCGCTAACTGAAGCCACTGTGTGTGTCGTCTTCGCTGCCTTTCAGTTTTCCCGTTCCTCATCGGTGTATTCAAAACGATAGGAACTAATATCCTCCTTAAATTAGTATATAAAACCCCCTCCTTTTAAAATGTTTTTGAAAGTTTTAAAACTACGTGCACTAGCCATGTCTCGGCAGCAATGCTGGGTAACGCACTAGCTGGCTGTCAAGTACAGTGTCTTCTTTGCTGAAATATTCCAGAGCCTAGAAAAAAAAACGAATTCCTTGACTGTTCTGTAGTCTTAAGAAACTAAAATTGCTGTCTTTGGGGATTACTTACTCTAGACAGCTGGTTGCTGCCCTGTTGACAAGAAACTCAATTGGATAAATGGTTCCAGGATGAGAGATGGATCCCATGAAAACTATGTTGTTAATGTTTCATTTTTTACCATGCTATCAGTTGACAGTGTTATTGTGTTTTCCAGACACACCACCCAATGTGATCTGAGGCAGTCGTGCGCTTGAATAATAGATCTGTTTTGTATTCTTCTTCAGTCTTCGAAGAGCCAGAAGACCCGAGCAGCAGGTCCTTCTTCTCAGAAATCATCTCCTCAATATCTGACGTGAAGTTCAGCCACAGCGGTCGCTACATGATGACGCGAGACTATCTCTCGGTAAAGGTGTGGGACCTGAACATGGAGAACAGGCCAGTGGAGACCTACCAGGTATGCACTGTTTCAGACCTGTCACCATCATCCTTCAGGTCAGACCAAGAATCCCAGCCACAGTAAAAATGCTCCATTGTAAATTGATGGCTTGAAGCCATGCTAATTTTAGTGCTGCTGTTTGCTGCACGTAGTTTTTCCACATCTGTTTTAGTCTATTAATTATTTATTATTAATTAAAGCCCCCCCCTTTTTGTCCCAGTTATAATGTTCAGTTCTATTAACGAGCAATCTTAGCTGCAACATCTGCTATCGGTTCAGTGAAGTGTGGAAGAGCATGTGCTTTCCTGCAACGCGATATCGAGCTGCTGCCACTTTTGCAGTCCACAAGTAGAGCTTGACGCAGACAGTAAGATACTATGTGCGCTTTGAGAAAGTGGACCGTAGGCGAACAGTTGAACAGCAGTGGTCACTGGTGAACAATTACACTCATCCCCAATGACTGAATTTCTCTCTCACTGTAATGCTGCAGCCAGTTATGCCTCGCTCTGCGGAGCTTCTGGGTAGTATTGGCTCTGACAGCCCTGATTCTAAGTACCAGTCCGTAGGGTCAGTCCACACGACTGGAATTGGTACTTTAGGCGTTCTCTTCCTGACATGTGCACACGTCTTCCCATTGGTATAACTCATCTGCCATTTCACGTTCTCCAGAAGAATTTCTTTCAGCGCTGCACACTTGCCTCGCCCCGTGTAAGCCTGTCATAATTTGTTTCCTGTTCCAGGTGCACGAATACCTCCGTAGTAAGCTGTGCTCATTGTACGAGAACGACTGCATTTTTGACAAGTTTGAGTGCTGCTGGAACGGCTCTGACAGGTGAAGTGACGTTTCTGCATTTAAGGACAGCTCTAAACAAGTTTGAAGAGACACACCTATGGTTTCACAATGCTATGAATTCTCTTTTTTTTTGTATGGGAATAACTCCACTGTAGAGTTTGTAAGTTTTTAAGCAATCCGTTTTTACAAAATTGTAAATGTTTATTTTTAAAGGGAACCCCACCTGTTAAGATCTCCATGCCCACTATGGATATATGTTGCAAAAACCTCACACAAGATTTCCGTTTTTTTTTTTTTTTTTCTTCCAAACCCCAGGCTTTAATAGAAATTTTGACCTATGGAGATCGCCATTATTTTAGGCACGCAGTGCACTTTGGGTAAAACGGCTGCACTGGAGGTTGGGTAAAATGGTTGCACTGGAGGTTAACTCGGTTGTTTTGTCCGGCAGTTATTAATAGTGAAAAATATCAATGCATGCTACATTGCATTTATATAGGCATTTACACAAGTCTTAACAGGCAGGGTTCCCTCTAAAATACTTACGCCACAGAGTCTGTGATTATGTGCTCATGTGCATGCTTGTGGCAGTACTGCAAAATAGCTCCGCCGGTACACCCTCCCTGACTCCGAAGCTGAAGTTTGCTCGCAGGGAGGTCGGAGAACTCTCAGTGAAATTGCTTAAAAAAGGAACCTCTCTCCCCCCCGCAGTGCCATCATGACCGGCTCCTACAACAACTTCTTCCGGATGTTCGACCGGAGCACCAGGAGGGACATCACGCTGGAGGCGTCGCGGGAGAGCAGTAAACCGCGCGCGCTCCTCAAGCCGCGCAAGGTGTGCACCGGCGGCAAGCGCAAGAAGGACGAGATCAGCGTGGACAGCCTGGACTTCAACAAGAAGATCCTCCACACGGCCTGGCACCCCAAGGAGAACGTCATCGCCGTCGCCGCCACCAACAACCTGTATATATTCCAGGACAAAATCAACTAAAAAAAAAAGAAAGAAAAGAAAATCAATTTAAAAAACGAAAAAAGATTACAAAAAAAAAACAAAACAACATAAACATGGGGCTCATCCCCGGGGGCAGATATTCTTGTACTTGCATAGTTTAAAGCCTAGTCGTTTATCTGTAAAAGAAACGGCCTTCTTGTCCTAATGAAGAATTTGATGCACTCGTTTATCTTGTGTGGCCGAGGGAGAAATTAAGCCGGGCCCGTTCCTTTTTTCCGAGTCGGTGGCATGCTTGAGCCCTCGGCGCGGGGGGGGGGGAGTCGAGCGTACCTCCCCGGGAGAAGCTCAACCTCCCCATCATCACCACCAACCCACCCCACCCCACTCCACTCCACTCCACCCATCTCCCCCAAAAAAAGCAGAATTGATGGACAGCACTCAACAGAGGCCAAAACTCTCTGATGTTAGCGTGTTTCATTTTAAGCCTGAGCCTTCATGTTATGATTTAACGACCAAATTCATTGAACACCCATGGAATGACATTTTACTGTCAAAATGTAGTCTCTTTACTGTATTTCTGGGCCTTTCTATGACATGAAATTCACTTGTTACCTGTTGACATTCCGCCCCTGGCCCCTACTTACAGGCCTTTGGTGTTTTACCATTAAGCACTTAGAACAGGTCGCCATTTTTGGTCAGTGGACTTTCTTTTTTGTTTTTTTTAACCCCCCCCCCCCCATTTTGTTTTTTTCTTCCTTCCCCCTCCTCCATTTTTTCCTCATGCATAGTAACATTTACTCACTGACTGTATCTATATAACCACACCGTCTGGTGTCAACCACTTAATAAAAGTAACAAAAACTACAAAGAGACGTGTTTTTAAATTTTGAAAGAGTATGTATAAAATTCTTATGTTCTTCTGTTGTTTTGCATGTGTACATTGTAGATTTAAGAGAAAAAAAAAAGTGGAAACAATGCGAAAAGTCACCCCACTGGCTGTTCGGTAGCATGACTTAGGAAGATCTCGTAATGAACTACTTGAAGCTGCGTTAGCGCTCCATCAGAAACTGGTTGTCAGCCTTGTTCAGTGTCAGTATCTTTATGTTCTTAGCTCCTTATAAAGGCGTAGTCTGGTAACACATCATGAAGCAATAGGTATTTACACAAAGGGAATCTGCAGCCTTAACGCGTACCGTATGTTTTCTGAAAAAGAAAGAAAAATTGAAACCCCCCTGTAACTCACCAATTACAGATATGTCCTGGCCGCATCCCAGATGTTTTACAGAATGACCGTACCTAGCGTGCAGTTTTAACACTGTTCTTAAATGTATTTTTCCCCTCACCATTAAGTGCTGCTATCAGTGGCTCTGTGTCAAAATGGCAACGGTAAAGATTATAGTCATATGTAATAGATATTACACATTAAAAACAGAATGTGAATCAAAACCAAGTGCCGAGTGCCTCCCTGAGAAGTAATCAATCTATTCAGATCAATAAAACTACACACTGCATTATGACATCACTAAAGTGGAATTCATTGGTTCCCTTCACCTTTCTTTTTACTGGGCTACCATTGAGCACCATTGTTTGCTAATGCTAGTATAGAATTCGCAGTAGAGAATATTGGGGTCAAAGGTTCAAAGTTATTGTTTCCATTGTTACGCTTTTCAATTCAGACACTTGAGTCGAGCGGTCTTTGACCTTGTTCCCTGTTTAAATAATTATGCTAACACAGGGGAAATGTACACAGTTGTTTGATTATTTTGACCAAAGTTAAATAAAATCTGAATTGTGTTTATCTGAATTGGAACATTTCTTGAGCACGTTTCTGAAAGATTAAGTTTGGTGAAATAATCTATATTCCCTATGCTACGTGACTCCATGTATTTGAAGCAAACTTGCACATCAATGCTTCCGTGCTTCAAAATGAGACCATTTGGGGCTACCATTTTATTTGTTCTTCTACATGATGTATTTACAACACTTTGCACTGTCCTTACAAAACAATGAAAAAATAAAAAATTACACACCACCTAAAACCTTAAAACTGCTGTATGAACAACATACTACCCCACACGTGAGTAAGGTCTCTTTCCAGTAATGTCCACAGTATTTGAACAGTCTGAACAGAAGTGACTGCCAGTTGTCGCTGCGATTCTCAGCCGAATAAGCACCCTCATATCTTTCGTGCCACAAAGTTTCAGAGTCCACGGAAATTAAATGACCTAAGGCCAGCGTTTCATGACAGCTTGAGTATACTTTCAGCCCTGAAAAATGTTCTCATGAGTATTTGTGAAGCGCATTCATTTTTCAGCATGGCTAGATATGAATTTCCTAAGAAATTTGCATTTAATCATCCAGTGTGATTGATCAAAACTAGCTCTTGTAATCCACAGATGGAAAAGGATTTTTAGCTGCATTTTCTTTTTAAATGGCAGTCAGGTGTGCTTCAGATTGGTTCACTGATTCCACGGGTTCACTGTATGCTTGTATTAAAAATTGTCACCTCAAATGATAAACTCAGTTTATACATTTCATTTATTTGATTCATTTGTTATGTGTTACATTGCCCATGCTCTGACAATTCCATGAAACATTACATATATTACGTATATTAAGTCCTCAAACTTTTTTCATGAGCATGTGGTATGTTCAGCACTTCACGTGCAGTATTTAGCTGAACACATTTAGGTATTTAAAGCACAACCATTTCTTACTATCTTTTTCCAGTGGCTTAAGTCCTAAACTATTCTGAAAATGTGCCGGTCTTAAATTCCAGTGTTACACATGTTCTTATTTACAGAGCTATACAGACAATGTGATGACAGCACTACTATAAAGTGCCATGTGAATGTGTCATTAATATATTTTACATATTGCACACAATCCTCATTCAGTACCCTGACATTTTACAAATAAAATCTGAACACAGATAACTCTTTAGTTTAAAAGATCATAGTGTATCACAACAGCTGTAAAGCAAGAAGAGGATTAGTTTCATAATATTGTTCACGCAACGTAATGCTCCCTACTGCAAATCTAACTCTAAAAACACAATGATGCTTAGTCCCTTGCATTTTGGGTAGAAACAACAACTGTAGCAATTAGTACTGGAAATGATAGCAGGTGTGCCGTTTCTGATGAGCAGTTTGGTCATCTGTTTTTACTGCCCAACATAACTAGATATCAAACCCAAGTAATGGGATTGTTCCTCTCCTCCCCACAGCATTACTCTGTTTAAGAACGTGCAACTCATTTTCCCCTCCCACGAAGGAGACACAACTTCATAGTAGTGAATTATCTTTTTTCCCTGCCCTTGTGCAATCAAAACAGTGAAATCACAACTGCATCAACTCGCCATTCATATCTAGGCTCAACATCTCTGTGCTAAAACGAAGTAGCAAATGACGGTGCTTCAAAGTAGTCTCTTGCAGATATGAAAGCACGGAAGAGTCTGCTATTTGCGGTGGTGCGTATTTAAAGCGGCTCGGAGAACAGGAAGAAATTGAACGGAATTCACAGGAGTACAGAAGGTCTGCCTCCTTCTGCCGAAATGCGGAGGGCGGGAGGGCAGGGGGTGGAGCGCGGAGGAGGCATCACATGACCCTGCCTTTATACATCTAGGAAGCGTGTGGCACGGCAAGCTGCAAGCGATGGTGGCGTCTGACGGCGGTGGCATAATCTTCCTCAGAAGGTATTGGCAGAGACGCTTAGACGTCTTCCAATGTAGATCCTTTGGGAACAGAGAATGCAGAAGAGAGTAATTAGCGTATTTGATTATTCAGGCGCTTGCCACCTTTAAAAAATGCAATTCTCACTTTCAAGTCACTTTCAAGTCAGTCAACTGTGCTATTCTAACCTATTATTATTGCAAACAGTATATTTACAGCAAAGGTAATCTAATATTTGAATGTGTATACCACAGAACACCAATAGAACACTTAATTCCACCCCAGAATGGTGAAAGTCACCCATCATTTCAAATGAAGCAATGAAAAAGTAATAAATCTGTGTTCAACTGCACAGCCAGTCTGCTTGACTATAGCAGCAATGTCCCCATTTAGCACATAGACGGGACGATATAGGGGCACTCCGGTAAATTCCGCAGGAGGTGAAGGTGTGAAATGTCGATTACGTGTTTTATCCGAGAAGCGCACCATCTCACACTTCCCACAATGCCCACTCACCCGAGGCCTACAGCCAGTAAGTGCGATATGAGCAGCGAAGGCAGGAACACCTTCAGAAATTCGGAGGAGAAAATCCCCCCTTTCTTCATGACCCTGGTGTTCCGCATGCTGAGGGCGCTCGAACGTTTCGGGTGCCTGAGCAGGTACTCTCTGGATGGAAAGAGGGAGGTGGGAGGGGGGGTGTCACAACACAGTACAGTTCTATTTCTGTATTCTTTGTCCTTATCTTGGCTGAGTTTGTACACATAATCACGTGGGATGTCCCATAAAAAGGTAAGCCAATGCAAACAAAAGGTGTGTGTGTATGTGTGTCCTAAAAAAATGTCAATGTTTAATTATGTTTTATAAGGGCTTTTATGTGCAAACATTTCCTGAGATGTATTCTTGGGCCAAGATTTACAAGGATTATCCAAAGTATATTCTTGTTAGTTTCAATGTTCTGCTTTACTCCAAGTTCTAGCAGCTACTCCACGACTTCAACTGAGTACATAGAATACACTGTGCATGCTTCAGTAGATAATTTTAGGCATAGGCTCACACAGAGAGAAAACTAAACAGATTTATTTTCTGGTATTGACTCATTCATCCAGTCAACGACATACAGTACTCTACTAAGGGTGCATACTTGGGTGGAAGGTTTTCGGGTCGACTCGACCAGTCCCAGATCCAGTCAGCATTTTTCTTCATTATATTCTCGACCTCTTGTCTTCTCTCAAGAAAATCTTCCTCAGACTGAAATGAACAAGTGAAAAATCTATCTTCGTGTTTTAAAATTACCTGACTACAAGATGATTAAATTCTGCTGCGTCGGGTAAGGTGCTACTTGCCATAACAGTCACTAGTCACAGTCAATGAAAACATTAATGATCCTGGTTACAGTTATTTTGCTCATATAGGCTACTTCATTCAAATTGCAAGTGTGTGACTGGCCCAAGAGGATTCGTTTCAATAGAACGAGAGTAAAACGCAACAGCAGCCTCCTCAATTGAGGTTTTTCAGTCTTAGAAGATTACAGACCGCTTTACATTTCTACATCGATGCAGGTGTTAAACCAAACCAAATATTTGATTTACCTGAGAACTATTCTTCTCTCCTGCACTTTGAACCTCTGAGCCTCTGCATAGATGCAGAGGAGTCTGGGATCTTGTAGGACTGGTAAGAGGGACACAGACCCCGTAAATATAACCCAGTTATGTGATGCATACTAAATGTTCTCATTAACTTTTGTTAATTATATAATGTCAAAACAAGCTTTTATATTACATATCACACAATGTAAATGTTCTCTCATGGACAAAAATTGCCATGGTAATATAACAATGAGGCCTTCATAAGGTTCCCACAAATGCAGGCACCATATTACATTGTCTGCCTGTTAATCAATCACATGGGAGGCCCTCCCACGGCTTTTAATTGGCTGCAACATTTAGGATCCTACACCTGTCGCAAGGCAGGCTTCCCCGGGAGCTGCTCCTGCCAGACTCGTGCTGTGCATCCAGGAGCATCTTCTCCACGTCCCCGCTGTGAGCGGAGGCTGGCACCTGCTCTTCCCCTCCGTGGTGGCCAACACTGCCACTGCCATTGCCATTGCCACTGCTGTTGCTACTGTTGCTTTGGAAGTGCAGCTCAACCCAGGAGCCTTTGAAACACGGGGGGGGGGGGGGGGAACACATATCACTTGTTACCTGATATTTTTCCCCTCAGTTTTACATGCCTTTCATCACTACTATATTTATAATGCTTGTGCAAGGAGTGTTGTGGATGATGTAGTTCATACTTGATGCCATGGCAATTTTTAACACCATGGGCCACACAAGTGAGCAAAGGCCCTGAGAATGATACTAATGTTTGTTTGCTTGTATATATACATGCATGCAAGTTAGTAATTAAGTAAATAAATAAATAAAATATACTCTCACACTAATTGTAGCCGGTAGCCTTTTGGAACCTGGCAATGTTTGTTTGGACTAATGCTGCTGCGGTCCACGGAACCTTGGCCAAATTAATTTCAGCCTTGCCCTGATGAGACAAAGCCAATTGTGTCTCATTGCAAATAACAGCCAATTCTTGAATCTGCAATTGTAAAAACAGCCAGTGCTTCTGGCAAGCACCTTTACCAACTGAGGTCATTTCACAAATTCAACGCAATTATTAAAAATAATGCTACCAGCTTATAATTAAAAAAACCTTTGGAATACCTTCAAAAATAGAAAGCAGAATACCTTCAGAAATAGAAAGCAAACAGTGTTCTTTAATTAGCAGGCTACCAGCCTGTGTCCTTTCCTCACACTGAATATTAAATCAACGCCCTGTGGGCACTACCCAGCACCACGGCCCCGCCTACTTTATATGTCATAGTGACGCGCAGACTCATAGGAAAGGGGAATCGATGCTTATTTATCTTCCTTGTCAACACTCCGTAAGACTATAAATAGCGCGTCGCAGAAGGCTATTCTGTGTGCATAGGGTCGTCTGTGTTTCTGGTAGGATGTCTACAAGGTCAAAATATTGTCGAGTAGAATGACAAAATCACAGTGGTTGTTGTAACGGAACAATAACATACAGCCAACGTTTTACAAATGGCTGGAGCACGACTGCAGAGCAGAACCTTCATCATTTCAATAGAACGATAACATTATTTCTTGTGAAAAATTTAAGTAATCTCAACCGCACATACTTAAGCCTGACAGCATGTAGGTAGGCTGGTGCTTTCAAAACATCATTGTTGAACGGAATAAGTAAATGTAACTTTAACTGATGTTCCGTTTCTACTTAATACAACCCCTTGCTTTAAAAAAAAAAAACCTATCTGTAACCATTTTGCATGCCAATATGAAGTATATTTCCCTTTTGAAATAGCGTTAGATCTGTCTGATATGAATAACAATCTGCGTCTCAGAAACTTAAACTATAGCTCGGCTTCAATTTCCCTGGCACGTTTAAAGAAACCTATCGGCTAATTTGTGTGCTACATTTAGCTACCGTACATTAACCAGTTCACTTACCCTGCAAATTTTCCACGGGACTGTTTTGTTTCTCAGTAGACATGATACTGACGTTTCAGTATAGCTATCTTACTAACCAGTTCGTCCACGCATGAACGTAGCAAGCAAGCTCACAACATGCAATATGTTGATGCTTTTTAAAAATTATTTTTTTTTTAACAAGGACAATTCAATCCCGTTGCTGCACTGTCTGGAGGGGCAATATGGGGCGCAGTGCAAACAATGGCAAGGTGTTTTATAACACACTCAACGCATTTGATTTCATGTGACATCAATGGGCCAATGCATTTGGTTCTTGCAGAACAAAACATTTCGCCCACATTCACTGACGTAACTTGCTGCTGACCTATAGAAACGTGCAATATGATTGGTCCAAAAAGTGCTTGTCACGCTTGAGCCGAAAGCAACAAAACAAGACCATGCTCGCCGTAGGGTTGCCAGATATGGCACGACATCTATCTATCTATCTATCTTTCTATCTATCTATCGAAAGGACAAACTAAATGCATCAATGCATATTATTTTATATAATATAATATTGTATTATTTTTATTATATTATTGGTAGTTGTAGCAGTAGTGGTATTAGAAAAGCTATTTGCAGCCTGAATTAAAGAAAAAACATCTAGATATACATCTAGATCTACCTGATTCACCAGCTGCAAAGGCAGACATGATACTGCATCAAGCTGGTAAAGGGAATAATTGCAGAAACAATGCATTTAGAGCTGGGAATGATTTCCAGGTAAAACCAGCAAGTGTAATAATATGATTTTTAAAGGGAAATGGATAAAAGAGGAATATACCAGGATTCAAGTATTCCATAGTAAACCAATTCAGTAAAGATGCACAATATACTATAGGTTAACTACAGTTTCAGAATAAGATAAATGATGATAAAGGGATATTGAAATACTTTTATAAATAGATTAACAATTAAATTACCATTTACCTCAGAGCTGGCATAAATTCCTTCTTTAGATAAATGCAGACACTTAGCAGGATAAATTCATGCTATTTGTTTCCCATTAAATCTTTTAGTATCAATTCACTCAAATTCTGCTCATAACTGTTCTCTCAATTCAGCCCTGTGTCATAACCAATTCCTTCATTCAATCTCTTTCAATATCAATTAAATAACACCAGTCCTCTACATTATGCAGTCTCTGTATTCGATCTACATAGATAATACTAAGGGAGAATAAATATGCAATATGAATATGAAAGTTGCAAGTTAGTAATCAGAGACTGACAATAGTTATATATATACATATATGTATATATATATATATATGTTGTGTATGATTTTCTGTTTCTGTCAGTAATACAATTTACTGTAAAAAAAAAAAAAAAAAAGTGAAATTATCATTAGCATTTTAAATAATAACCAGTAAAATTAGTTTGAACTGCCTCTGAAACTAATACAAACCAAAAATGGTACAAGGTGTACACGTTTATATGAAACAAAATAAACTGCTACAGAAGAATCGAACATGCCTTTTACCCAAGGTCAACAACAGGAGGGGAAATTCCAAGCATTCATGTAATCCTAGCACTCCACATTCTAATTCATTAATTAAAGCCATTACTAGCAATGTTTAAATGGCACTTTTATTGTTTTTTTGTTTTTTGTTTTTTTCCACACAATTATTGATGTTATAAATTTTTCCAATGTTTCATATCCTCTGCATGCAATGAATGTTTGAAGTCTGTAACTCATAGACATCACCAGGTGCAGAATATATTCTTTGGCGATGCTCTGCCAGGCCTGTATTGCAGCCATCTTCAGCCTCTGCTTGTTCTGGGGGCTAGTTTCCTTAAGTTTTCTCTCCAGCCTATGAAACCCATGTTCAATTGGATTCAGATTGGATAAATTACATGGCCAGTCAATATTTTTTCCAGTTCTGGCTTTGAAAAACTCCTTTGTTGCTTTAGCATTATGTTTTAGATCATTGTCTTGCTGTAGGCTGAAGGGCCATTCAATGAGTTTGGATGCATTTACTTGAACTTGAGCAGATAAGATATTTCTGCTGCTGCTGTCAGCAGTTACATCACCAGTGAAGACAAGTCAGCCAGTACCAGTGGCAGCCACACATGCCCAACCGATAACACCCCCACCGCCATGTCTCATAGATGAGGGGGGAAGAGGGGGGTGCTTTGGATCTCGGGAAGTTCCTTTTGGCCTCCAAGTTTGCTTTTTCCATCACTCTGACCCAAGATAATCTTTGTCTTATCTAGCAAACTGTAACCAGACAATCCTGTTTTTTTTTTTTTTGGCAAGCTAGTGGTTTTCATCTTGCAATGTCTCTGTAGTTCTGTTTGTGAAGTGTTCTGCAGACAGTAGACTCTGACTTATCATTGCTTGCCTCCTGAAGCGTGCTCCTGATCTGTCAAGCAGGTGTTTAGGGGTTTTTGGTCATCAACTGTAGAGGTCTTCCTTGGCTTACCAGGCCATTTGTAATTGCTGAGCTCGCCAGTGCTCTCTTTTTTCTTAATGATATTCCTAACAGTTGATTTTGACAAGCCTAAGGTTTGGCCTGTGTTGCTAACTGTTTTTTTGTATTTCTCAGCCTTATAATGGCTTTCTTAACTTTTGCTGGTACAATGCTGGTCCTTAGGCTGACAAATGGTAACTACAGACTCCAAAGGCAATCTAATCAAGACTAGATACTGAAAACTCTCTTATACTTGCACTGAGGAAGCAGCTTAACATACCTGACTAATCAACTGACTAAGCTGTGAAGCTAATTGTCCCAAACGGTATTATTCCCTGAAATGGGAGGATAGGTATGAGAAGAGGTGTTATTTCTATGTAGTGGAACCAACATGCATAGACATACCCTTTAATAAAAGCTAAGAATTGCATTTAAACCACTTGCGAATAGTTTGATTACAAATCAAAAATGTATATTGCACAAAAAAGGAATTAAAAGAGATAAACCTCTTAGGGGAATTATATACAATCTGGCGACCGTAACTATTCCTTTTTAGCCGCGGAGGAGCTATTCAAAAGTACCATGGACAAAGCCGATGTAACTCTTTGTCCACAGATTTGCCGAAGATATCTTCCCACGGTTTTTGAACGATGCTATAGCCTACCCTCACTACTTTTATGCATACCATCAAATTCTTAAGTGCCACATCATGGCTTAAAACATGGTTCTCTCTTGCTTATTTTCTAAAGGGTAAGTAGGTTTTTAATACCTGGTCTGACCTTCACAATTAAATGTTTTGTCTGTGGTAGAAATTGCGTGCATAACTTTATTTGTACGATTTTTACTGGATATTTTATCGGTGACAGGCAGTAAGACCTTTACCAGTATCTGAAATATAAAATAGCTAGTATTAAACTATGCCTGATCATTTAGGTTCGATTAAAATTGCGTACGGTAGGTTTTAATAAAATGTTATTAACGTGATCTTAATATTAGATAAAACAAATATTTACCGACAAAGCTTAACTTAACATCTTTACATACTGGTGTGTATCTACTATATTACGGATTTCTAAGTCAATTTTCTGGTTGGTTTTTGTTGTTGTACTGTACAACTGGATTCAAGGTAATTACTGGCACAGCGAGTTCATCCTCGGCAGGGGGCAGTATAGCACACACAGCTATAACAGCATTTGGTCTGATCATTAATAAGAATTTGCTTTACCTTTACACGTTACCACAAATACTGAATATATTTGGCAGTACATTTGACTTTGAAATGTATCTGTGTAAAATGTGTCAGTAGTGTGTAACATGGTTTTACTGCAATAAGATTAAAAAATAAATGGTTGAACGCATGATCTTAAATGGTTAAAAAACAAAGAAAAAAAGGAAGAAACACCATTCATTTGGGAAGGGCAAGTTTTGTAAAAATTGGAAGTAATACCTCAGTCTTCTGCCATTATAGTCTGTAAACACTATGAAGTATTTTCTCCTGATTTTCAAACTCTAAATGAAAAATGCTTTCAAACGCAGTGGATTATTGCCCTAGACTAATATGGTTGAAACTTGAATCACAAGTTTATAATCCATATAAATGATAAAACATGGTAAAACATATTTGCATGTAAATACATGAAATAAAATGAAATAAAAGCTGCTTGTCTGCACTTTTGTCTCATATTCATTGATCTAAAATCCAAATGCCTTAAGTATATAGAAAAAATAACAATTTTCACTCTACTGTTCCCATACTTTTGGAAAGCACTCCAAATATATAGTCATATATATACATATATATATATATATATGTATATATGCATACACACAGTATAATCTCTTTTCTTGTAGAAAAAGAAGTACTTATTACCCATAGATCCTTTGCATAACAATGTAGAATAACAAGGCTTGCTCAGCTCCAGTTTCTTCCAGGTCCCTAATTCTGTTCTGTCTGCTTGTGTGTGTTTGTGTTTATGTTTGTGTGTGCGCGTGCACGGGCTCGTGTGTGTGCGTTTCATCTTGCGCTGCCTACAGGGCGGATCTCCTCCCTGCAGCACTGGGGCCTGGCATCCTCCAGCGAGCCGCAGCTCCGCCGCGACGGCTGAGGGGCGGCCGCAGCTGCGGGAGCCTAGCAACGAGCTCCCGCTCTCCGGAGAGAGAGAGGCTGGCTGCCTGCGAGAAGCGGCACCGTGGCTCTCCCCCGCTCACGTGCCCGAGCTTGCGCGCGCGCGTGTGTGTGTGTGTGCGTGCGTCTGCGCGTGCGCGCATGTGTGCGCGCGCTCCGCTTCCGCCCCTCTGCCTCCGCTCCGCTCCTCTCCTCTCCTGCCCGGATCATTTCTGCACTTTAAGGGGGGGTGTGTGTGTACATGGTAAGCACATAATCCTGCCTACTTGATTATTTAAACGCTTCCATGAACTGAATCCTTTTTTTCCCGTTGCCTTTTCTTCATCTTTTAAAAAAAAAAAAATATATATATATTTCTTTTTTTTTTTTGATGAATCATTACCCGGTGCCTCCGTTACTGAGGATTCTAGTACACAGAGCTGGATTGTGCGCAGATTTTTTACCTTTTTTTTTTTTTTTTTTTTGCGTCGGCCTTTGCAATATGATCAGTACGCTGAATGGTGAAATGTCTGCATGTACAGAGAAGCGCAGACACATACATTTTAGGATGTGCGCTGCAGCCGACAGCAAATGGTTCTCCTCCGGATGTTAGGACAGCTACCCAGCTAAAGAGAGCAGACAGCCCTTGAGCCTAACTGGATCATGGATTTAAGGTTGGTCTCAGGTTGTCACCATTTCATTTCTTAGGGGAAAAGAAAAACGATAAAAATAAATTTAATAGCTGCATGTGTGCACATGTGATAGTAATCACATTTGATTCCTTAGTCTGTTTTGGTTTTGCATGTTATGATGCCTGCCCTGTAAATACCTGCTCCTGATTCAGGCCTTGTTGTTCGGTAAACCTGTCTATACAACCTGCAGCTACAGCTAGGGCAACACAAATAAAAATAAGAGGGGAATTATAATATTTGCCACTAGTTGTCTTGCAGAAACTGTGCAGGCACTTGATGTGCGTGATTGTCATTTGTCTCTGCATGGGAAAGGGCATTGATAATTTCATATGCTGTTGACACGATACACAGAACACATAAACAGTAAAGGAACATTTCTCATTATGTTATGCACATGATATGCATGCATGTGTAACATTCCAGGCTGTGGAAATGAAACACGTTGTCCTGTCACTCGCGTTCAGCACTCGTAGAAGCACATTGGGGGTTTTGCCCTGGAGGCAAGCAGAGGGTTAAAATTGAACCTTTTGCATTCTGAAATTTCAACTTGAACCAAGCTATAGTGGACCTGGTTGCCAGAGTAAGGTATGTCATCTTGTACAGAATCTTGTGAACAATGCCTTGTGAAGACCAGGCCATTATTATGACATTGAAGTCAGTTTTCCTAACAGAGGGTATTGAAAGGTCCTTTTTTAACACTTTGTTTTTTTTTTGTGTAATGCCAAAGCTTACCTGGTACACGGAGATAAAGTCACCTAAGGTTGCACAAACATTTGTACAGGCATATTTTTCTGCATTCGAAGTATCCATGTTTGCACCTTCGGTGTCAAGTATTTATAGCAAAATAGATAAAAACAGAGAAGACATAAATTTCTATATAGAGCAGCGATATCTCTGTTGTTTTATGAGCAGTGGATTCTGATCACTATTAATAATGTTCATGACAGCTTTTAGTAGGCTGTGCAGCTGTGGATATATATACATGGATTTATATATATACAGTATATATTGCAACATAGCATGCATGGGCAAGTGACACGGCTATTACAATGCAACACCCAAGGTCTCAGGTCACTGTATGCAGTGGGTGAAAGGGATTTTGGATTGTAGCCATTTGTGCTTAGGCTGATTAGCTCCCCAGAATCAATAATTCTTCGCAAAACTCACCCTTTTTCAAGGAACTGTACTGAAAAAAACATATGAAAAGAAGTCTACACAGTAAGATTGCTGTGTTGGGTCCATCACATTTAGGTTACTGACCTTTCAGCTTATATGCAAATGTGTATCATGACTGAAACTCTGGAATTTAATTATTTTTTGTTTAACACTGTATGTCAAATGATTAGCTGAGTATTAAAGGTTTTCCACGTGTAGAAGGATAATTCTGTCTATCATGATTAGCCTAAATGTATTCAATATTCCATCATGTGTGTCATTTTGGGATTACTGTAGTAAAGCTGTATTTAAGGCTTATGTCTAGAATAATGGGCCTGGGAATGCCAAGTGTAAAAAATGGAGGGAAATAATGGCTTTGATGTGACAGGAAATATACTATGTTTGTTCCTGGGGGTAACTAGTCATTCATAATCAATTTCATACAGTTTATACACAGTAGGAATTCATAGATGTTCAATAAGTGCTCTTGATCAAAATTTCATGATCACACCTTCAGTACAGCAATGTTATTTTGTACATATTAGTTGATATTGTTGCTCATGTTCCGAATACATGCTTTTTGATATTTGTCACTTTGTTGTATTTTTATTGGTATTTTTTACACTGAATCCCTCAAACAAAATGGGAGAATATCTATTTCTGAAGTCATAAAAATGGCTTTTAGTTTCATCTCCTTTTAAGATTTTAAAATGTCAACATCATAACAAAGGAATGGGTGTTATGACCAATAATTCAATTCTTGCATTGTTGTTTAAAAAAAAAAAAACATTGTCGGAATCAAATTCCAAATCTTTTCACGAAGCAGCAATTTAGTTAGCAATTTAGCCATACAGCTGCTTCTTGGCAGCTTTGGATCATTCCCATCCTGGGTACATTACCCTTTACTTAGACTTGATATGCACTTAAAAATCACATCTTTGCAGATCTGATGAGAGTATCAGCTCTTCTCTTCAAGTAGACATTAGCGCATAAGGCCTAGAAATGTAAATTGAATCATAATTGAGATTTTCCACCTGTTCTAAGAGCCGTTCCTGAAACCTCTCAGCCACAACGTTTTCATAACTTTGGACGTGATGTGAGGTCACTGAGCAGCCCAGACAGACTCATCGCCAGTGCTCTGTCTTAGGGGCGGGGCTTGGGATTGAGTGTAATGGGCGCGCGCAATGAAATTTCAAGTTTTTGTATATAGTTTTGTGGTATTATTGTTTTGTATATATTATGCAGCACTGGAAGGGGGGGGGGGGTGGGGTGAGTGGTTGGGAGAGATAGTGATTGTGGACCCAGGGGGATGGGGGGTGGGCGGGTGGTGGAATTGTGTCTTTGCGGTTTCATATGAAAATGATCAGATATATTCCTTTGGGGAGGCACAGCATTCTGACTGAGCCCAGATGGTATTGGACGGTATTTCTTTTAGCTCGCAAGGTGATATCCAAAATTTATTTTTGCAGGGTTAATTAAACAGAGAAATATAAGAAATTGATTAGTTTATCCTTTAAAATAAATAGTGGTGTTATTTTTATCTCATCTAGCATCATGTATTAATGTCAGAAAGGAATGAGAAATATGACGAAAAAGAAGCTTGTACGTGTTAGATTTGAGGAAATTATTATATTGCAGTTAACGCTGAATGAGCCTTTAGAGTTCTGCTGTCTGCTCATGAATTGCTGGTGTTTTAATCTTAACAAATGGTGCACATTTAGCCTGAGAATAAAACTGTATTAATTAAAAACTTTGTAATGAGATATACAGTAAATGTCATGGTTTGCTTGCATTGCATTTTTGAGCTATGGTTTGATGACCATTAAAGCTCCACACCACTAAAACACTGTACTTCTTTTCTAGTTGCACTGCCTTGTCATTTGTATTCATTACTAAATCATGGTGAATTCCTAATGCAGTATTAATAACGTTCCTATGTGAAGCATGTATTCTTCCTGTGTGAACACACACAGACACACACACACCCTCATCTTTCAGCTCACTGACTCATACAAGATCACAGTATATCATATTTACTATAAAGCTTATTATTTATAGCCCATGTTGCTGCATCTGCTTCATGTTGTACCTTGATAAGAAGTTATTTGACATTTTTTGTATCAGAATGTAGCAGTAGTTGTTTGTATATTTGAGTTTGTATATTTGGATAAAAGCGTCTGCCAAATAAATGTAATGTAATGTATATTTCAGTGCTTCATGAGGAAAATCACTGGGATGGCCTGAAGAGCCCTTGAACTTCTAATGGTGTCATGATTAGGCATACAGCTGTTGTGCCTGTCCATTTTCAATTCTACATCGACGCGCACATTGACAGTTTTTTTCTACACTGTAAAACACAAAAGCTGCTTTAGTTCAAACTCCTATAATTTTATTTAATGTGCCAGCTTTGAGTTTCTGCCAAGATCAATAGTTCAGGTACAGAGTGTGATATGCCTTTAATGTATACAGATAATTAGTCGACGGTAATATTTTGTTTTTCTTGGTGTATTATGTGTTAAATAAACACTGTTAATGCAGTATTTAAGCATGGTTTAAATGGGGTTTTACTTGGCTTGTCATAACATTGTTCTTCTTTCTTAATTGAAAGTGACATTGATTGAAATGAAATGTTTGTTTGGTGCCCTTTCAGAACTGGAAAAACGAATGATCTGTTCATATTCCAAAGTTCAAATGTTTTCCTTCTGGCTTTTAACTGTCAATGTAATAAAGTAAACACAATGACTACATGCTATTTACTTCTGTTACAATCCATAGTGAAAACTGTAGCCTTTGATTACAGATTGCAGATATATAATGACAGATTTCATCAAGGTGCAACGGCAAGCATGAAACATTCACTTGTACAAGTCGGACCTCTCTCTCCAATGTGGTAGAATGTCACCGTACACTAAGCCACGTTGTACTTTGCTTATAAACCAATGGTTGTTTATTTGATAAATTACCAGTAGTAATCCAGTTGGAGGTAGGGATTTAATGCCAGCACATTCTTTCATGGTGCTTTGGTAAATTATCACAGTAGTCACATTTATTTTGTGCCAGCAAGTAGCAACCATATAATTTTTGTGTCTAGCCCAAAAAGCTGGTACAATTACTTAGCTTTCTAAGAATGAATAATGTTGGCTACCATTTAATAAATTGAGACTTGCCACTGATCTGCTGTGTAACCTTTGTTCATGGCCACACCAAAAGTGTGCAATGGTTTTCATGCAAACTTCATTGACTCAGAAACAATACAAAACTCAATTAGCAGTATCTTATAATGTGTTTATATTTTGACCAGCTTTTCCACTAGAAAAACACTGATAAACGCATCACATGTTCCTACCTTACACAAAATGAAGGGTATGTGATCAAAATAACAGCATTCGCTCGGAATTTGCTGAATAATGTTTTGATTATTGAACATTAACATTAATTCCGTAGGCCAGGTGTTGTAGATGGATCAAACTTCTCTCATATCACATTGACAGGCAACCAAGAACATCTCTATTTCAAACCATTTTCAAATAAAGACACTCTAATCAGATTACAGGAAACCTAGACCTGAAAAGTTAAAGTTTTACAAACACTATCAGAGATTGGGCATATGGAGTTGATAGAAAATACATGTTAAAAGTGATCATCTCCACAGTGCATTCTTGAATTTGGAGCAGATGGTGAGCAAATGAGATGGAGAACGCTCAGCTACAATGCAAATTTGTGTAAGAAATATTCATATTTTCACCAAGAGAAAATGGCTTAGATGTTCATTTGCTTATCCAAGAGATTGTCCCATAAATGCATTGATTTATTATTATTATTATTATTATTATTATTATTATTGTTGTTGTTGTTTTTATTTTATTATTAATATATTTATTTGCAATCCCTGGTGCATGTCATAGCACTGCTGAATGCTATTCATTCAGAACTCTACGGTAGGTGCTTCAGTAAACCTCAAGACAAAAAGAGCTGCAGTACCATGGACAGTGTCTGCCTAACTCACAGGCTGCATTTCATTGCTAATAATGGGTGCTGCTGCCTATTGCTTCATACATGGTTTTGACGACAGTGTACCGTAGTGAGTAAGAAAATGGGCTTGTAACCAAAAGGTCATAGGTTCGATTCCTGGGTAGGAACTGACGTTGTACCCTTGAGCAAGGTACTTAACCTGAATTGCTTCAGTACATGTCCAGCTGTATAAATGGATACAATGGATACAAATGCTATGTAAAACTTGTGTGAGTCGCTCTGGATAAGAGTGTCTGCTAAATGCCTGTAATGTATGAAGGCCCAGTTCCCAGGTCTATTGGTGGAGGGCTTCCGTAGATTTCACACTGGGTATGTTATCCTGTTTTACGATATCTTGATTTATTTTATGTCTTCTACAGTACATTGGCTATACAAAGACAATGTGTTGGTCTTTAGTTTGGAATTCCTTTGCTAAAGTTCAATTTATTAACATGTACTTTGATTTGTTTGTGCTACCTGGCAGCTTAATTGGGCTATTTTATTATTAAACTTAAATAATATATTTATAGCTGCTTTTTACTTGACAGAGTTGCAGTGTTTTGTTAGCTACCTAACTGCTGCTCATTAATGGGAGTGACAGTTGGTACACTTCTGAGGTTATTTCTGGTCATGGCGGGGCAGCAAAACCTTGGCTGGGGGCAGTGTGTATTCCTTGTGGCCTTAGACTAAACAGTGATGTGGACTGAGAAAATCTGCGATTGCTTCCACAGTATCTCTTACCATATAAAAGTGTTCTCATGTAATCAAAGATAGCATAAAGAACTTTCCTCCATCGGCTGGTAAAGGTTTTTTTTTTTTCTTTTAGGGGAAGGGTGAAATGCAATTTAAAGCACTTGACCAATTGGATGGATTTTTTCCTTTTCCTTTTTTTTCTTTTTTTTTTTGAGAAATGTGGTCCTGGAAGTCAGTGATGGATCTTTTGGATTTTATTTTATTTTTTTCATCAAGTGGACCTTTTAGGACATTATTTATGTTGTTGATATACTGTATATGTCTCCAGATATGAAATGGATATATGGATTTTAAGATGAGCGGCTCCCTGAGTTAGCAGTATGATATGTGTGCAAGGAGATAGGATGCATGTTTATGGCAGAAAAATACTGAATATGTTTATGTAGGGACTTATCATAAGATTTTTTTCCCCAAACATTGCATGCAATAAATATGGGGATAATCAAAGTCCTTTCCATTTATACATCAATATCATTTTCATTTTAACTGTTTTCCAATGTTGAGCTGACAGTTGAAAACTAATCAGTTATTCTGTGTATTATATTTAAGTGATAAAATAGCTGCAAATAAAATAATTAGTTTAATTATTTGGCGGGCCAGCAAAACCTTGGCTGGGGGCGACATAGCTCAGGAGGAAAGACCAATTGTCTGGTAGTCAGAGGGTTGCTGGTTCAAACCCCACCCTGGACATGTCGAAGTGTCCTTGAGCAAGACACCTAACCCCTAACTGCTCTGGCGAATGAGAGGCATCAATTGTAAAACGCTTTGGATAAAAGCGCTATATAAATGCAGTCCATTTACCAATTATATATTATATCAGTAGCAGAATCTCATAGCAGTGTTAAATAAGATCACGTTCAATAGAATGGCATGGATGTATAATCCATTTAATTAATATTTATCTACATTTCATTTCTTGTGTCATCATATAGTGATGGAATATGTCCCCTCCCTCTCTCTGCTACCTCATCTCTCTCGCTCTCTCTCTTCTCTGTGAGTGTGTGTGTGTGTTGATGAATGCAAACCCTGTGACCCCTTGTTTAAAGATCTGGCTTTTTGGAGAGTGGATGAGTGAACAGAGCTATTAAAGTGCAACACAATAGTATCTAAATTATAAAAGTTAGTGCAGTTCATTGAAAACCAGAACATTGATATGGTCCCTTCTAGTTTTCCATGTGGCAAACACAATTACCTTAATGATTTGAAAACCTATTATTGTGATGCAAATCTGTTGTGGTTGGGAGCCTTATTTGTGATGATCACCCATTTTTTACTTGTGTTGAGTACTGCACATCTTCATTCATGTGCAGTTCACATTCTCTAATTTTTCCCATGTTGTCAGAGGTCAGGGTCTGAAAGAAAGTCACATCTGTTATGTGACCAAAATTATGTCTCACCTTTTCTCAGGAGAGTGTTGAGAATATATTACACTTTTCCTTGGAATAATAAGTGTGTCAGGTTTGCTGCACCATATCAGACTAAACTAGAAAGACTACGATAAGTTGCGATTATTATTATTTTCCCCTTAAAGTGTTCCTCTCATTTTTTCTTGACCTTTCTTTTATTTATTTGAATGTTTACATCTTGAGAATTCCCTTCCTTTTTCATGACGCATCGGCTGATTAGCAATGACAAAATGCATGGATCTACTCCTTTCCCGAATATTAAATTAACCATGAAAAATTCTACCCTATCAGCCCGCGACGAGCGTATGAATACTTAAATGCGTAGCGCTTAAGCAAAGAAAAAATGACCTCAACCGCTGTGCTCAAATTAATATTTGTTCGGCGTTACGGTGTCACGGGGTCATGCGTAGTTTGGTCAGGGGGCCTCAGGCGGGGTGTTACCCAGAGAATAACTAGAGAAATCAGACAAATGGTCCCATGGGGACATGATTGATGGGCAGCCAGGCTGTAGGAACTGATCCAGTGTAGAAAGCAAGCCAGCAGGCCATGCTTTGGAATCGTGGCCTCCACAGAGAATGGCTCTTTGTAGATACTGGTGTAACACCTGCAGTGGCACCATCGTCAGCACAGTAAAATGCAACTGTGTTTGAGAGCTCTGTGTTTTCAGGTTATTAAGATTAATTAATATACTTGGCATATAAAAGAGATAAGTGCTCTTCTACTCTGTTACTCTTTATTGTTATCTGTATATGGTTAAACTGCATATGGTTTGGAAAGTTCATTCCTCTGTATTTAATTGATGTATTGTTTTTCAATTCCATCATTGTTAATTCATGTATTCTGTTGGATCTTTGATCCAGTAGCTTTTCAATATTACCTGTGACATTTCCAAAAAGTGTACTAAATATAGTCAGCCTTAACTGACCTTGACATTATTATTTTTATTATTTGATGGATATAGAGTGCTTGAGTTAAGTGATTTCATGAAACAAAAAGTGCATTCTATAACATGTACTGTGATGTCATCAACCCTTTGTTTTCAGGGCCTCTGGGACACGTGGAGGTCAAAGGACTACATTGATGTTCTCATTTTTTTTCTTTTTCGAGCATTGTTGTGGTTGGTCTAACATGAACCTGCTTTACATGGCTGAGGCTGCAGCATAACTGAGCAGTGCGTTGTTGTTTTTTGGACAGCATCCAGACATTCTCATTTACCATTCTGACGCCATCCTGTTCTGTTAGAGGGCTGTGGTTCTCAAATCTGTGTCACTGTATTGGATTTCTCAACACACACAGCAAGCAGTACACGGCAGCATTGTGTCCGCTGAATGTTTTATTTAAATGGCCTCTGTGACAAGAACACTGTGGGAAATGGGGGTGGTGCATTAACTTCCTTTTTAGTGTGCTGACTGTAGGCATCCTTGGGTTCTTGTGCTGAATGCATCCCCCAGGCCTCTGATAGGTTAAACAATGAAGGGACCCAAGTGGCTCTGTCAGTAAAGGTTGTCATTACAGACAAACAATTTGGGGTGGGGTTGGCCTGGCATCAAGCAACCATGACTGCAATGAAAATTAGCTTTGTCCCACTAGGTACAAAGTAAGTTCAAAGGATATGCTTACCCAAAGGTCTAATTTTCAAATTATTTTAATAAATTTGTATAAGAAAGAATGTGTGAATGTACAAATATACAAGAAGAATGTGTGAAGGACTTAATATGTAATATGTATACACTGGAATAAAATATATTACATAAACCATGCAACCCTTCTAAATTTCCTGTCCGCATATTCCAGGTGTAAAGAAAAAAAAAAAACATCACCACAAAAATATATGGAATTTAATGTGTGCACTAGTTGTGTCTTCTCTGTGGTGAGTTTAGAAAGAGTGTTGCAATGCACAAATTTTTGTCCACAATGCAATAATAACGTATTTTCAAAAAAATAAAAAATAAATAAAAGAATACGGGTAAAATTCTCATTTGTGTTGACCAGGCTTTCTTGGGTCACTGCTGCATTTGTTGCTCTGAGTTACGTGCCAAGCACCCACAAGCTACAAGCTGTCACCAGTGAGCAATAGGCTTCCTCTCCAGTTGGCACTAGCTCTCATGTAGAACTGTGTGGCTTGTGTCGAAAATATACTGTTGCATTCAAGCATGTGCAGTGTATCAAAAGAGAGCACTATGTATATGTACATGAACCACATGGGTTTGTGCAGTTGTCTGAGCTCAGTCTCTATGTTCAGCCACATTGTCCATATGTACTTCAGTGCTGGTGAGATGATTAAAAATAAAACAAACAAATATCTTCATTTAGCTTTTTTTTGTTTTACATTTTCGTAATGGTTAACATTTACAGTGGTAAAGAGCCGAGTTCAAGAGGCAGGTTTATCATTGAGAAGTCCATATTATGTTTTCAGATTGATAGCCGAAGAAGTGCTTCAGACAGTTACTTTCCTCAGAAAATTAAAGTGCTCCTGCAGACACGGGGGAATTAACTCTCGGTGAGATTTTCTGGACTGAGTGCAGCTTCACTGGTTAGCACCACTGAATGCTAATGAAAAGGGGACTACAATAGAGACTGTAGATGTGGAACTTCTCCACTTGACTGTGTTTACAAGTGTAACATGTGTACCTTTCTTGGCCTTTTGAGTGAGAGAAAGAGAGGCTTGTGTTTCACAAGTGACTTTGATTACCTTTTCCTGTGAATACAGTTTTCATTCAGGGAAGAGTGTCGAATTCTGTTACTGTCTTGTTGTATTAGAGAGGACTTGTATTTATCTAGCACAAGGCCGTCAGAGTACAATGTACAAACTGGGTGTTTTTTTGTAGCGCGTAGCAACAACAGCCTTGTTCACATGAAGTCAAAGTGATCCCCAGCCTGTGGTTGATCTCTTTCTTTACATTAAGGATATTATTTTTCACCACTGATATTTTACTTTGTCAGGTCCCTTCCAAATGGGATTTAATAAACAAAACTGGCATGTCCTCTCATAAATCTTATCTTAGAAATCTTACAAATCACATGGTTTTTAAGCCATGTTAAATGCGCCTACTGCAAGTTGCCTTGGCTAAAAGTGTTTGCTGGGTGCTAAAATTGTAAGCTGTAATTCAAGCTGAAACAAAATAAATGATAATAAGTCCAAAAAGAACTAAAACGTGTTATAGGCACTCATATAGTAATCCAATGAGGAGAGCAGGAAAAGGGTAAATTTAAAAAGCCTTTATTACAATGAGTTTGTCTTCTGTGTGCTTTCTTAGCCAGGGGTCACTTTTCCAGCTGTGATGGCTTCCCTAAAACCCTTGTTTTTTATCCATTCCTTCAGGTGGGAGAGAAGATGTAGCTGAGGACAGGAGGAGGAAGAGAAGCCTGACACCTCCCAGCCTCAGGTACCTCCTGTGGGGGCGGGTCGGCCTCGGAAGCACCGCCTCACCATGTCCAAGAGGCCATCCGGCGGCCGAGCCAAGGGGGATCGACCCGACGCTTTAGCCGCCCTGCAGGCAGCCAATGAGGAGCTGAGGGCCAAACTCACAGACATCCAAATCGAACTTCAGCAAGAGAAGAGCAAGGTAATGCCCTCGTCTCTTTCTCTGATCCTCAAATGACTGCCATCTAACCCCTTTTTGGTTATATGTGCTATGTTTGGTCATATTTGGACAGTGAGATGAATTACAAGTTCAATTTATTAGTGCTAATCTTCCGCAACGGTTGAGCCTTGCCAGAGCGTTGTTTGGGCATTTACTTAAGAAATTTAGGGTGAGGACATTGTTAAAATGCATAATAGCCATGCCCCATCCAGCTAAAACCCATGTTCCCTAATCACAAATGTACAAATGTACTTTACACAGAATCTCACTGAACAGCATCAAATTTAATCAACATTAATTCTAGCATCAGTTTTTTTTTTTTCAATAGAGAAAAACAAAGTGACGTTCGCATGTGTTAAATCTTGCTGAGGAAGCTCTGAGTTGCATAATCAAATCATCGGAGCTCCAGAGATATGAAGGACAATCTGCCCTATCCGCTGCTGCCCGGCTCATTTAAATGTATTTGCCTTTAACTGCTCGTTGTGGCTGAAAAGATCGGATTTATGGGCGCCTTGAACAAGTAAAACAGAGTGAATGCTGGCAAAGAAAGAAATACAGGATCCCATAAAAGAGAAGAAAAACTAGTGGATGGGAAAGTGACATGCCATATATAGTCAGGGAGTGAAAAAAAGAAGATGTAAAGGACAAGTCCCCCAGTAGCTGCATGAGGAGCATGACACTGACATTATTCATATGTCAAGGCCTTGTCAGCGACTAAGCCAACACAGCAGAGAGAATCTATTAAAATGTACAGCAGCCATCTTGCTTGACCCATACCATGATAGTGTTTCCCGGTGCACACTAGCTTTCAAAATGGTGTCATACTGTGTGTGACTGGGAAAATGCAAATGAAAATTGATTATCTGTAATCTCGGCTTGACAAAAAAAGTAGTAACCACTAACACCACGCTACAATGTGCATTTTATTTTATTTTACTGAAGTGTAATTCTTAAAAGTTAGGTGCAGGTGAAAAACGGAATCTTCATCAAAAATATCTTTGGCACATAAATTGAACAATTTCATTTCACCTGACCCATATACCACTGAGATACTTGTTAAAATCAGCTGTGGGTACCACAGTAATAATTGTAATCAATATAGCCAAGCTGAAAACTCCATCACTGTGCTGAAGTCCATGGTTGGAGCAGTATGGATTGTCAATAGACACAGCTGCCAAAATAATCGGTATCTTTCTTAGCCCTGGTTCAATGTTGCTTTACCCCCTGAGTGATGGCAGCGGGGGGTAATGTGTCAGTCGTATTGAAGGGATGGCTGTCAGTGGCAGTGGAACTGGGGGGTGGGGCCTTTCAGATCAATTGACAGAATGTAGTGCAATGGTATTTGCAGTTAGAACTGGGAGACTGCTGTAATCTTTCTACTCAACATCCCAACTTGCTTCCCATTAAGGTTCAGTACAGCCTTGTAATATAGATGTTGGATTTGCTGAAGTACATCATGTGGTGCATGTGGTGCTTTCAGTCCGAAGTTTAACCAATTTCATCTGGTGCAAAAACCTACATAGACATGGCACACAGAATGTACTTGATAGCCCTGTGGTAATTATTTTGATTTGAAGATATATATACAGTGCTTCATTATGTTCCAGTTGGTTGCAGTATTATGTGCCAGAGGTAAAACTGAGAGTCATTTATTTCAGAGACATTCTGAGATTCTGAAATGGAGAGGAATATCAAATAGGGAAGTATATCATTCAGTTTCAAAGACACCCACTGGTTGTCAGTACTGGGAAAGAAGCAAACATGCATAGTGTGTAGTTGTTGGAGCCTTATGATTATTTTAGGTGGCATACCTGTGTGATTTATTATTGTGTTATAATATTATGATTAATGTATTATTATTATTGCGGGTTGCATGTTTGCTGTTTTATGTTTAAAAAAAAAATAGCATACTTACCTGGCATATCTAAATACTTCTACTGTGCATAACGGTCACTGCACATCACCAAACCGGAACTAGGGATTAAGGCATGGTAGACTAATTAGACTAATTATGTGTTCCAGCTAGTATAAGTAAATGGCGTTCACTGCAGTGTGTGGCTGTTCATTGAAATGTATGTTTTTGGTTTCATTTACTTGGCCACCATTAGTTACTTTTATATTTGATTATTATCTAAAGGTCTCGAGCCATGGCAGTAGATTTGTTTATCATAATCATGAGGTCTTGTTTATAATAGGTTTTGAAGAGTGTTAGAACTGACAATTCCTAAGACCTGACTGAGGGCTGCTAACTAAATACTGGATCGGTATTTAGTATTTGTTGCGAACTGGGCACTAGAGTGTATCCGTGTATATAACTGATTGCACCGCACCTGGAGTATAGCATACCATATAAATGCTATATTTCTATGGCTAAAACATTTATTCTAGCTAAATGGGATTTGCACGCTTTTGTAGGTCTGTATTCCATAAGCAGTGTGACTGTATTTTCATGCAGCTTGCTGGACTTTGATTAAACTTTTCACCACAGGTGTGCATCCTTCAGATCCTTCACCTTTTTTTCATATTTTGGTCAGATTGCATTTATGCTTAATTGTGTTGCTATCATATATTAAATCACACAAAATTGCTGACCATTTCATGAATATAAGAGTATGGGATTCTGTGCTATCTGTAAAACTGCTCATGTCAAATAGAATTTTATTTGCATAAATGTTACACGATTCTTTTAGCAAGAAGTCTTTATTCAGGGTGACTTGTATAGCATATTAAAGACCAAGTCCAGGTGCCTTGTGCTCAGGTGGGTGTGTATAATGCTAAGTAAGGCTAAATAACATTTTCAGGAGACCTTTAAGCAGTCTTGTCCCAATTAGGATAATAATTTACATCATTTAACAGCCACTCTAAAAATGGTGCTGTAATGAAAATGGGAAAATCTGGTCAGAAGATGGCTAGGTAAAGAGACACCTGTTCAGTCATCCTTAATAGATCATACTGGCTGAGCCATCGTACAGGCCCCTGTGAATTGTGACCGCTCTACCGTTTAACGACCGTGACTAACCAAAGCATTGGAGGTGATGGTGAATCTCTTTTTTCCTTGCATGAGCAGAAGGGGGGGGGGTCTCTGTGTGGCACATGAGGTGTGACAGGTGCCTCAACCGGTTTCCCCCTGAGGGCAAAACTCTGCATTCTGCCCACGCTGTCTGCCCATTCTCCAGCACTCCTCGTGAGCCCTCATCACTGACTCCGATCGATAGCACCGGCCCGGCAGAGACAAACTCGCAGAGCATTCTCTGAATAATAATGCCACTCCACTTAAAATACCAGCAGTTGCCTCAAACCTCTCTTGCTCCCATGGACCAATGGGAGCATTTCACAGCGATGTCACATCCATAAGGTCACCCTTCAGAGTTAGGTTAATTTAGGAGACACTGGTTCTACATGCCCTATGTCATATTATTGTGTAATGAATACATAAATACATTGGCCTGGATACAGTCAGCATTTTCCTTAAATTTGTCTCACTAATAAAACCATGTGTGAGTGAAAGAGAATGGAGAGCTACCATGAAAATTGACACTGTGCATTTTAATGTTGTGAAACATATTAATAACATGTTATGTAGTGTAATGATTTGAGGCATACTGGCATGTAGTAGCCTACATACTTTATTTCATGATGTTTTACAATATAGGATGCATTGTCCACCTCTGATTACCCTATGTAGTTGGAGTGTGCTGTAGTGAAGAATGGAGTAATGCTTGAGCCTGTATATTTACTCGTGGTTATAAGCCTTGTTATTCCCCTCTTAAACCACCTCAAAGACTGTGTAAAAAACTAAGAATTCCTCTCGATGATAAACTGTGGTTTTTGGTATGGAAAAGTTGCTGAATGATTATCTGTTCATTCCGACAAATCAATAGAGAAGCCCTGCATCTCTACACTAGTTCCCGTAGCACTAACAGCATTCAGCATTCAAAATATTTCAATATTTGCTGTTTCCTGTCTGCAGCCAAGGATGTCTTGATTTGTGTCCAGTGACAGAACATTTTGTTGTGTAGTGTGTTTTGTTGACATGCAAGGCTTCAAACACAGCAGTTGATATACATTTTCAGAGAGCTATGGGATATTTTAATCTTCAGCAAGAGAGCAGGAATTGATATTTCGGTGGACATCTTACCCAGGGGCCTCTAGATTTTCATATCCAACTCACAAAAAAGGCCGTGACTTTAAAAATGACTGTAGCGGTGGTGAGTGAGTCTGCTTTTAGCAAAGGTTATGTTACCCAGGAAATTGCAATCGTCTTGAGATGTAACGGCCACACTTTCCCTCTGATCTCGGGTGAGCTGGAATTGAACCTTTCCTATAGCCTGCTGGTATTGAGGTTAGAGCTCAGAACATTGTTTTTGATAAATGCTTTGTACCATATTGAGTTTCATTCGGTTTTCACACTGGTCCGTCTTTTGTTCCAGTATAGCATTAAGTGACAAAGGTTAATGCTGAGAAGTAAATGTCATGTATTGATGTTTACTGAGTATTACATTGCTTTCTATTTCCAGGACTGTAAAATAGCAAGTTTGAGTCATCTTTTTCATAAACATAACATAACCATCTAGTATTCTGATATGAATAAGGAAAGGTCAGTTTTCACTCCTATTAACTGCCATTTCTTCCCATGTTAACTGAATATTTCCTCCATACAGTATTAATTGTGGTTAAGAGACTAATTACCTGGATTTCTTTCTATTCGCTTGAAGCTGCTATACTGTGGATGTATGTAATTCCAGTCTAATGTCTTGCTGTTCTTTCGACTGGACAAACATCAATGGATTTTTGCATGGAACATATTTTTTCAAACTTTTATATGCATTATATTCATTTGATAACTATGAAATTGACATGTCTGCAATTACAATGGTGCGCCTTTTCTTTCTCTACTAAGAAAGTTGCATTAATATCATCTTGTCTCTTCACAACAATTCTGTATGATTAATGTCATAACCGATAAGACATAAAATATTTTGTAGTCTGGTTGTCTTATATGTCACTGTGATGAAATGCATACAGTAATTTAAGCCACTAAAATGGTGCATGTCCCTACTCTAAGCTTTCCTAACACATGCAAAAGAGCATCCGTGCTCAACGAACATACCCTGGGTAAATAAAGGTTAATTTTTTTTTTTTTTTAACATGAAGACAAAAACAGATATGTGGTGATTTCTGGACTGCAGTAATGAGGACAGTGCCAATTGTGAGATGTTCAGGATTAATGGCGCCTTTTAAACACTGTTTGGGGATACATCATGAAAAAGACAAACTGTGATGTGATTAATGGTAAGTGTGAGGTAGGGATCATAATGTTATGATGAGCAGCGACTAGGAACAAGTCATCTCAGGGTCGACAGACTCTCGCTTGCCCAGCGGTTAAATTCAATAAAGCCATTGTATTTTCCCGTGTCAGCCTCTCTGTCTCCAGCTAGTATGGCTACAGATCTTTGTTGTTTGACGAGAATGAACGGTGCACAGTACGTATGACACAAAACGAAAATGTATGGATCTAAGTCCTTTGTGTAAGATGCATCACAAACTCAGCAGTTTTTGTTTTTTTCCCCCCTTTGTTGAAACTGGATCAGAAGCTCCCATGCATTGTCTTATATTATGTGGTGCAGTAGTAATTTGGAAATGTTCAATTTAGGCAATTAGTGGAATTCAGTGAAATTATGACTTTGGTGATTACTTGATCAATATACTTGTACTGTTTACTATTCTTTACTTAGAAAAAACATTTGACATTTTTGGTGTTTTTTTGTCTGTTTCATTTTTGTTTTCATTTATTTCCACAGCAGACAAAAGCAATGCCTTTTGAGAAGTGAAACAAAAATATCTTGTTTAAAATGCATTGCAGGTAGGTTGAATAGAGGCTTTCTGTACCACAGCAGGCTTTTCATCCAGTAGGAGCAGAGCATTTTGCTACCCAAGATACTGTTTCCTTTGTGAACTACTCCACAGAGACATGCTCTAACAGAACTCAAGTACATTGCTCTTAAGCATTCAGGCTGATATTTTCCATACTTTGAGGAATTACAATATTTCCACATTTTCATCCTCCACATTATTTAATTTCACAATAGCAGTTTTATATGCTGAGACTATGTGCATTTTGTTTCAAACCTGTCTTATGTTTCATCATCCTTCATAGATGACATCTGTGTCAAACAATAATACTTTGGAATTCAGTATTTCCAGGTTTGCAAAGGGTACTACAGTTAATTTGGTGTAATAGTCAAAATCTTCCACCTATTTGAGTGGAACCATAATTACAGAGAGTGTGTCAGAATGTGTGCTGCTTTTGCCTGAGCTATTTTTAGTTCTTCTGTCCCTCTGGGTCCTGCAGCCATGCAGGGAGCAGATTGGCTCGCGCCTTGTTGTCACATTAACAGTTGTCCTGCTCTGAGTCGCCCTCCGGCATAAACGTTGGTTGTTATTGTAATGGCGCAAAGAGCACTCGATACCCTTGAATATACTTCACCAGACTGACGACAGCCAGCGTTACTGTTGTTCATTATTATCGGATTTGACAAGAATTTGGCCTGAATTCCAGCGCATCTCAGACTGCTTGTGTGTGACATATCCCCCAACAAAAAAAATAATTAAATAAATAAGATATACAGTACGTATAAAATACCGGATAGTAAATAAAACATGAGTATGCATTCAATGGAGAGAAGAGAGGCAGTGAGGGCTGCATTCCAAAAATAAAAACTGAGTCATCAGGGACTGGTGGGCATGGAAGGAAGTGACAGTCTGTAATGAAACTGAAACGTTATTTATTTGAAGTGACTTGATTTGATTTGATTAGGAGGGCGTGGGCGGGGCCGTTGAGCATTGAGACCACGCCGCGATTGAGACCTTTCCCCTGCTCTTGCCCCCACCCCGCAGATCAGCAAGCTCGAGCGGGAGAAGTCACAGGAGCTGAGGCACGAGCAGCACAAGTCGACGGTGGTGGTGACGGAGCTGAAGGCCAAGCTCCACGAGGAGAAGATGAAGGAGGTGCACTGCGTCCGCGAGACGCTCCTGCGGCAGCACGAGTCCGAGCTGCTGCGGGTCATCAAAATCAAGGACAACGAGATCCAGCGGCTCCAGGCGCTGGTCAACGTCCTCCGCGACGGCTCCGCCGACAAGGTCAAGACGGCGCTCTTCGCCGAGGCCAAGGAGGAGGCCCGGCGCGGCTTCGAGACGGAGAAGACCCGCATGCAGCAGGAGATCTACGAGCTGAAGGGCGTCAAGCGGCAAATGGAGGAGGCCCTGACCCTGGCGGTGCAGGCCGACAAGATCAAGGCGGCCGAGATCCGCAGCGTCAACCACTTGCACCAGGAGGAGATCAACCGCATCAAGAAGGAGTGCGAGAGGGAGATCCGTAGGCTGGTATGTGTCTCCTTTCTGTACTTCTGTAATATTTTGTAATTTGCTGCTCATTTTAATTGTGTTCATTACTGTGCTACGTACATATATACATACAGCACGCGTTTATGTACATATGTGTGTTGGGGTCATTACTGAACATCTGTACTTGCATCTTACTTGTATATTGAGATGCAATTAAATTATTGTGTGAGAGGTCTACAGTCTGATATGCGAACATTATCGAGCTTGTCCCACTTATTTATATTACAGCATTCCATTTTTTCCGCCATTGTCAGTTGCGTTGTAAATTGAGCTGCATGTTAATCTGGGGTCATTAGAGAAAATCTATATCTCGTGTCATTCTAGTATGATGAATTTAAAATGAATTGACGTGAACTGGATTTCTGAGGCCTCCTTCTCGTGTCACTGGACAGCGTTAGTCTCACTGCATGGGGCGTGTCGCCGTATCAACAGAACGTGCAGACTAAGTGAGCCGTCTGCGATTGTGACATATTAAAGTGTGTGAAAATCCAATGCAAGGCAGTCTCAAAGGTTGCAGGTTTCACTCAATGGAGAATTGACAGTTTCCAAGCTTACACAAATCTTTTTTAAGTAGAAATGAGACCCATATATACATTAGCCATTGCTAAAAAAATCTCAAAGAGTCGTTAACTAAAGACTACAATGCATATTTCATGGGTACAATGGACCGCAATAATGTTTTCTTCCTTATAGACACTGGGAACTTGATGGCCTCCTAATTGCATCTACAGTTCATTAAACATCCATTACAGCAGTTAGACGGTGATACAAGGCTTCTCAGGTTCTTAGCTGTCAAAATCCATTAAAATGATCAATAGGAACTACGTTGGGCCTTGAGGTTCATTTGAGCAAACATTCATTATGGGATGATGTCCACTAACATGCCAAATGGAGGCGATTACATGAATGCAATATAATAAGTTTATTGCACGTGTCTGAACATTCAGATTTCATTATACCCATGAAAGTGTTCAATGAAATGCTGGATATAGTTAGCCTATGGGGTCTATTAAAAGGAATAGTCTTTCTCACCAGCCTAGACCTACTACCTACTGCCTGTGAGAGACAGAATCCCAGATATTTTCATGTCCCCCATCTCACTTCCTTCCTTCCTTCCTTCTTTCTTTCCTTCCTCCCATCCTTCCTACCTTCTGTCCTTCCTTTCTTCCATCCTTCCTTCCTTAATTCACAAAAAAAAACACAATTCTCTCTCTCTCTTTCTCTCTCTTTCTCTTTTTCTTGTTACCTTGCCACTGTGATTCATCATCTATCCTCACAAAAAGTTGAATTAATATTAGCTGTTTATTGTCATATGTGCCGGGGCAGCAAAATACCTGAATTAACAAGAGCCATATCATTATCTGGGTAACAGAATTATGATCTTATTGATCTGACTAATGTTCACTTTTATGTTTGTTCATAAAATTTTCTTTTAAAATGGCCACCTTGTTTTATGTTCATTACCTTGCTGTAAGAGCTAGCTGCCTAACAGCCTGATATGGGAACTTCTCAATTCCCATGATGCTCTCTGCTGAAGGGCATAAATAGAAGAGCCTCTTTGAGATGCATCTCTTCTCTGGGGCATGAATGCCTGCATTTAATAAAATGTAGTGCTGAGCATGACTAAAGCCTGAATGATCTGGAGACTATTGAAGTACTGTATACATCTGCTCAGAAAGCCTTGATGTATTATAGTGCATTTCACAAAAAAAAATGTATTCAATAAACAAAATAATAATAATAATAATCATCATCATCATCATCATCATCGTCATCATTGTTTGGACAGTGGCAATGCCATGAGAAATCTTGTTCAAATTCCTGTAATTCCTCAAATTCAAGTAACTGTAATTAGATGCTGTTTCATATCATAGTAATTATAATTATGCATTTATTCTATTTTTTTTCTTTTTTTATTAATAGCATAGTTGTATCATTTACTGCCAATATTCAAAAAGATTCTACCAACCGGAGGCACCATTCTAAACACACAACACCGTTAGCCCTCTCTGTGGTCCCCCCGTTTGATTTACGTTCAGGCAGGACTCTGATACACTCCTAATTAATGTAAATAATGCCCCCCGCCCAATCCTCCCACCAATTCTGACAGAGAAACAGCACAGCACAGCACAACTGACTGCGCATGTAACAGAACTGCACAGGCTTAGTTTGCAGCATTGACAGCTGACTGCATCATCACATGCATGTAAGGCATGTAAGTGGTTTCCAGTGCTGGATTTCTACTCATTTAAATCAAGTGGATTTGCAGGGGAAATGCCAGAGGAGTCTAGATCAGTGTTTGACCCCAAATGTTTCTCGAGGTAAAGGAATTAGCTTTGGTTTCACCCCAATTTCTCCCATTATAAATGATCCACTGAAACATTCTTGCAGACACACATTGGTTTATTTAGCATTATAACAGTTTGGGGAAGGATAAAGGAAACTGCACACCGGCTCAAGACAGGAACCGTGACAGGATTAGTTGAACCGTTTAGCACAATGAATTACATATGATGTGAACTGAAGGAATCTCTCTGCAACCCAGATGTCCAAAGCCTCAAATACAGATTTATGATAACGTTATGCATAAGATCACTTTTGCAAAGGAAAATAGGTCAAACGTAAGGAATTAATTGACCATCGAGTAAACACTGCACTTTGAAATGAGCATTCATAGCAGCAGGATACCATATCAGTGCATATTTAATTGCACAGTAGATGCCAGTGTGCTGGTTGATGTATACGATTCCACTTTAGATATTCTAGTTAGTTGTAATACTGCATATTTACTGAAGCACGCTGGGTTTAGTTCTTTGCCTAAGGGAACAACAGCAATGCCCCTTTGTCATTGGAACCTTGGTACTTCCTAGATGAAAGGCCAGCTCACCATACAAATCTGAATTTTTAAAATGCAAGAAGAATGCAAAGTTTCTTTTCCTCATTAATTCAGGATTGAGTGGGTTCAGCGACAGTGCAGAGGACAGTTTGCGTTCCTGCCACGGGCACTATGTGCTCAACTTCATCAGTCACTAGATAAACCAGCACCTCACCTCCGGAAAGAGCCCAGGGATTATCCACAAAATTGAAGCTGAGTAGGAGGCAGGGAGCTGGTGTCTACTACGAATCGGTAGCGAAGCTCAGTGTACAGCATAGAGTTGAGAGGAACGCCTCCGGTCGCCATGGCAATCGGTGCGGCGGCAACCTGGAGATGAGGCCATCGCCTCTAAGCGTTGTGTAGAGGTGCCCTGGAGTGATGGACGACAATAGACAAAGAGGGAGGCTGCTCTGTGGACGCAGACCCTGCTTTCTTTCCCCTCCCGGCCCTCTGGCGTGGACAGGCGGTCCCCTTGTCCAAAGCTGCGTCACCATCTCTGGGCATAGCGTAGCTCTCCAGATTCGCTGAACTGCATGCCCAAAATGGGCACACTGAATCATGAATCATATTACAGTCCATAGAGATCATGAATCATATTACGGCCTACAGAGGGAATTTTCTTCTAATGACAAGATGCTTCTTGATATGTTACACAAGGCGAAGTAAGTTGTTCATGCCCACAACATGGACTAGTCCTGTGTCTTGCACCCCACTTTTTGTTTCCTCCTTGTTTTCTGATATGCTGGATGTATCTTCGCTCTGAGGCAGTACAGACATAAATAAATAATGTCAAATACCATAAATAATGCTACAGTATTTTAAGAGTAGCGGAAGTCAAGGTTCCAGTGGTCAGAGTGGAATCTATGGGTTGTGAAACCAGCTGCTCTGTTTATGCGGTAGTATATACTGAGACGTGTATTTCACTACCTGCCATCGCTTACGGCCTCATTTGCATACCATTTCCATAAAATGATCTGATCTACATATGATTTATTGCTGCTAGACAATTCCAAGTCGTTTAAGGCCTAAGTATCATAAACTCTGCGTGCATTTTTTCTGTTGCAGGATATTCACAAGCGTGGTTAAAATCCCAGTGTAATTGCAGCCCGTAGGTGGTTAATATCTTAAAGGTCCTGGCAATTATTATTGTTTTTCTTTTTTTACCGGTGGAAATGTGCAGGGAATATTAAATTGGGTTTATGGGCACCGATCAAACGTGAATTACACGGGCTCATTTCCATACATCATGTCATACTCATGCAAATCAGGAGTGCGCACATGCCAAGAGGACAGCGGGATCGATTTCGGGATCGGCCTGTCACGCGCCGCAGAATGCTAATACCAGGGGAGAGAGAGGCGGTGGACATGTCCGTCGATGACGGGCGGGTTGTTGATAGCGCCCTTGGCCACACTCCGCGTGTGTCCAATCGGGCCGGACCTACCTGGAGCTCAGAGCATCGAACAGCGCTGCCGTCTGCCAGTGACGGGTTAGGTTAGGTTTGCTTCTGCCGAAACTTCCCTTTCATGGGGTTATCGGGAGCATCACCTAGTTTAGTACACTTGGAACACGGGGAGTTGAGGACACTGTGAGACTCATCTGTTGGTCATTGATCGCCCTGGTGACTCATGCTGTAGCCTGTGTGAAGATCACAAAGGTAAAGGAGCTGCTTTGTCAAATATAAGTAACAAAAAGGTAACTAAAATGTATATATTTTCTCACTGATTATTATTATTATTATTATTATTATTATTATTATTATTATATGCATTTATTTATTTATTTATTTATTTACTCATTGATTTATTGGAAAATGTAGGGCAAGAAATGTGCAGTTTTGAACAAAAGCAAAAAGCATAGAGCGCAATTGTGCATTTCCAAAATTTCGTAGTCCCATCAGTTTCATACCGCAGATCCAAGTGTGGGTGAGGGCGAGGGGGGATGAACACATTTGTTATCATTTGCTGAATTCACCCTGTAAAAGCTCTCATGGCTGTACTGTTGTTGCCACTTTCCAGCAAAGAAGCCGCATTAGAAGTTCCATCTGTGTGGGTGGATGGCACATGAATTGAAAGGATTTCATTCTGTACGCGAAACTGCTCTTGATAGGATGGCAGAAATCTGTATTCCCTTCACGCATACATTTAATGACTCTATTGTGATTCACTGTATGAAATATGAAACATTTGGAAATATTTGACTATGTGAGTAAAATATGGAATTAGAAAATGTTATGAATAAGTATGTTCCCTGTGGTCATACATCCATTTTTGTTTATTCAGTCAGAGTTCATAAAATTAATACATACAAAGGGTGTCAAAGATAAATGTAAAAAATATAAACTTATACAAATAACTGGCAGTGAAGAACTGCTAACAATTTAAATTGGTTAAGCGCTGGTTTTATAGGCAATACTGACTTTGACAATGGCCTATCATTGCAAACAACTGGCCAGAATTTATTTTGACTCATATCAAGATCAAAACATAGCCGACAAATCCCCTACTGTCAGTTTCACCATTTAGAGTGGGTGCGACTTAGGACCAGCTTCAACGAAAGGTTTCCATGGCGACCACCGACCTGCACAGCGCGTGTGCGTGCGTGTGTGGTATGTGTGTGGTGTGTGTGTGTCATTGTGCTCTGTTCTCCTTGTAGATGGATGAGATTAAGGTAAAAGACAGAGCAGTCTACATGATGGAAAAGGAGCTGGGCGTCCAAGCTGGGCAGACTCAGAAGCTCCAGCTCCAGAAAGAGGCTCTAGATGAGCAGCTTGTCCAGTTCAGGGAGGCTGAGCGACATCTGGCCAGCCCCAAACGCGAGGCTCCTTATGCGAGTGGTGCAGGAGACGTCTCTGATCATTCAGGAAGCCCTGTAAGCAATTTTTTTTTTTCCCCTGATCTATCTTTCACACAGAGCTCATAGCTGCTGCTGCTGCTTGATCAGTACTGTAGTCTACTGGGCCATACCCAGCTTCCCATCTGTGATTTAAGACAAGCCAAGCTAAAATGGCATTCCAGCTTTTTTCTTTCTTTCATTCTTTGTGATTATATCTGGTATTATTCATTTTGGTATGCCACTTGAGTGACTTTGCTTGGTCTTATTTAGTTTTGCTATCTAGAATAATAAATGTACTCATGCAATCCATACATGAGGTTAAAAATGTACTTTCTTTGGTATTCAGAAGGAAACCATTTTCTACCTGTATGACATAACTGATCTTTCCTAGAACTGTTTTTAATTATTATCTGGTTACTGGCTTGTAAGACCAGATAATTGATGCAAAGATCTGATTTGTCCCTCACTTGAACTCAGTCACTGGTTTGGTGGTGTTTACTGCAAATGGATTCTTGACAAATACAAACTTCCACTGCTTGTCTAAGCCAGCGCAACCCACTGTGGTCCCTAATGTTTCCGCTATAGGGTGGAAAATAATACCAGATAAATTACCAAAATACCAAAATACCAAATAAACTTGTTATAAAGCTTAAAATGCATTAAGATCACATACACCATTTTGTCACTTCTTCTTGGCCATTTAAATGAAAAATAAATAAATAAATCAAAGTAAAACATCCTCTTTATCATATTAAAATAAAATTAAAATTCTTCACTCCTGACGAGAAGAATTTCACAAGATTTACTGCTGTTCTGATTAAAAAAATAATAATAATGTGGCCTGAAGAAAGTGACATATTTCTTGTTATTGCATTGCTTTAACAGTGAGACGATAGCTTGAGGTCACTTAATGATCAAACTACATGAACAAATTGTTGTTTCTAAGGACAACTAACACTTACATAACTCTTCAGTAAAAGCTGTCGGCTGCCGCTGTTGCATTTCTGTTTTTTTTTCTTTGAGTAAAATGTGCCTTAATGCTTCTTTGCTTACTCATTTTTTTACTCATTTTTTAGAGTTTACGTTAATGTTTAAGTATGTGGCTCATTGGAAATAATTTCAAAAGAGTTACACATTGTAACTGAATTAATTTGATTCTGAAAAAAATTTAGGATATCATGACGGTTGTTAAAAACGTCTCCTGCACCCATTGAATAAGGAATTCTCGCCGTGTCTTTGTATTTTTATTTTTATTGTTTTCTCTTATGTTACGTGCTCTTTAATTTTATGATTTTTATGTGACCCATGACTTCATTTTCATGATACAGGGAAGTGTATGTTGTCTATATTCCAAATAAGGGTTAGTTCACTTCCTGAATATTTATGACAATACTTCAGTTTTGATGTTTTTGATTGGTCCAGACAGTTTTTGTGTGCAACGAAGGCCATTTTAGATATTTAGAGAAGTTTCTAATGACCTGACCACTTTACAATGGCAGATATGGGAGCATTTGGGGGGTTTGGTTACTAAAGCAAGAAAATAAAAGCCACTTTTACAGCAACATTATGTTTCCAGCAGTTGTGGGATTAATTTTATGGCATGTATTCACTATAATAAACATAGATATCAATTTTTAAAATGTGTCATAACTTCTTTCCTTGAGTGCAGTAGTTTCAGGTTACATGTGCCATGGGAATAATTTCAATCAAAAATAATATTAAACATATTACTTTTTAAAGAATAATCAGGTAATAAACTTTCATACACCCCATGGAGGCATAATAGCACCATACTAGCTGCAATAGAGTTACTTGAAGTGTCTTTTCCTGCTTTAGACCATGATCTGGGTGGACTGAAAACATGCAATAAAACTAAAAAAAAGAACAGAAAGTGAACTAACTATTCACATAAATAGCACATTTTGGATTTGATAAATTAAATGAGATTGTTTGGGAATACTGAATTCAATGTTTCTCAGTGTTATCCTGTCAATTCATGAGACACCACCTCACTCCCCTGTTACATATGTCTTTGTGCTTAAACTATATACAAATATATAAAACCGCAAAATCAACATGCACGGTCACACACACACACACACACACACACAGACACACTTCCAGGCATGAACACAAAGGCCACTATATTAAGCACTCTCAAATTTAAATACATGTATTAGTCTGACAGTTGTGCTAGTATGTGTGTAAAAAAAAAGAAAAAGAAAGAAAGAAAGTTAAATTGCGCTGATAACATTTGGTGTTGATAAATCGAATGCATTGAAAAACACTACAGATAAGTAGTTATTTCATTTAAATGGGAGTTGGGGTTATGTTATGAATTCCCTGAGTGTCATTCAGTTCATTTCCATTCACTTTCAGAGTAAATAAATCACATTGTGATGATCATTTGCATCAATTTGAGATCAGCCCCTGTGGTGTTCTAAAGTCGACAGTCTTTGTGGAACTCTGTGTCACGGTCTGAGTCAGGGTCTTCCCGGGATTTGGTGATGACGTGTGGGGTGGGAGTTCAGTTATTTGCAGTTGGTCTTGGTTTCAGGAACAGCAGCTGGATGAAAAAGACACGAGACGCTTCCAACTTAAGATCGCCGAATTGAGTGCAATCATCCGCAAGCTGGAGGACCGCAATGCTCTGCTTTCGGAAGAACGCAATGAGCTGGTGAGTCAGAAAGCTAACTTCTATGGTAGGGTCTGTGGCCTGAATTTAATCAACATTGCACTTCATTTATATTAATTATGTAACTGGTATTGAATTATGCACTATAATTCCTCTCTGACCTTGGCTAACCCATGCATAAAAATTGCTTGCTCGCTGTGATAGAATACATTGTATTCCATAAATCCTTTCATTTCTTTTGGGGGTTGGGTGACTAGATGTCCCGTTTTTCCTGGGACGTCCCCATATGTCACCCCCATATCACACGCCTGACTTTTGAGAAAATCTTAATTTATTCCTTATTTCTGTCATATCATATTTCAGGCTGTAATTGCCATTATTGCACAATTCCTCCAGGGAGATTGGTCACCCTAGTTGGAGAGCTACTGAAAACATGTTAAAGTGTGCTATTGTGAAATAATGTTGCAAATCAGCTGTCCTGCAGATCACTGTGAAAGCAACATTCGGTGAAAGCCAAGACGCCATCCATCCCAACATGTGCTGAGTGCTCACATTTCTCACTGCAATGAAGCAATAAGAGAGTTATGCTGACTTTCAGAGGCACAAGATACAGCATTCCGTTTTTTTACATATTCCTGTCAACCTAAGCACAATATGACATTAGTGGGGTGGAAACTATCCCAGAAACAGTCACAATTTCTCTGTCAACATTGATTGATTTATCATATTTCCCTGCAGATCACAAGTGATGAAATGAAATGATGAATTGTAAACCTGTACAGTTCTGTGCTGCATATACCTTGAGCATCCAAATTAATAGCCATTGTTGTATGACCTAATAGATCCATTGCTTTTTGGAATTTCAGTTGAATATATGGACAAATGTAGTCTTGAAGCCAAAATGTAAAGGACCTAATTTTATTTTATTAATTTTTTTATGAAGAGGATATTTGGGGAGATTATTATTATTATTATTATTATTATTATTATTATTATTATTTAATAGACACCTTTTATCAATTAATTATACATTTATACAGATGGATGATTGCTAAAGTAGTTAATGTTGAATGCTGTGTTCAAGGATGTACAACTTACAATTTGTGTATAATTACAATGTACAGATTAGGTCATTTAACAGACAATGCCAAAACCAAAGTGATTTACAGTGGGTGTGTTTAACATGGGCATCAAACTAACCCTAGAGCTAGACATCAGTAATGATACCATCAAACCAGTAGTATCTTACAGATGTACATAATATTTGATTGCAGGCCAGGTCCCATTCATTATGCCACACAAATTTGTTTAAATTTGGCTGCAAGTTCTTGGTAATTTCAGGAACTGGTGCCTCAGGAAACAGATGGCTCTGAAAATTGTACCTTCTTTGCTTTTGAAACTGTGGCCATGTGCTTGCTGGCTCACTGCCGAAAAGCAGTCACGGTGAGTGGTTTCATCTCCACAAAAGATGGCGGGGATTTTCTACAGAAGATGATGGTGATAGTGAGCCCTTATCTTGGCTCCCCCAGTCAGATGAGTGACAAGTCAATCTCAGAGAGTGCAGCAAGTGACATGAGTGTGGTGTAGGATCCACAGAGATTACAACAGGTGGTTTTGGGTCGGTGATAGTATCTATTGTTATGACCTGTCTTTCTGAGCCCTGTGCATGTGTGTGTGTGTGTGCGTGCGTGCGTGCGTGCTCGTGTGCGTGTGTGTGTGTGTGTGTGTGTGTGTATCTGCAGCTCAAGCGCCTTCGAGAAGCTGAGAGTCAGTACAAGCCTCTCATGGACAAGAACAAAAGACTGAGTCGTAAGAACGAGGAGCTGCTTCATGCCTACAAACGTATGGAGAACAAGCTGAGGTTCCTCACCCAAGAGAACATTGAAATGGTACACTGTTCACCAGCTGCCATATACTGTCGTAACACACTGATTTATATTAAGGGGGGTGGGGGTATGTCGGCAGATTCTGGTTAAAATTTGATGCCATGTCAAACTGTCTGGCCCAGAATGGATGGTTTTTCAAAAAAAAAGAACAAAAAAAAATAATACAATATCTCATATTTTGACCTATTCCTCATTAACATACTGTATCATAGTGTGGGATCGGCATAGTCAAACATGTAATGATTTCATTCGAAGACAGAACTAAGCTTTCTTTATAGGTTAGGTTAGTCCTGCACATAGGACTCTGTGTGGGTTATCAAGGTCTTCAGTGACACAAATGTTAGAACTGTTCCCAGTACCTGTCAGGTTTGCAGATGAAGTGCTTTATCCATGTGTCACTGCCTTGGCTTGCTAATGCCTCAGTCGTCTCCTTCCGGCTCTCTGTACCTGAGCGACGTCGAATAAAATTCATTCCGTTCACAATCACAGGGACACGTTTCAAAACTGCCAAGTAAGCGGCATGGCAGGTATTGAATCATAGGCTACACTCACTGATTTACTTCAGTATTCCCAGATATGTTCCCGGAATGTCACTCGTCATTCCGAAGTGCGGTTGACCTTTTAACTGCCTCCGCAGAGAGAAAAAGTAGGAACCATACGGCGCCCAAGCTCTCTGAACGACCTGGACCAAACCCAGGAGGAGAGGGAGATCGAGTTCCTCAGACTGCAGGTGCTGGAGCAGCAGAACATTATTGATGAGCTGTCGAAGGTACCGTGCATCCAATGAGACAGCCCCCCTGTGCCTGTTCTTCCCACCGCATTCCTCATTAGCCAGTGCATCACCCTCACCTTCTGACCTCAAGGCCTGGAAAAAGAACTGTCATAATGAAACATTCAGGAATCCAGGGAGGGAAAAAAACTATGTTAGGTTCAGATCTCATGGATTTATCCTGCTGTTTTAGTAGAAATTACAGAGAGCTACTTTCTTTGTGCAGTCACATAATTTGATATGTTTGGACTAAAACAGTGGAAACTCCCAAAACAATGGTGGGAGTTGAAGTGATGGGGCCGGCCTCTATTTAAAATCAAGAATTAAAAATTGGGGAGAATTGTGGGGAATAAGCATATTTAGAATTTAAAAAATAGCTTTCTGAATGTTATTTGTGATCATGCTATTCAAGATTCAAGACATATGTTTCTATTAAGGAAATTACAGTTTTGCCTTTATCAAAAATGTGCCTTCATCCAGTGACTCAGTTGGAAAAAATGCACAAAATGTTCTACATGTAGTGGCCTTCAATGTTGTTTTCTTTGCAATGATTCTACATTTCATTTTCTGCCTCAAAGGAATTGCACTTGAGTACAAAATACACAAGATTTAAATGTGCTCTTTATGTATATAAAATGACACAAGATATGCTGCGATATAAATACAAAATTAATGAAAAGGATATTTTATCTGAATAATTTCATCTTTTGTTTTTTAGGCACTGGAGACAGCTGGATATGTGAAAACTGTTATTGTAAGTAAATGTTGAAAATTAATGTTCCAATTTCACAACTAATTTTAAAGAAATTAAAGCAGAAACATTTAATTGAACATTTTGCATTGGTACTTCACAGTTTCACAAGTAAGTTGAGAGCAGGGGAATAAGTGTCCATTTTTAAACCTGATAATTAAATCAGTAAACCTGAGTGCATCTCCTAAACCCTATTAGCATTCAAATTTTAATTTATACATTTTCAATGCCATTGAGTGTGAAGTAGTTAGCATATATTTACTGTAGTTTGATATGGTCATAACTTTCCCTGTGTCGTTGGGAATTTACCAGAACAAAAAGATAATTTTATCCTTACAGCGGAATGTTTGATGGAATGGGTTTCTTACGCTAGTTATGCTATCAAAAAGGCCTTGTTACAGTGCTCCACATTCAACTGAGTCAATTATAAACCTTGCCTTAAAAAGTACTGCCATGGCTGCTTTAAGGTGGGATATGTAAATGTAAACAAATACTACTATGCCACCAATATATAACGTTGTATACGTAATGTTGACAAAGATTCTATAGCCTCACCAGTTGGTTTGCTCTATATTCTAAACATTGAAAGTTTTCTCTCTATAACTGAAGCTGGAATTTTGATGAATCTCATGAATATTCATTAAGAGGCATGGTCAAGGACAATACAAGTACCGAAGGCATTTTTCTGTCCTTTGGCATGCCTCTTCCTGAGTGTGCAAAAACAGCAATAGAGCACCAGAAACTCTGGTTTTCAAGTCCAATGACATACAGTAAAATGAAGTAGAGAGGAATGCATAGTTAACTATCTGGTCTCTGTAGAGAATCTATGTTGTCGACGAGCAGCATGGCTCTAATGTGGGCGTGGTTCTGTTTCAGGAACGGGACATGCTTCTGCGCTACAGGCGACAGAGGAAGAGGATGATCAAGCCCTGTAAGGTAATCATGAGAGCAATATGGCTCCCAAACCCAAATGCGCATTGAGGAAAGCCTTTCCTCATAACCTTCATTATCACACTGCATCTCCTTCCCTGTTTGTCCACAAGCACTGGATGAGTATTACTTTTTTACTTAACATGGTAGGTTAGTTGTGATCACGTTCTCATTTTCTATAGCAACGCAGTATATGATGATCTATTCACCCTGAGGGACAACATCCTAACAGCCTAACTGAATTTCACAACCACCTTGCAGTCATTAATACAGTATATGTATCAGAAAAAAACAGGCAAAACCAGGTTTTCAGTATTCGGAAAGTGCTAGCCTGTACACTTGCATCATCAAGGCAAGGAAACTGATCTCTTCCTGTTGCCCAGAAGCCGGTCGTGGAGACATTCTTTGGGTACGATGAAGAAGCTTCTCTGGATTCCGATGGGTCCTCTATCTCCTACCACACAGACAGGACGCCCTGCACACCAGACGATGACCTGGAAGATGTAAGTACATACGTATCTCCCTTAGTATTAGAACGGCAATAAAGACTCCATTAAATCAGCTGCAAAGTAGTTATGGTACAGGTATTTGTAGATCCCTGAAGTGTTACTGCGCATGTTATTTGTATAAAATATAGATTGTGATTATTCCAAACAACTAACAGTAAAGTACATCGCTGTGTCTCTGTCTCTTTGTATGTTTGTGTCTGTGCATTTGTGTGTTTGTATGTCTGTCTCTGTGTCTGTACAAACTCGGCATATGTGTGTATGCGTCTGTGCGTGGCTGCATGCCTCTTTTTGTGTCTGTGCATCTGCATGTGAATAACGTGTGTTTGAGTATGTGTCTCTGTTTATGGGCCTGTGCATCTGTGCATCTCTGTGTATCTGACGCTGCAGGGGATGATCAAGGAGGAGACGGAGCTGAGGTTTCGCCAGCTGACCATGGAGTACCAGGCTCTCCAGCGGGCCTACGCACTCCTGCAGGAGCAAGTTGGAGGAACGTTTGATGCCGAGAGAGAAGTGAAGGTACGCCGACATGTGCTAACACCAAACTACAGGGGGAAAAAACAAACAAACAAAGAGAGAAACAGACGTCAACCTTAATTCTTCAGTAGATTATTTGTGACAGAGCGTAAATCAAATTTGACTGTGGTCCAACATCATTTACTGAACAGAACAGGCTACTGCGGGTTCCTGAAGACAGGAAGTTGTGTTTTTACTGTGATCTGTGTCTCCCAGAATCTCTGCAGAGCTGCAAATACAGGATGGAGCTACATTACAGATGATTCAATGACAGAGTGTAGAGAAAGGTTTCTCATGAAATGCATTGCAATTTAACATGTGTATCTTCAGTATATCCAGCAATCACTCACACTTTCAAACATTTACTGTATATAGAATCCTTCAGAAATGATAGATGCACTAAGTCTGTTGTTTTCTAACAATACAGCATGTTTTATTGTATTTGTTTTTCATTTTATCAGACTAGAGAACAACTGCAAGCAGAACTCATTCGTTACCAGACCAGAATAGCAGACCTTGAATGTGCATTGTGCCAGCAAGGCCAGGTAAAGCGTGCTTTGAAATATTCACATACTGTAAGAGAACTGACAATTATGCCACTAAGAAAATATCACCTGCTATGCTATGGTCTCTTTCATGTGTCCTCATTTTTTAAGGTTCTTTTATTTTAACCTTGCCCAGCGAAAGATGGTTTGATTCCAGATAGTGTATCCTTAATACAAAACATTATTTATCATTAGAAACCTTTGAGAAAGAAGGGTATTTGTTTGGACCCATTCTCTTAGTTAATGCATCTGTCTCCCTTGTGAACTCAGTACTGCTTTCAAATTTGGCCTGTTAGCTGCATCTCGCTAATGTGTTCATTTTGAATATGAATTGCGCCTATGGCAGCGTCCGTTGGACTGAAAAAGCTTTTAGGAGGTCACTTGTTGCGGCTGGCTTTTCGACTGCGCAATGAGCTGGCAATCACACTGGGGAACGTCCATCATTAGCATCGTGCTACAGTCCTGCCAGGGAAACAAATGTGCAACTCTTGTCAAAGTGCTGCATGGGCAGTGCAGTGTAGGTATCATAACCATTAGAATGCTATTGGTCTAAGGGGACTGCATTTGCATAGAATGCCCTGAGCACAGTTTTACACATGGCATGCAAGGGTCTTTGTGTGAGTAATTGGTGTACTCCTGGTAACTCAACAATGATTCCTATCCCCACGTTTATTGTTATTAAGATGGCTCCTCTGGCGCAAGTCAAATACGCCATTTTATGAAGATTTATCAGGAGATAAATATGCTGTAGGGAGCGCAACACTATACATGTCCCCCTTAGAAAGGCAATCCACCCACGTTATTCCAGATGAAAAAAAAAGTGCGTGAATGGCTGTCAGGATTGACTGAATTGAAAATGAATTGTAGGCTGTCAGTTCTGACAGTAGAAGCAGGTTCATTGAACTGCCTCCACTGTTAATTCTGAGTGACAATGCCAGATGGACTGAGTGAAATAGCACTTCAACGATGGACTAGAGACGCTTCCCTCTTCAGTAATTTTAAACCTCATGGTTTTGTGGAAGACATGCCCATAGACTTTAATTCCCAATGACAGGAAACAGTAGGGTACAGACCTTCTCCCAGCTTGTTTAGAGACAGGGATTAAACCATTGCGATGCCTGTGCAAAATGGCTAATGAAAATAACCTTCCACGTGATGTGGCACTGTGAAATCAGGTGAAGTTTTAATTTAATATGAAACCTGTTTTGGCATTGCTTCAGTGTAACCCTGTCATTGTGGGTGAGAAATTGTTAATTTAATGCTTATTAGTGCCCCTTTTTTATGCACTTGAAGGACGTGAAGTGGATTGAGGAGAAGCAAGCCTTGTATCGCAGGAACCAAGAACTCATAGATAAGGTCAGTCTGGCGTGAGGGTTGTCATGGCAGCAGCCTAAAAATGTATTCCTTCAAATATTCCAATTTCTGAGTTAAATGCTCGCGTTGAATATTTTCTCCCAGATCAAAGTTATGGAGACGGAAGAATCTCGCCTGAAGCACGACATTCAGGACGCCAAAGACCAAAATGAACTTTTAGAATTCCGTATTTTAGAACTTGAAGTAAGTAAAAGATCACAATTCATAATTTGGTTGTTCTGTCTGTTTGGTTGTTTTGGACTTAGCGGTTTTGCTTTTTCAGCTGTTCTGAGCAGATCAGCCAATAATCAGGACATCTTTGTAAACATTATGCTGAGTCTTCATAATTATGAGGTGAAATGCATTTCGAATGGATTGCTGACTTGAATTGATGGCAGTGTTCGGTCATGAGGTGTTAGTTCATAAGAATAAGCTGCTGACAGCATGTGAGATTGTTTTTTTCAATAATGTGGTTAATGAAGCCTCACTATCCCATGGCTAATTCCAATAGGCGTACGTCTCAGGGTGATGAAAGTGGGAACGCGTGTCGTCTGTCTGACCCACACTGTGTAACAGGAACCTTTATCTCTCCTACAGGAGCGGGAGAGGAGATCCCCAGCCATCAACTTCCACAACATCCACTTCCCGGAGGGCACGAGCCCCCTGCAGGTGTACTGTGAGGCAGAAGGCCTCTCGGTGAGTCCACCTGCCTACCTCCCCAGAGTCTTTGGTGTGGAAGTTCCCCCTCTCTGCACAGGACAGGGAATGATCCTACCCACTTTGCTATCCTTCCAACAGGATATCGTCATCACCGAGCTCATGAAAAAGCTGGATATCCTAGGAGATAACGCCGTAAGTGTATGTTGCTTTTCCTATGTACATGTGCGTACATGTGTGCTTGCGACCGCTTCACTTAATTGTGTTGTTGGGGAATATAAATGTGACCATCCTGTCTGTGGATTTAGGGCCATATTTACTAAGCATACTGCAAATTACTGCCTGCTCTGCAGATTCTGCGTCGCCACGTTTTCAATTTAACAGGGTATTTACCAAGACTGGTTATGTAAAAGAGCACAGCTGTAGCCGGTTCATTTAAATGCACTGCTAGTATTTAAGATGTGTCTTTTGCATGTCAGGAAAGCAACATTGTTATACCACTCCATCTCTTGTGAAGTTGGATTTTGGACAGATTTCGGGATCCATGGATACAATGGACAGGCACTGTTGCCTTTAAATCTTCATCCGTCTCATTAGTAAAAACTTCAGAACACAGTTTTAATGTTTCAAGTTGTTTAACGCCGACCAATAACTAACCATCTCCAGAGTCACCGTCTCTAACAGGCAACTGTTCCAAAAGATGAAAGAGTCATGTGGTTTAAAAAGATTTTAAAAGTTTCTCTCCTTTCGCAGGAGGACAGTTGCCATAAATGCAACACTTGATAAATGTAACACGGTCAATAACTTAATGTACAATGCAGCTACCGTAGCCATTCCAGGTTTGTCCTCTACCACCTCCCAGAGGAATGGAGCAATGTGATACCCTTTGCTGGAAATATTTCCAAAAAAAAACATTTTTTCTAGCGGGAATTAGATGCTAGGTGACCAAAAAAACATGGTGTCCCCATCTGTATAAATGTAACAGCTGTTACAGTTATGCCACCTCTGAGTTGCTATAACAAACTGTGTGTGTTTTTTAGTGTTATATGTTTGCAGAATGCCAACTAAATAGTATAATGAAGAGGACTTCAGATTTGGAGATTCGGGACACTAGATGGTGTTATAAACTTGTAGTGTCGTTTTGGGGAGACCTCAGTCATTTTAAAAGGCATTTAATTTATATTAAAGAAATTAATTTTACTCATCAGTATGTTTGACTTTAAGTTAGTTCAGTGTTTAATGTTAATTGCATTCAGCAAATCTGTTTGCTAGGTTGACATAGCCTCATCTTCTGGATTAATGAAAATGAAACAGTTACCTGGTCACAGGCATTAAGCACGTACCAGAATGGTCTGTATTGTCAGCTATTTGCATTGTAAAAGCTTACCTGGGTTTTAAGAAACAAATAATAGCAGCTTTCCTCATCTATCTGGACATTACCACAACTCACTTCACAGTAAGTTATGAATTTGCTTGTGTGTCAATGGTTATGCAAGTATTTTTGTTCATGAATAAAGGCTCATGCTTTATAATCTGAGAATGTGGCTGGTCTCACGTTGCCACTGGATATGTGTTTCCTTGACTAACATTAGTATGTGTAGATAAGAACCTGCATACACATATTATAGGGAATTTTCAGTTACCATTACAATTATTCCACACCCCTGATACAATTATACCGACTAGGTGTTATGAACGTAACATCAGACAGCATTTACCTTGTTTTGAATTGTATCCGACTTCATTAAGTTATGGATGTAACTCAAACAGCTAATGACTACTGACATGTCAAAGCTGTTTGAAATAAAATATCATAGTGTTAGGCTACATATTCTGAATAAATAAACAAAATCCAAAAAACTGTTAAATTTATGTCAACTCTTTCCTGCTGAAGCTGTCTCCTCTTAAGAACGGCCATCCTGATCTTGTGCTGGAGGAGTCGACACACGCTCGTCACAGACCTTAAAAAACAAACGCAATTACCTTTGTCGCAGTGGCCTCCAGCCATGACAAAACAGCTGTAGCAGGTCATATGCATAAATTTCCTTTCTCTCCTCCCACATTTTTCCAGTCTAACATCATAGCAACCTCAAATACATATGCATTAACCCAAATTTTAGGGATGCCACATTTCTCCTGTTTCCACAGCACAAACCCCTGTTTGCGGCACCTTAGCGAATATGGAAAAACATTATTTGTCTCGTTAGCCTCTACAAAGGCAGCAAAAATCCTTACGAAATATGGCCCATGGACTGTATCTTTCTTTCTACATGAGTATGTTTAATGTGTGTTGATGTATGTTCTATTATACTCTTAACACGCAGAATCTCACCAACGAAGAACAAGTGGTCGTCATTCATGCAAGGACTGTTTTGACCTTGGCAGAAAAGGTATTACTCTAGATTCAACTAGGGTTTATTATATTTCAATTTTTTAAGTCCGTTGTTTGGTTAATTATCTGTTTATTGTGAAGAATTGTTTCTCAATTGCTATTTATTATGAGAAAGGAAGCAGACAATGTTAATGGAAATGACTGAAACGTTTTCACAATGCCTTGTATCTGTTTGTATTGAATGATTCAGAGATGAACAACATGATACTTCTCGAAACAGATTTGATTATGTTCTATTGTGGTTTTTAACTAAGAAATAGTTTTCCTTCGTGCCACTTATGTACCCACCTGATTTTCATTTCCTGCTTTCAGTGGCTCGAGCAAATAGAGGTCACCAAATCAGCTTTACAGCAGAAAATGGTGGACATTGAGAATGAGAAGGTAAAATGACTTCCAGCAAATCTTTTGTTTCATGTCAAGTGCCTACTGCATGAAAGACTGTAACAATCATTTGCATGACTTTCGATCTAAAGGATCTCTTCAGTAAACAGAAAGGATATTTGGATGAAGAGCTGGACTATAGGAAGCAGTCAATGGATCAAGCACATAAGGTAAGTAGTTTAATTTTATGTATGTATGTACATATATAATTTTAGGCAATCAAACCAATCTATCCTCACAAACATAATAGGGAACGCCACATGAGTAGTAGACTAAAAAATAATTAGTAGTTAAATAGTAGTTAAAAAGTGAGTGGGGAGAGCAATTATTCTAGGACAGGGGTTGCCAACCCCCTTAGTAAATAGTAGTTTTCATTCCAAACATATTCGCCATTCCTGATGTACAACCAGTTGTTGATTGTTTAATTATACACTTTTAAAGTCTTGTGAGGAATGTTTTACCCTTTTGCTGTCAGGATATATCAGAAACGTTAGAATTAATGTTCCATATTCATCAAAACACATTTAAGCAAATCAGTTCACAGGCAGTGAATGCTTTCATTTTCTGAAATGGCAAATAATTCCTTTTAAGGCATTTCATAATATTCACTTAACCTTGATTGATAGACCAATAGCTGTCTAAAGTGTTGTCAGCAAAGTCATAAATGTTGTTTGAACACTGGTTCGTTGAAACTAAACCATGTGTGGAAAATTATGAGCTCAGATATATAGCAAATGGCAATTAACCAAACCTGCATTGTGTTAAAAGTCTGTTTAAGCACAATATTGTGAGAGAATATTAGCAGATGTTTGCAATAACCTTCACTGATCATGAAATGACATCGAATGAAAGCCCCCATACACTTTGGCTCCAGGGCTGTGGTTGGATGTTAGGAAAAGTGTCCACCAATGCATGGCAGTGACAGTGCCACCCTGTGGCCACTCTGTGTAACAATGCTCCTCCCTCCGCCACTGACTCTGGCACACAGAGGATCCTGGAGCTGGAAGCCATGCTGTTCGACGCCCTGCAGCAGGAGGCCGGGGCCAAGATGTCGGAGCTGCTGTCGGAGGAGGAGCGGGAGACGCTGCGGCAGGCCGTGGAGCAGTGGAAGAGGCAGGTGATGAGCGAGCTGAGGGAGAGGGACTCCCAGATCCTGCGGGAGAGGATGGAGCTGGTGCACCACGCCCAGCAGGTAGGAGGTCCTCACAGCAACAACGCATTCCATCAGAAAACACTTCCGGGTGGCCTACAAAACCAAGTGTGTACATGCACTGCAAATATTTTTTTTCTGGGATTCCCCTGGGTCAATTGCTGCATGTTTAGCTGGAGTTCATACCCCTAGACCACAGAACTGAATTACCACTCGAATAGTCAATCCTTATTTCACAGATTGGGACTAGCTGTTCCAGTTGCAATGTAGTTCTGTGCTCTGGTGGTTCAAACCACCAGAGTTTTAGGTTTAAACATATAGGTTTAAACTCCATCTGAGAATGCTGCAATTTACCCACAAACATTTTATATCGCTCTATTTAAGTCATATTTAAAGACCCTGTACAATCATGTTTTCTCACATTTAGTGCCACAAGATATATACTTACTTTTTCATAATTTGTACTTAGCAACTACATCTCAATCTACATATCAATAGCAACTACTTCTATAAAGGACAGTATGAGAATTTATAAAGAACTGTTGTTTCCAGGATTAGAAAATCTCAACTGAATAAATTGGCTCTATGTATTTCTCTTCTTTGGTTCTGTATGTTTATAACTATTAAAAATGATGATTTTGAATGCACAGTGTCTCTAATCAATTGGTTATAAATCAACAAAATCAACGGGAATGGGAAAAAGCTGAGGACCCAGTATCCAACCCATTTCCCCTTCCACAAGAATCCTTACATGTATCATCATAACTAAGGTTATGCACTGCAATGCTGCTTTTTGCCTTGCTCTCTCCTTCCTGAAATGACTCCTTTGGAAAAAAGGAGAAGGGATCCTCCCCGATGTCTCGAACGGACTCTGCGGCTCTACAGCGCTCTAATGAATCACGCAGAGGAGGCCTGCCCTGATCAATAGTGCATTAAAAGGGAAGGCGATGAAAGGTCACCCTGTTGCTCGGTGCCAGTTAAAAGTGAGCTCCGTGAGCCAGAGAAAGGGCCCTCTCTCCGAGATAAAGAGAACCGCCCTGCCATGTTGAGACGTTCCCTGGAGGGAAATACTCTGAGCTGTAAAGCCCAGAGTTTCTATGGCTCAGCTTTAACCACAGAGAAAAGGGCATTATCATGTCGAATGTGACACCTTAAAATCTCACAAAAGATCGTGTGATTCCATCTTAGCATTCTTGTCTTCTTTAACCCCTTACTTGAATATAAACTGGCCCAATGCTTTTTAGGACCCCCAGACAAACTCCAGATAGTGATTCCACACAATGTAGCGTAGGTTGCTATTTATAAGTTTGTAAACTGCTTATAATGTATTGATTTATGTAAATCCATTAGAAAATGTATATATATATTTTTTCCATATCCTCTAAAGACATTCACAATTAATTGTTGTCCCCTGTGCAGGTCACGGGTCTCTGGTATTAATCTCAGGAACAGTATACTCTATTGCATTCTGGTTGCACTACACGGGACATTCAATAAAAATAAAATATATTTTTTAAATTATTCACTGTCTTCACTGTAACATTTTTGTCAACCAAGTCTTGCAGTATGTGAAAATATCATACTTTTCTTTTTCTTTTGTTGTGGGTATCACAAGGGTATGAACACATCATACAATTGTATAATAACTGAAGCATGGCTATTTCTGACCGGTTAGAAAACAGTTCTTAGATTTTATTATTAAAATCTGTAACATCAAAGGTGACATTGAAAACACTGACTGCTTTGACTGATTTCATGCAGATTTCATTACCAGTGAAAATGTAAATGTTTGGACCCCCTTCCAGCCCCCTTAACTGATCCAGCCTTTCAACAAGTCAGCTGTTCGTTTGCATATAACCAGTGTGACTGTCTCCTCCTTAAGCCAGCATGCCTTTCTGCCTGTTTTAGAATTCCTCATGCCTGGTCATGTTTTGTGGATAAAAGCCAACATGCTTACAGAGGATTCCAGTATATTATCATAGACTCGGAACATGACCATAAGCCTCTGACATGACTAACCAGCAGCAAGACTAAGCCCCCCGCCAAAGAGGATTGGCCACGGTCTGCTTGCAGAAGATATGTCGTATCATGATCTGTTTGAGCTGTCTGAATCCTCAGACCTCAGTCACATGAAACAGCTTTGCTTGGTTTCCTGCTGATTTCCAAGAAATGAGAAAGCTATTCACCGCGGCAGTACATGTGTCAAAAATGCACCCCTCCCCACCATACAAATCCATATATTCAGATGCAGTCTATAGACAATTCATCAAGGTGGTCTGACTTTTGGTTAGGGTTTTTACCCTCTGGCACCATAGTTATAAGGCATCAGTGGCAAATATGCTGCCCAAAGCATTAAACTTCTGGTTCTTCTTAATGCACTGAAGATATTGTGTTATATTATATTCACTCAGCTGTGGTTCTTTTATAACAATGTCTATTTCCAGAATTACAAAAACAATGTCCAGATGTACTTCAGTTTCTCAGTCTACTTTCTGTGGAATTTTCTGGAGTTTTACCATTGACTAATGACTTTTCTCTTCAACTCTTTTTCAGAGAATAAAAGAGCTGGAGGAATGGATAGAAGCACAGAAACGACAGATAAAAGAATTAGAGGAAAAGGTAAAATAGTGTGATATATAAGTATAGAAGTATGAAATATATAATTGAATGACTACCATATTGAGCAGATATCAGATGACTTAGCTTGGATCCAAAAGCATTTTATAATATCCATTCATATTAATTTTAAAGGGTGAAGTATTCATCTTAATCTCAGTCTCACAACAGTGTGAGATAATGAGTGCTTCCACAGAATATGAGGCTATGCATTAATGCAAGTTCATAACTGTACATGTTTTCAGCTTTTTTGAATGTGAGTATATTTCCTTCTGTTTTTAGTATAGCAATGTCCTGCTTTTAGTGTGGAGTAATTTACAGGCATGTCTCAGGATGCTATCTATAAAAGTGGGAAAGCAACATCATAAACTGATTTAATTTTTCCCAAAATGGCTACTGTATAGAAGACATAACATTGTGTCCAATTATTACTGCTATATGTTCACTGTTTTGGAAACAAATTATTCTACAGCTGATCCAGACATACGCTGACTACAAAATTCTGTCAAACTCTGCTATAAATGAGTTATTTTTATAGAAATAATGTCTAATAATGACAGTATACAGTTTTAGTATTTACAGTTTATTTCTATGGCATGTACTATATATTTCTGTCTTACATTCTGTTTTGGTTCCTTGGACTTTGTGGGAATGACCCTCTCTTCTCTGTTCTTTCTTTTCCTTTTCACCTCCATCTCCAGTTTTTATTTTTATTTTTGTTTTTTTCTTTAGCCTTCATTCTGTGGTCATAGTCCCTCTGGCACCATAGAGCAGGTGTGTATACTCGGCAATATAAATGTTTTGTGTGGTGCTAAATTCCAAAGCAATGCCAAAGCATCTAGCCTAGTCCCAGCATTAATCAATCAGCTTCAGAGTGTAAATAATATGGCTCGTTATTGTTGATTATTTGGCTTCTTGTGTATGATTATTCTCTGTTTTAATCTATTCTCCAGGTCTGCGGGCAATTTTATATATTTTATAAAAGAAGACAGGATCATCCAAGATATCTCCTGGTATCCAGACCACGCTTGTGAAGATGTGTATTTTTTTGTGTGTGGAAAAGCCGGGAGACAGTGTGACGAATAGGAATCTCCAGTACTGTGGATATAAAACACCCTTGCCGAATAATAACACTGTTTTGCAAAATAAGCTTATGAAAGGTTACGTCCCCGCTTGGGAAGTTTCGAACTGGGAAGTACTGAATTCTTGCGCACGGAATTTAAGGACTCTTAAATTGCAGATTTCTTTTGTTCGTTTATTTGTTGTTTTCCCTGCTGAGCAGGCGATGCACTTGGCTGCTTCCCTGTGGAAGCATGAAGATCGAGAGACGCACTGTATCCTGCCGACACCCCCTGGTTTACACGCGTGTTCTGCCTCACACTTGGGGAGGGGAAGGGGCGGGGTCGGGACATCTGAGGTCACAGAGCAACATGCTGGGGTCCTCAAGTCTTAAGTGTTTGAAAAGAAATATAAGCTAAACGATGGAATTATGTTTTTTTCCCTCAGTGTATATGATGAGATTTCAATATATTGCTCAGAAGATGGAGGTGCAATGGGTCCCATTTTTGAGTGGATGGAGTCTCAAGCAAAGCTTTTTAAAAAAAATTCTATTCGACCAGATATATTTACCTCAATCACATGGTGCTTGCTAGACATTGATGAAAGCACTGTGGGCAGGACCCTTGAATTGTTCTCAAACCTGACATTGGGGAAAAACACAATGTGTCTCCTCTGCAAGTAGACCAGAAAAAAAGTATTTCAACCTGCAGTGTCATTTAAAGAGGGTGCGCAGAAGAGTTGAAGATAGTAGGCAAGAGACACTAAGGCATGTTTGAATTCTTGAATGAATGAGATGTTATTTCCTGGTGTTAAAACCAAATAAACAAGAACCCAGTCTCAACAAATTGAGAAAATGTTAAAAAAAAAAAAAAGAAAGTCTCAAAGTCAACATTGAGCTCTCAGTATGCAGTAGAAGTGATCATATTGGCCACATAACAACACAGTCCACAGGTGAGAAAATAACAACATGCTAAATATCACACAGCCTCTTTTCATTGACAGTGTATCATATAACTTATACCTTCAATACAATGCTTGGTGTACAGTGACTGTAAACGTTGGAATACAAATATAATACATTTTTAACCAACTACAACAATCATAAAACTACTATTAGTGCCAAATAATTTTGACAGCCTGAATGTGTATTAATTCATGCTAACAAATTGAAAACTTACTTTTGCCTTAACTTGCATTCAATTGGGAAAAAGTCAGTGTTACATATGTTTTAGGCTGCCTACTTTCAGTTCTCCCATTCTAGCAGTTAACCTCGCACATATGTTCATTTTTTTTAACTGTTCGTTGTCACCAATCTATTGTACGTAACATATTAAAACTGGCAAGCCTACCAGCGCTATAATTACCGCACTTAAACTGGTGTTCATTGAAAGGCTTCAAAGCAATGCACCCAAACATTCTGAAGACATTCAACTGTTCCATAGTGGAGAGGCTTTGGTTTTCAGCTGTGGTGATGTGTTTGATTATAAAATGAAATGTATGTTCCCCCAGCAGAATGGCCTTCCGTTTCACTTCAATCATTTTCAATTCGAGCTCCACGATGGGACTGGCTAAGAGGCAAACTGTGGTGCCATCACTTGAACTTGGGGAGACTAGCTAATACATGCCAGATTGTTATTTTTTTTTTTTTTTCTTTCTGGAAATCCCCCTCCTTGAAGTAAATTGTTTTAAAAGGCTGACTATAAAGTTTAGCTAATAAGTAGAAACATGTATATAGCCACAATCTGAATATATTTTACAGTGGAATTATGTCATGTTTCTGTTCTAATAACTAATTGGCTCATATATTTGAGATTTAGGCTTGTTCATTTTTATTTTTTTATTTTAGTGCAGAATGGAATTACAAGCTGTGTCTCTTAAGTTTTAGCTTCTTTTCCGTGTACACATGGAGCGATGCAGCGCATCATGTGGTGCCTTTTCATGCCTGCCAGTGGCTATTTCACATCCTACAGGCCGCACATTACTAGGAGAGTAGGAGCTGACAGAAGCCTTTATGGCCATGAGCCTGTGGGATCTGCTATGTTATTGGAAGACAGTGATGTAATAAACTGAGGCTCTTTGGTTAGCTTACACCCTGCCAAACCATGGTATGAAGACCGTTGTGTCACATGATGTCATCACATTTGTCCTCTTAACCTCTCCAGTACATTAGAGGATTCTAGAGATTCCATTGTTTTCCAGGCCCCAAGGTCCACAACAGACCATTCTGAAAACACTTGGTTTCCGGATCTGATGCGGTATCTGTCTGTCCACACTCTGTGTCTGCTCTGAGACTGCATTCTTTGAATTCTCTGCTGTGGCTGTAAAGGTGCTACTCATTGTCTTGTGGGAAGTGGACAGAGGGCACTCTCTTTATTAAAAATAAGAGGAATCTATGCATGAGAAAGGGTGTGGTCCCTTGCTTTGCAATCAAGAAAGGGAACATTTTTTTAATCAAAACTTAGCAACCAACATACTTTTTTGCAACCTGTGCCAGTGCCGCCCCGATAGCAATAGTGTTCTGTCGAGGGAAGGGTACTGACATGGGCGGAAAACCTGGCCTGCTTAAATTCAGAAACTGCCACCTTTATTTTGGCCACTTCGTTGTCCTCCATACAGACAATTAGTTACACCAAGCCCTTACTGTAAAATGAGGAAAACGTTCTCAGTCGCTCTTTCTTGTTAAATAAATTCTTCCTTTGTATAATTACAGAACCCAAATAAATGCCTGTTGAGAATTAAAAGATTACCTAAATATACAGTGCATAAATAAATACTTAACAATCGTTCATCTTTGTGGAGGAGGTAAGGTAAAGTAATGCAAATTAATTAAGATGTATAATGTAACTGATAACAGTTGTAAATTAACGTTAAAGTATGAAGTGAAAAGTTACACAAGTATGTTCTACTTTCATTAGCCTTTTTATTATTTTATTAAATGCATTATTTTATTTTAACATTTTAAATACAGAATATATCCAGGACGCAGCTGAGCCCTTTCCTTCTGTCTATGATCTTTCTGAACCAAGGAAAACAATCCTAGCATATGGCCGCGAGGAAATCGACACTTTTGAGCAATGTACATGGACAGACAGCTAGCGAGTCTGAAAAAAAATTACTTTTGTTAGACGTAAGTGATTCTAGTTGGATCGCTGTTCACAGAAAAAGCACCAGTTGTAGCACAACAGGCGGTGCCCGCCTGAACAACGTCGCGAGAGGACAAAACAATATTTGTCTTCTTTCACGATTCCACATCGACGAAAAATGGTTACGTTACCTACCGTTAATCATAGAATGTGCGTTGCATTGATCTAATTTCAAAACCCAAACATTCCTCTGTCACAAACTATGCGCACATTACGAACTGTAACATTTACTAAACTCTAAACTAAAATATTCTGACGTTTAAGGACGAATACCAATTAAAATCGAAATGGTATCTAATTTGAGACAAGCGACAGGAAGGGTGTTGGCTGTCTTAAATAAAGCCCTCTCATTCGTGTCCGCAAGAGGGCGTACTACACTGCAAAATAGGTTTATCAATGGAATACATAATTATTCTCAGAACAAATACAAATGCCAATAAAATACAAATAAAGCCATAAACCTAAACCAGCGTAGATCCACTTTATTTTAGAATCCTTACCAACTAATAATTAATACAAATATCCAGTTCAAGTAATGTATGTCTTATGAGAAACTGTTATAATAATAAGAAAGTGTAAAGGGAAATTCATTATAAATATTTGTTAGTCAACTATTCATTTTAAGATAACTTTATTTTTTTAACTTTAATTTATAAAATGTTATATAATACATAATGTTCACTGTGCATATTCAAAATGTTATTTTTAGACTCGACATCCAATTAATTTAAATGTGTTAAATGCTTTTGGAGCTATGTTTTTATATCACCTTGATGAGCCACATTTCTGACAGGATTACTGAGGAAGTCCCTGTAACCAGTGTCCAGACATCCCAGGAAAAGCTTACTTTCACAGGTGAGCATTGGAACATCTGTAATACAAGAGCCATGGACTGCCATTTTCCTAGCTTCATTCATGTTTTACCTCAATGTCTTGGGCTTCATTTGCAAATGCAGTGTGTCTTGCCTTTAACTTTGCATTCCTTTTGAACAGCCATTTTGAATTTGACTTCATTGATTCTGGTCATAAATTATTATTTGTAATGCTTTGCGATCAAAAATCATTTATTTATTGCTGTTTAACACTGCTACTTGTGCAACTTTTGCATGTTTTGCCGTGGTTTAACAAATGGCAAAAAGGCTTCACAATGCATTAACAATCCCTGATCATTCAATGACTGTGGTAATGTTACAGCGTATCTGTTGTTTATCTACATGCAAAGGGCCTAATGTGCAGCTGCCCAATCACGTCTGCTGTGTTCCACTTGTGAGCCTTCAGTTTATGGGCAGACAGAATTGATTGATCTTGTCTGTCACAGATTCTCATTGCCTGTGAAAACAATGCCCGTAGCAGCACCTTATCTGTCATAAACCATTCACCAGCACCACATGCTTTTCTGGTTTGTGATAAACGTCACATGAATATCTGGATTCAGACAACAGTGATCTTGACCTACAAGTAAAAATTCAAATGTCTCTCTGGTAGTTTAGTGTGTGAAGGAAGTGGCTGAACTGTGTGATGGCGAAAAAAAAAACACACATTTATTTGCGTGAATGGAAAGTGCATAGGAACTGGACAATGTTTATTAAAGGCTATGCTAAGAAATTAAATATCTATTCTGACATGTATGCTTCGTGGTTTTGCTCTGCAATTGCGTAAAAAATTGCTGCTCAGTGTTGGGTGGTTATGAATGATAAGTGCATTTATATTGACTGAAGGCCTTTTTGTGTTTAATTTGAGCTTGTGATATATAGTTGGACATTTTAAGTGTTATATCTTTCCAGTTTCCTATTAAGAGTTCATTTTCCATGCACACTTGTACTGTACTGTATATCAGACAGTGTGTCTTGTGAAATGTAGGACTTTTCTAAAGGGTACTGCACTTTCACACAGAATGACTCGCAGCCACAAATATCTCCCTCGTAGTCAGTGAGGGAGAATATCACAGCATTAAGATCTAAGTGGTAGCTTGCAGAGTGTAATGCCCTCGCCCTCCTGAGGTAGCTTTATAGACTGTGATAATTACAGCCTTCAGGTATGTTTTGTGGAAGAGAGCAGAGATAAACATTGCCTTGTTTAAACTGTCCACAACCACCCACCCCCCTCACAGAAATGTATACAGCTGTAGCTGGAAATTCATCTGAAGTCTAATTCAGATGATTCATCATTAAACAGAATTCTGCAAATGAGGCATGCTACACTATATAAGTGAGATGTTCCAGCCATGTCTGACCTGCTTGCCTAATTAAATAACAGCATTTCCATTTTGTCCGAACACATTCTTTTACCGCTGCCATGTCCAAAGGGCATATCACATTTCTTTAAAAAGGCTTTATTTTCCTGGTACAAACCAGTTTCTTTAAATGGTGCAATATCAGGCTTGTGTGGACAAATTTCAAGTCCCAAGATCCTTTGTTTGTTACTTCGCCTACAGCAGTTTTACTAACAGCCCACACGAGGCCATTAATGTTGGGGCATGAAGCACTGCTGTGATTTTATTACAGTGCTGTGGCTGACTGTACCCTATGCAAGCTCTTGGGACATCATATTTCTGCCCTGACTTTAAATCCGACTGAGGGAGAAATGCATTGTGTTTGCGTATGTGTGTTTGTGCATCCACATCCTGTATCAGACCTGGGTCAAATACATATTTGTTTTGGATTCAAATACTTTTCTACGAGTTACTGATCTTGTTTGATATATTGGAACCAACTAAATACTCTCAAAAAGTGCAAACCCTGCCTTCTGGCAGGTTCAGTTACACCAGGCAAAATCAACAGAGCACAGAAAAGTAATCCAAAACTAATACGTATTTGACCCAGGTCTGGTCTGTATGTGCCGGTGTGCATATCTGGAGGTTACGTAGGTAATGGACGTAACAGGCATTTGTGTAATTTGTTACAGTACTTCTCTCGCTTGTTTCCCAGTTCAGCAGCTATACACAGATATTTAAATGATCTTTAAAACATCTTGGCTTTGACCAATTTTTCCTGAGAGCTTTGAGACCATCTGGTGTTTAAGTACCTCCTGCCCTTTGTGTCTATTCAAGGTGGACCCCTTCTGTCTAATAAATGTTACTGGGAAATTTCTTTTGACACCAGCTAATGTGTCTAAATGTTAGCCATTGGTGGACAAATGGGTGGAGAGGGTGTTGTGTGTCACACATGCTCTCTGAGTGCTGAATAAGAAGCAGCTTTTAGGTTTGGTTACCCTGTTTGGTTCCCCATTGGATGATGTAGAGATGACTCCACAGCCCAACGGGGAGTTGTGTGAGTGTGCGCATGCCTGTGTGTGCATACATATGTGTGTGTCTGCCTGCAAGCAAAGGACATGAATCTTCCTGAAGAACATAGTACTTTTTTGTTGAAATCAAAATGACAGACCTCAAAGTAAATGAAAAGCAAATTGCTCGCTCTAATCTAAGGACAAGGCCTTGAGCGTTGTGTGTACAGTATGTGACACTTTACTGCTGGTGCTTTCTGTGCTTTTTCAGGGAGGAAATCTTGGAGGTTGAACCATTCTCTAACCAGCTATGCAGCACTGCCAAGCCTCCCCCAGACAATTCACACCTGCTACTGACCAGATTCCACATCTGTGCTTTTTCTCCTCATTGGGATTATGTTATTTTGCTAAAAATGTACAGGAGGACAGCTTTGAAATTATGGGACATATTTTGGGACAGAAAAAACATTTTGTTCATTGTGCATTGGGCTAAACTGAATTTGTCTAAACTAAATTCCATCCAGCACCAGACTGAAACAGCTAACATTAGTTGTGGTTTGCACCATACAGTGTACTGAAGAAGTGGACGGTCAGTGATCAGGATTTGAATCATTACAAATTCATTCAGAATGATAACCGAAATCTTCACCAAACCTTTGAGTGCCTTATCAAGAGCTGGATAACAAATACATGCACACTTTATGTCAACCTGTGTATGATGTATCTAATGTAGAGGGATGTTCTTTTACACCCAAGCAGCACTCATATGCTGGTTATCAAAAAGATATGAATTTAGTTTAGACTCAGGACACTGTGGTATATATGCTTTTATGAAATATATATATTTTTTATATTGTATATGTCATCCAAAATATTTCATTGAAAATATCCATGGGTAATAAATAACCACAAGTATTATTTAGTGTATTATTTAATGTATATTCATTTTTACTCCAAGGAACATTGGCCAAAATATTTGTTTAGTTTTTGCAATCCGCAGTATCTATAAATGCCAATAGCCTAAGTGATGCTTAGTCCTCTGACAAACCAGTCATTTTGTACCCTTAAATGTGATTAAAGCATGATTTCTTTGTGTGTGTGTTCAGTTACAAATTATGTTCATATTTTTTGTATTGTGATCCATGAATATTAGAATAATTTGTAAGATAAAAAAAAAAAAACTGCTTTAAATGTGGCTAGTTAAATTACTGATGTTAAATGTTAATATAGTGCATAGTGCATACTGTAGGTATATAATCTTAAAGTAGAACGTCTGACAAAGTAACAAGACATTTTGCAAGAGAATGTCAGGTTGACTCACTTGATTCTAATCACAGGCATAATTATCTCATGCAATGTAGACAGATAGTCACTCAAGTGCAAGGACGAACCAGGATCAAATGTAAATCATCTAATTGCCCTGCATTACTGCTGCAAACCAACTTTAGCAGATCATTGCTTTTCTTTAAAACACTGAAGTACTTAGCAATATAACAGTAACTACAGTAACATTGTTTCAAAGCTCTCATGTACAATCCCTAGCAAACAGAAAGCTGGGACTAAACTGATATCACGTACCTCATAATAATAACAGCAAATATTACTATATGGTTTATTTACAGAACTGCATATTCTTTTGTCATATACAATAATTGTGCAGATATGTATTACTAGTTAAAATTGTTTCGCTTTTACTTAAATCTTTATATTCACCATTTTCACATCACTATGTCAACCTCTCGTAAATGCGCATTTGTTCTGAGTTACAGGGAAATTTTCTTCCTTGGACATCACGTCCTTTCAAGCTGTGGTCATGCAATAAAAGTTTTTAAATGTGCCAAACAAGGTTCACAAAGTTAACACAGGCGTGCACATGATTAACTTGTCTCGTGTGTGTAGTATGACAGGACAGCTTTCTCGAGGGCTTTCCATTTCAGCACCACGCCTCTATGGACAGCTCTTACTCTGCATTGATAGCAAAACGTCACCTTTAGGTGCCACAAAGGGATACCACTACATGGCATCTACATGTGGGAAGTCATCGGTCTGTAATTTTCATTATTGTTTTGAATAATCTGGTTAATATTTCAGGAGAAACTGGCTGACCAGAAGAGGGAAAGTAATCAACAAAGGATGGCTGAGAGAAAACTTCTTCCGAGAGACGATGATGAAGGATCTCTGCTATCAAAATTAGGGACTGATAGTCCTAAACCGCGAGTGAAATTTGGAGGCATGTTTTGTAACGTAGAAGGTGCTTTCGAAAACAAAACTTTAAATTTTGAGTCATTCAGTCCCAGTTCAATGAGAAGAAACACAAAAACTCGATTCGAGGACAGATGCATGTCATCCGCGGATTCGGACCGTTTCAGTGAACGAGGGAGTGAAATAAGCAACTTCTCGAGCGCCAGTGCGACTCCTACTCGAGCCGAACCCTCTGCCAGCACGAGGGGGCAAACCATTGTCTTTCCCTCGGGACATAAGCGCGAGCGCCACGGCGAGCACCAGGTAAGTTTACACCGAGATTACTGTATCACTGAGTCATTACATATCTGCTGTATCACATATTCAGTGTGTAATTATTAAAGTTTGAAGTTGATTTGAATGTGCAGGGTTATCCAGGCAGAATATTACAGTAGAGTATAGTACAGCTGCAAGAATTTATTAATGTATAAATTGTATTTTGTGTCAGTCAAATTCAGTACAAAATGCAAGGCCAGCGAATAGCCAATAGGTGTTGGGTTTGTGCAATTATATACCATGCAATGTCATTCTGAATGACATGTTTTTATATTGCTTGAACATTCACAATTAGTGGACCAAATAAAAACCAATGCGTATAAATGTGTAATTACGTTTACACGTGTAGCCTATGTGTTGTATCTAGTAATTAAAATGAGGATTCTAATTCATGTAAAGTCTCCAAAGCATGAAGGTAACTCAAAAACATCTAGTTTGGTACAGTAATCTAAACAGATATAATCTAAGGTCTAGAGTTCGATCTGGTTAACCAACACCAGTTCACAATATAAGTCAGGGGTGTCCAATCTTATCCGAAAAGGGCCGGTGTGAGTGTTTTCTGTTTTTGTTTTAGCCCACCACTAACACACTTGATTCTACTTGGCAAGGTCTTGATTGAAGACCATGATTATTCAAATAGTTAAATTCGGTGTTGTAGAGCTGGGCTAAAACAACAATCTGCACAGACACTGGCCCTTTTCGGATACGATTTGACGCCCCTGATACAAACCAACCCTGTTTAGGGCTTCTGTGAAGGCAGTTGCCTAACACTGGCATCAAATAAAAGGGTAATTATTTCCTAGTAACACCTTGATTCATATTACGAAACTGTTAACTTATAACACCGCCAATGAGAGAAAAACCTAAACAATGAATATAATGAGAACTGGAAATAAAGGCCGAGGAATATATCCTTATACACAATGCATAGGATACTGAGCCGGTCTTAATAAAGCATAATGCGTACCATAAAAAAAGGTACGGAAAGTGTCTAAAAAGGTACAACGCATGTCACTGAGGCGGTAGCTTAACTTATATTAAATTGTAGCTATCACTATTGGTTTAATAATTTGTACCTTTTTGGTTTTCAAAATGTAGCCCTACGTATTAGTACCGAAAGAACATTACTATGCCTTTCAGCGTATATTCAGGATTTTTTTCTCCCCTCAAGAAAAAATGCACCTTTATTTCTGCGTAATGTTAACAAAGATGCACGCAATCTCCCATAAGTACGTAGACTCCTGCTATAGCGTCAATGCGCTAAAAAATCACATACAATGTAATATAATTGTATTATTTCGCTGGGATAGGACATAGAAACAACACGGATATTTTGGGTGCCAATTTAAGGCCGAAGGGGCGTTCGGAGAGGCCTGTCTGCCCTCTAATAGCCGCCAGGACGAGTCTGGAATACTAAGCAGGCAGCTGGTAAGCGAGGAAGTATTGTGAGGCGAGGGGGGGTTTTACGGTTGTCTGGCACGACAACAGAACAATAATAAAAAATAAAGCATATTTACCTTTTTATAATAAGATTGCACTTTTACTCGGCGACATTGCACCACATCCGCGGAGATTTCTATCAATACCGGGGATACACGACTGTGATATATTTCTGACGCGCAAATCAAAGCTTCGCCTGAACCGGCCGGCATGTCTTACCAAGGCAAGAAGAGCATTCCTCGTATAACGGTAAGAAGCCATTGTCGCCTCGGTGACAGCCATGATTTAGGGGTTTTAATTCGATCACAGGACGGTGATGTGCAAGGAATATATCTGGGAAAGAGTTCGCCAGTCAAATTGTTGAATACACTACAAATACCCAACCCTAACGCTATGTTATGTATTGCTTAATGCTTTGCGAAGTACTAGTATCATTCCAATACGTTTATACCGATGGGCAAATTTATGCGAGTGATATTTGTGTAACCAAACGTAAATTTCGATTAACCGACAGACTACGTTGGATACCATTAGTAAGCAGCGTGGACTATTATTGACAGTATACGTTCAGGGCACTTAAAGCACAAGCCCTCAGGTCATAATAATGTGTACAGTTGTCTAAATTGCCAGTAAGTTTGCTTGATCTGATGAAGGGCAAACACTGTGGGCTGCTGTTTCCGCCCCAGGCGCAACGTGTTGAATTGCAGGGAACCGGTATATATATTTACAGTAGCCTACCGTATCGTTTTCCTTTGTGTATTAGTCGTGTTTAAAATGGTGTTTTCTTTAGGCAGCCGAGTGACTTGGCCAAAGGACGCACTAGGACCCACCCACCCACTCACTCATTTTCTCGACACGGATGTCTATGGCCAAAGAAATCATAGGCCTACATTTGGCGACTGAAATAGCATGTTGGAAATGTAATTTTGAAGCATTCGCTGTCGGCTATGCACATATGCACGGGGAGGATTTGTTGCAGGCTTCACTACAGCAAGCTACATCCTTCATTAGAAAACGCGTATTTGCCCGTGCGGATTAATTTGCTGGCCCCAGCCCCTGGGATAAATCGCTGTTAACAAGCGCAAGCAAAATCCTATACCCTTCCGCACAATTTGACACAGTTGCCCGCCCGTTATTCTGCCGAAGATGACCTATATTCATAACAGCGGCTTCGTTTGAAACAGTTTGGAATGCAGAATATATACAATACAGCCTACTGGGAAGAACAACAAAACTGTAGATTTGCTAGGGCTGAATAGTAGTCGTATATCACAGTATTTCTCATATAACCCACCGTTAGAGCAGGTTGGGTTCACGTGGAACTATATAGACTTTACTCATAATGTTTTGGTGAAAGCGGCCACCTTCGCGCCACTTGATAACGAACTCCTGCATTTTCGACTGATCGTATGATTCAGGCGCAGTCTTAATACTCCTCCGACATCATCGCGTTTATATTCCCCTACCAGTGGCCAAAACACATTCACTGCCTGGTTTGCACATGAATGCATAAACGATGTAGCCACGTGTCAGGAAGACCATGGTGTCTTTTATATTAGAATTTGCGCAAAACAGAGGGCTGAATGCACATTATTATTATTATTATTATTATTATTATTATTATTATTATTATTATTATTTACCAAATAGATAAGCTGTCCCATCCATAAATTGAGCTATACAATACTTGACAGTTCTGACAGTTAGTCCAGTAACTTCCAGGTCATAGGGTTGTTTGCTTCATGCTTGCTCATGTGAGCTCTCCTCAAGGGGCTAGTGTGGCACTGTGCCTGGGTAGTCTGTGGCCTGGTGGATTCGTGGGCATGGTAAATAGCCAGTGTTGACTGAACAGGTACCTGCATCTTTGCCTTACTTGTGCTTTCCAACTTTTCTGCATTATCACCCCTGATAAACATCGCCCCCTGACCATAGACCCCCTGACCCCTGAATAAAGGACAAATGAGAACAAATAAGCCATGCATTCTATACTGCATTTATTTATCAGACTGACATTAATATATGGCCTGGGGTACATATGTTGGTTTATAGTATTGATATGAACATTTTACAGCCAATCCACTCATTAAGGAAATATGTATTTTTATTGCTATGTCCGGAGGGAAAGACAATGCTTTTCTTTTTGCATACTGACTTTTTTGCATATGCTTTTGTCGTTGAAATAATGATAACAGCAGTTAGATCCTCCATAACAATAAACATTTGAATGTAATGAATAGATGACATATGTAAAGGCCCAACATAAAATAATTGACCATGTTTGGGCCTTTACAACATGTTGCATATGCATAGCTAATTTCATTTTGCATCTGCTTTTTTAAAAGATCCTTCTGAAATCCTTCACAAGCCATTCATATCACCTTTTTTTAAGAATAGCAGAAAGAATTTTCATAAACACATCAGTTGCAATAAAGTGCATCATACAGACAGGATCGATATGAATTTGTGTAAATGTTTTCAATTAATGTTTGTACAATCCCTCTGAATGCGTTGGTTAATTGATGTCACTGTAAATTTATAACTTCCGTCCTTTCTTTGCAGAGTGATCGTCTGGTTATCAAAGGAGGAAAGATAGTCAACGATGACCAGTCTTTTTATGCCGATGTTTATGTGGAAGATGGAGTTATAAAGTAAGTGCGTTTGTTTTCTTTATTTGCCTATGGTTGATGATTTAGCGCATTAAAATGCAAGATAACAATGCTCAGATAAAAGAAATAAAGACGTATTGTGGTGCAATAGATATAAAATTTTAAAAGTGCACTTAAAAATACACTGTCTTGTCTAGAAAGTTATACACACACCACACCCATTGGCCTAATTTTTTTATCATGTACAGTACTGTATTTTGATGAAGATATTTAGGCTACACAGCAAGACTCTGACACAAACTGATGGGAAAGAAGAGTAGTAGAGGCACTGTGAAGCAGTTATTGTTTGTCATATCTTATTTACTGAGTAGGAAATGCCAAATGTACAATCTGAACAATGAAACGTCCATTGCTCAGCCCTCCTGCGGAGCTCTGCTCCAGTTCCCAGTTTAAATTAGCTATTGGCTATGGCTGCACCGAAGTGAACCTTCAGCCTCCAATTTGGCATTCTAATTATAGGCTGTGGCCCACTTCCCTGGAGTACAGAAGCCTTCTTGGCATTTCATTGTGGTTGTTTTTTATTTAAGGCTGATTTTCCCTTTCATTTATGTTACTTTCTAATATTCTAACATATATCCGTATATTTTGACATTTGCTTTTTATTAGTTTTTGTTTTTTTGGTCAACTCTACTGGGAGTGCCGTTCTACTGCCTTGTCCTGTGGTCGGGGAATTGTTTTCCCTGTTTTTTTCCCCAACTGGCTGTTTTGTGATTGTTCCATTTCCTCGAGAAAACATAATTTCCTCTTTCATTTTGCATCAACAGAATAAAAAAAAAAACAAAAGAAGTTCCATAAAAATATTTTGTGTTTCTCGTTTGCTTGCTTATGGTCTGTGTTTGTTTTTGACCCTCAGGCAGATTGGGGAAAGCCTCATCGTGCCCGGGGGGGTGAAGGTAATCGACGCTTACGGCCACATAGTCATCCCGGGCGGGATAGACGTCAACACCAGCCTGCATGCCCCCTTCCTGGGCATGAGCCCGGCCGACGACTTCTACCACGGGACCCGGGCTGCCCTGGCGGGGGGCACCACCATGATCAGTCCGTATTACCCCACTCCAAAATGCATTAGTGGGATGAAGGGGGGGGGGGGGTGGCGGGGCGGGTGGGAGGTGGGAGGGGGGCATCAGCTTCTGCAGACCAGGGAGGGGGAAGCATTTTTGAGCGAATCAGTCGAGCTGGAGTAAAAGGCTAGGGGAGAGCTTGTCTACTGATGTTAGATCAAGTGAAACGGGGTCACTGGACTGTCACAGGAGTTTTACATTAAAGATGATGACTTTATCTTCTTTTTGGTAAACAGCCACATAGCTTCGCTCTTCTCTGTGTAGTAGATGTAATGCCAATGCAAGCTTCAGGATTTATTGGCACATTAAAGCCTGAAACTGGCTTGCTTTTGCTTTGTTATTGATCTTTCTTTTACAGTACTATTAAAGCTTCACTAATACGGTCTTATTTCCCACATGTGGAACTTTGTATTTAACAGTCTGCTCAAAATCGGTCCCTAAATCCTGGAGCTTTCTATCATCTGCACATTTACCAATTTTGCTACTAATACTACTTTGTCAAGGGAATGTATGTAAATGAGGAAGAGCAGAGGTCTCAGTATTATTCCCAGGAGATATGACCTCACTGTTCTGTCTTAACTTCACTTGTGCTTCCTGCTGCAGTTGACCACGTCGTACCTGAGCCTGGGTCTAGTCTCCTGGGCACGTATGATCAGTGGCGGGACATCGCTGACAAGAAGTCGTGCTGTGACTACTCCCTTCACATGGACATCACCCGTTGGCACGAGGGCCTCACTGAGGAGCTGGAGACCCTAGTCAGAGACAAAGGTATTGTTTTTTAACTCCTCCCCCTTTACCTTTACCTCCATTTGGAATTGTGCCGAGTCACAGCTATGTCACCAGTACCCACACACTAGGAATTCTGAAGCATGCGCACTCCCCTAATGCACTTGCAAGTAAACAACCATTATACATCCTGCTGTTAACATAGAACTACAGGAGAGCTAGCACCAATCAGAGAGGTGTGTCATTCACTGGCGCATCTGGTAGCCTGTGGACACTGTTGGGAGGAAACAATTTAGCGGTGTAATGGAAATGTTGAAATGGGACTACAGTAATATCACAGTCTCTCCCCCTCTATCCTTAATTACCCTTGGATCAGCATCTGCTGCTTGGTACTTGCTGAAGATAGCTCAGTTGATGATTGATGGGCAGACTGGAATAACAGGGAGCCACATTGAAACTAAGATTTTGTTTAAGTCTTTACGCTTTCAGTCTTCTGCAAGATTGAGACCAAATGAGAGCTGTGCCTGACAACATCAAAATGTGATTCACTGTATAAAAAAGAAAGCAAAGTTATTTTCCCAGGACTTCCCATGGTCCTGATTTGGAGATGCAATTTACATCTAGGGTGTCTTTGCAAATAGAAGTATCTTTGCTTTGATGTTTTGTATTTTTTCTGTTAGGGCAGGGACAGATCTAAACATCACTTCGCTGGATGCCCCCTCTTTTCATCTTCTTCATTTCCGTCTTCTCTCTTCTCTCCTCACTGCTCATCATCTCCTTCTCTCCCCACTCATCTGCCCTCTTTTCTTCTACCTTCTCTATTCTCCTGGGCTCTCCGGTCCACTCCTCACCTCTTCATCCCTTGCACTTCCTCTCTCTTTCCCCTCCCCTCTGGCTTTATCTCGCTTTGCATGCACCATTTCATCCTCTCTCTTCCAGCGGGTTGGATTACTGCAGGGGACAGGGCCGTAATCATGATGCCCGTGCTAAATAATCTGCCCAGACAGCTGCCTTCCACCCCCATCCCACATACCAGCGCAGACATGCCCGCCCACACAAATACAGACACGTTTACACGTGCCAGACCGACATCATCGCCATCAGCGGAGCGACCACCAGAGCTAATCTCGCTGATATTCACAGACATGATGCTAAAAGTGGTGAAGCATGACACTTAAAGCACGAGGTATGCTGTGTTTGAGGGTTATTTGAAGAAAAACAGAAAAACAAAAAAAATATATTTGTTTTTTTTTGACAAAATACATATCCTGAAAACCATATTTGTCTGAGAAAAGAATTATAACATGTGTATCTCAGTCTACAGTATATGCCCCCTCAGCAGTACAGTACATAATTTTGCATTGCAAACTAATTTTTTTAGACAGAATTTTTAAGATGAAGTCTTTTTAACCTTTTTTTCACAGGGGTGAATTCCTTTTTGGTCTATATGGGGTACAAGGACAGATTCCAGAGTTCTGACACCCAGGTAAGATTTCCCTTAACTGTGGATTCTAATCTGAATCTATAATTATCAGTATCATATAATGTCTGCAACATGCAAAAACAAAAACAAAAATAAAACACGGTATCTCCATTTTGTTTTGTTTTTTCCACACACTGAAAGCAATACAACCATCAGTTTTGTTGATTCAATACTTTCGTGCTCGTTGATTGCTGTAATTAAGCTGCCATTGATCGAAGCAGTTAGCACTATGAGAGTAAGTCATTGTCCAAACACCAACAATCGTAAGCGTAGAAAAGTATTTGAATCCAAAACAAATACCTGTTTGACCCAGGTCTGACCACAATGCTCATTGGTAACAAGATAATATAAGCAGTTTTTAGCTTTTCCTGTGAATTCTGTTTCTTTGGAGATGTCTTTATGTACAGCACACATGCTAAATGCGGGCCAGTAACGCTGGTATCCCTCCGCGCAGATGTACGAAGCGTTCAGCGTCATCCGGGATCTGGGGGCCGTCGCGCAGGTGCACGCCGAAAACGGAGACATCATCGATGAGGTGCGCCCGCGCTACCTCACTCACGCCACACCCGCAGATTCAGAAGCGGAAAATTCCGCCCGTCATTTCGCCGCTGTAATGAGACAGCGGAAAGGAGGCTGTGCTTGCCTGCCAAAGCGCTCCCTCTCCTCCTACGCGGCTAAGCTTTATTGATCCCTGATCGACGCTCGGCAAATCGTCCGTGGCGCTCGGCCAAGTCCTCAGCTGCTGAGCCGTGCTCTAACGTTAGGGCGGAGGGAGAGATCTGATATCCACGGCAACCCCACGGCAATGCAGGCACAGCTGTGCTTCATCAACGTTATGTTACAGCTTCAAGCCGATTTGAGAAGAATATGGTTTTGCAGCATGTACACATTTATACAGATAAGTCGTATTGAGTGGTGAAAAAAAAGAAAATTGTTGGCTAGTCGTTTTACTGAAGTGCTGCACATCTCTCACATCTAATGGTGGTACATTGGCAGGTGCCCAACCCAATGAGAGGAGTAGTTATTGAGCAATGAGGTGGGGTACACTTGGCCAAATAAAATCACTGATCCTATGGTCAGTTATGCCTCAACTTACAGGATTCCAGCCACAGTTGACACTGATATGATCCAGATCTGACCTCAACCTTAATGCACATATCAAAACTACGTACCACTGCCTAAAAATACAACGTCTGTCCTTCACGAGTTACTTTCTGATTATCATGTCTCCTTATAGCAGGAAAGATATAACTTACATTCGGTATGGTTTTTATTTTTACAGTCAGATATTTGCAGAAGCAGTTTTTTGAGTACAAGCCCAGCTCTCTCACACTCTTGCCCTGATTGACCTAGATGAGGCTAGCCTTCTCCAGAGAGGTTAACAGTATGAAATTAAGGACGCCTCAGTTTGGTGCTGTGGTTTTTCTGTTCGCAGGAGCAGAAGAAGTTGCTGGAACTGGGGATCACAGGCCCCGAAGGACACGTGCTGAGCCATTCTGAGGAGGTACGGACCGCAAATCCCCTCTGGACCTCCCACATTGTGAGGCAGAGCCAAATAGGACATCACACCAGAGTGACGGAGGCAGTGTTCAGATTGAGCGTCTTTTATTGTGTCCGGCACGTTTTCACTGTCAGAAAACAAGCATCGGGGATCAGCCAGGCTTAGACTTTGTTTAAAGAGAGGGAGTATTTATTTTTATCAATAACCACCCATAATCCTCTAGGTGAGAGGAGCATATGATCTGAGTTGCTGGAGTCTACTAAATTTGTGTGGTGTTTCCACAAAACCTACAATAACCAGACAGTCAGCGCCTACATTCCGTCTGTCCTCTTCACTTCCTTGCTTGCTGTCGGTAACAGGAATTCTAGTGCTATATTACAGTTTATAAAAAGTCAGAACGAGTTGTGCCCAAGGACAAAACGTGCTGCTACCCTATGTTTGTAAGCTTTACTTATCCAAGTGAAAACTGATTTTTAAAAGTGACTGAAACAAAAAGAGGCCTGGCACTGTATTTGGTCACAAGCCTTCATGAATAATGCATTAGACACATTAAACTGGAGCATTTCAGCTTCATGTTAAGAGTATGTAGCCGTTCACTTGTTCAGTCAATGGAATCCTCAGCGCTTTTGACTGAAGGTGTGATGTCTTCCAGGTTGAAACGGAAGCTGTGTATCGAGCCATAACTATCGCCAAGCAGGCCAACTGCCCCCTCTACATCACCAAGGTGATGAGCAAGTCTGCGGCTGATGTCATCGCTCAGTCCAGGAAGAAGGGTAAGAATGTGTCAATGAGCGTGTTTGGTACTCACAGGGTATGGCACAGTGCTGAAATGCATAAGCACCATTCCTGATATGTCAAATGTATGCACAACACTGAAGACTAGAGATTGCATCAATGTAAGATGGTATGAGAACAATGCAGTCCACTGGCCATGCCATTCACAATGACTGTATTTGCAAGATATTAAATGGTGTGATTGGAGCACAGCTTTGTTTCCTGTTTAAAACTACTAGGCCACCATTCTTCCCTACTGTTGTGTACTAGTCTTACCTGAATTAGAAAATGGTGGGAAGTATTGCTTGTATTACTTGTTTCCTGCTTATTCAAATGAAAGGTTCTTAATCTACCCTGCTTCTTGGCTTTTCATTTCAGGCATTGTGGTTTTCGGGGAGCCAATCACCGCCAGCCTGGGCACTGACGGCTCACACTATTGGAGCAAAAACTGGGCCAAAGCCGCTGCCTTTGTCATGTCCCCGCCCCTCAGCTCCGACCCCAGCACTCCAGACTACCTCAATTCACTGCTGTCCTGGTGAGAATGAGCAGCCTAACCCTAACCCTACTGCAAAACAAAGGCATGATTCAATGTGATGCTGTGACAGCTGCTAGTCGCTACAGTTTGTCAACCTGAGGCATAATGGGATTGCAAAACACAAAGACAGAGAACAAATATGACCTGACAAAGTCCGGGGCTTGGCTAATGTTTATAGTCCCCAAACACTTTTAACTGTGTGACACCATTTTGTGCGAGCAGACCTTTGTCAGGAGCTGACATGATAAAGATTCGCTAGCGGCGAAACATAGCATCACGCAATTATAGGTTAGTTTTGGGCTTGTAGGTGATGTGAGAGTGCTTCCATTTATTTCTGCGAAAATGGATACTGCTTTGTGAAGAACAGTCGCGGTCTTGGGCGTGAAGTTTTTCCCCATGTCCGTGCCTTTTCCATCAGCGGGGACCTGCAGCTGACGGGCAGCGCTCACAGCACCTTCACCACGGCGCAGAAGGCCGTCGGGAAGGACAACTTCACCGACATTCCCGAGGGAACCAACGGGATCGAGGAGCGGATGTCCATCGTTTGGGAGAAGGCCGTGGTACGCAGATCTCACATTCTCTACATAAGTGTGATAGTGATGTCATTTCACTGAATTGTCTTTTTTCTTCTTCTTCACCTTTTAGCCGTGAAATTAGCCCATGTCATAGCCTTCAGTGATATTACCATGCTATTCTGGTTTATCAAGCCATGGTTTATCAATTACTACATTAGAACAACATCAACAGGTATTTTATCAGACGCTCTTATCCAGAGTGACTTACACAACATGTTCACATAGCATTTACATTGCATCCATTTATACAGCTGGATATATACTGAAGTAATGCAGGTTAAGTACCTTGCTTAAGGGTACAACGTCAGTGTCCTACCCAGGAATTGAACCTGTGACCTTTAGGTTTCAAGCCCAGTTCCTTACCCATTATACTACACTACCGCCCCCATACCTACCTCATAAATGGTGACATTCCCTAGGACAGTCTGCCAGTTGGCAGAGCCGCTTATGAATGTTAATACAGTTCTTATGGTGGTTATATTTTGTGTCCATGAAGGTTTTATGCAACTCTCAAATAGGATCCTTCATCGCAAGTTTTATAGATTTTTCTGTTACTGAGCTTATTTTATCAACAGGCGACAGGCAAGATGGATGAAAATGAGTTTGTCGCGGTGACCAGCACAAACGCCGCAAAGATCTTCAACCTTTACCCTCGCAAGGGTCGGATCGCGGTGGGCTCTGATGCCGACATGGTCCTCTGGAACCCCAAGGAAACCAAGATATTATCTGCTAAGTCCCATGCTCTGGTATGACTTTGAGTACCTGAATCATCACACTCACCATTTGCGATGCATCGTTTTTCATTTACATTATTTATGTACTCAGCTGGTATAGAGTTACAGTGGCATCACAGGATGCCTGGTTATGAAACTGGCCTTAAGGAACCAAGAATCTATTTGAGTTAAGCAGCTATGCCCCACAAGGGAATCAAACCTGCAGGTCCCGCTCCTTAACCACTGCTATGCCCATACGCTGTGGTACAGATCAGTCTAGGGAACACCAGATCTCTGCAGCCACACCGCAGAAACAATGTAAGGACTGTACCTTATCGATGTGGACATGTCCGATATCTCATTGCAGACAGTCGAGTACAATATTTTCGAAGGGATGGAATGCCGAGGGGCCCCGACGATGGTGATCAGCCAGGGGAAGATCGTGCTGGAGTCCGGGGAGCTGAACGTCACCGAAGGGTCCGGGCGCTTCGTCCCCAGGAAGGCTTTCCCAGACTACGTCTACAAGAGGATCAAGGCCCGGAGCAGGGTAAGGGCCGGCATGCGAGCGTGTTCACAGAATTACTGGGAGGTTTTAATTCATCTTAACCCGCGTGCCAGCTCTCACTCAGAGGATCCTGTTTGCCTGCTTCAATGTTCTAGCCAAAGCCCAATCTGAGGTTATTCACATCCTTCAGCAAAAGGACAGCTCAGTGTTGATGGTGATATTATTATTATTATTATTATTATTATTGTTGTTGTTGTTGTTGTTGTTGTTGTTGTTGTTGATATTTATCATTATTTAAAAGAAAAAAATAAATTTTGTAGAGAGAATTTGTTGAGAGCAGAGTCTGATATGTACACTGAGAAGAACTGTGGAAATGCCAATGATTACATAAATGTGCTTTCACAAAGTTCTGTAATCACCATGGGAAAATTGCCCATGACCTTGACGGAATTTCATTTAATTACACCACTACAGTGCTAAACTCTATCTGAACTTTAAAGCATGTTTCATGCTTAATAGAGATCTGTGGTCTACATTACATAACGCTACATTCAAGGTTCATATGTATGTTAAGGTTATTGCAGTTGGTCCAGTGAGTGTAGAGAAGCATTTACTTATGTAAAACCAGAGAGGTTCTACGGTGTATTTTTGTTTTTAACACATTCAATTTTTGACTCATATCATTTTATGGTTTGTCGTCAAAGATGGCAGATGCCCGGGGTGTTCCAAGGGGGCTTTACGACGGCCCCGTCCATGATGTTGTCAGTGCAACAATGTCAATGCCGCCAACTCCTACCTCACGCGGACCAACATGCCCAGGAAAGGCTCAGATAGCCCCGGCACGGAACCTCCATCAATCAGGGTTCACTCTGTCTGGTAAGCCCCACCCACAGTGCAATATACATTGCGCCCATCTGTATCTACTTTGTCTATTCTCTTTCAACACAAGTTTTGCCTAACCCTGTGCTGTAAACACTGCCTAGTATTTGAATCAGTCTTTTTTTTTTAGTTTGTTTAATATGATATTCTCGCACCCAGGGTGTGCTACCTGTCTGTCTGTGTATTATCAATAATAATAATAATAATTATTATTATTATTATTATCTTGTTTTGGCGTGGTTGATATATTTTAAAACATTTACATTTACACAGCTTTACATAGTGTAACTCACATTACATCATGTTTGTGTATTTCAGGTACTCAAATGGATGACCACATTCCAAGGCGCACTGCACAAAGGATTGTGGCTCCCCCTGGTGGTATATCCAATATTACTTCACTCTCGTGATCTTTGTCTCTGCTGGAGAAAACAATAACTGTAGCCTCTGAATCAAACTGTTTTGACTTCCATAGCATACACGGAGTTACAATAAAGTATCTGAAAAGCAGAAAGTGCAAATAATGTATTCAAATATGCCAACAGTCAAAACATCCTGCATATCTATTCTAATTTACAATAAATCCACTTATGTTTACCACCTTTAACTTCCGACGACATCCATCTACCATCAGTCCATAGCATGTGCGGAAAACAGATCATTCATAATTGTTTAGAAATATATTATCTCAGCTTCAGTGTAGCATTAAACTTCTGAGACAAATTAGTTGGAAGTGAAATTAGTTCCTGTAAGAAAAAAAAAAACCACTGTGAGAGGATATCAGTGTAGTGCTGCTTTCTGACTGAGTGCATTATTAAAATTAATTTTGTCCTTTGTTTCATGTTTTGGACCTGGGTTGTACCTGTATTTCTCTCCTCTGTCCTCTTCCGGGCTGTACATTTAATATGTATTAGTGTCAGTGATTGATAGAGAGCAGCTTTAGTTAGAGTGCTTGTATGTGTGTCACTGTAAAACATAAATATAATGAATGACATAAAGGGTTTGCACCCAAATTTTAAGAAGCAACATCTTCCATGACAATTACATCTTCTCAGCTTCTTAGAGCCATAGGTATGCCTACACGCTCATCTCTGTTCTTAGTTATTTTATCTTTACAGAAAGATAAAATATTTCACCCCACAGTTTGTATTGTTATTATTATTATTATTTAAATATAAATTATGGTGCTCTTAAATCATATACTGTAGGCATGGCAACATGAAACTGTCATGGATTTAACAAAATAAAACATGGTTATAAAAACCTCTTTTTAAACCTGGTTTGAATTTGTAAACCCCAGTGGTTCACTGAGATATCATTCTTATGTCTTTGTAAACTTCCTGTTTTGTATTTTTACAAGATCTGACAAAAAGGCAATTTTTAAAAAAACAAACTAGTTGAACAATGTTTAAGTTGTGCTGTTCTCTGAAAAGGTCTTTATTAAATGGTGTGAGATGTACTCTGTTGGCAGTGTTCATTTTAAGGAAATCTGGTTGACTGGTGAATCTTTTTTATACCTTTTTCTGTGTCCTGTCTGTCTGTAAATACAATACGTGTTTCAAAATATGCATGGTAAGCATGTCTGGAATAAAGTTTGTGAAAATGTATAATATTGTGTGTTTATTTTCAGATATTTCATTGTCATATATTTCATATATAACAGCCAGTGTCAATCATATAATCCATGAAAATGTGAACACATGGCAGTACAGTACTTTTCCTTGGCAGCCATATTCTTCTTAAAAAATGGTGCATATGGGCATAACATTTTCCACATGCTAGTCATGAAGCAATATATGAGTAAATATAAAGTAGATGCCTTCCTAGAAAATGCAGTTATTACTTATTATTGTCACTAGTGGGGAGCATGTTGACACTCAAAAGGTGCATAGTCGCAATTCTTAATAGCTCCAAATAACACATATTATTGAAGTGCCCAAACTGTATCTGGGATAACAACAATCTTCTTTGACAAGTAGAATCATGTCACGTTCTGACTCACGCAATACATATCTAGAAGGCTATTAGAAGGTGTTTGATACCCTGCCCGTTTAGGTTGTGTATGTCATGCTATACATCTTTCTTTACTACCCTCTACTGGCTACTATGTAGTTCTGCAACTGTTTTTTCATCACTGTCTTCCCTGTGGTTATGATGGATGGAGTTAGGGTCAATGAGAATGGAAAGCAGTAGTCAACGCTTTTGGAAGATGTTACCAGGGTTCCCTGGGTATTGTTTAAATCAGGAACTGTGCTGTGCTTAAATACATTGAACCTGTGACTAATGCAAATAGCTCTTCTACTGCAAAGCTCCACAAGTGACATGATGCGTGTAGGCCTGGAAAGGAATGGGGTTGACTTACCTGACTGACCACAGGTAGACCAGTCTAGCCAGGAATCAGAGAAGGCTTTCCGTTCTCATGCGTGCGTTGGGTTGTTGCAGGGAATCGTCCAGTCCTTCAGCTCCCAGAAAGAAACGCATTTTAAATAACTTTTTTTCAGCTTTCATTTTGTGTAACGGCATCAGAGATCAAAAGAACGGGGTGATTAATATCACATGAGAGAATAATGCATGTAAACAGTTTCATTGAAATACCAATAGGGACTTTCTCCCCTTCATATTCTTCTCGGTTTAATTTCATGCTCCAGTGATTTGCAGTAAGCAAGCACCAAAGAATTGGGTCTGGTTTGAGCTGGCTTTTCCATTTTTCCAATGCAAGTTTAATAAATAATCATTTTAAAAAGTTGTACACCCCAGGCCCTCACATGACAATTTAAAAATGCATAGCTTTTTCCATTATTTAGCCCTGTTTAAAGGGGTTTAAGAGAACAATGAAAGAAGGGCATTTAAAAGGGCAAAATGTCTTTCTGCACACAGTGTGGATATGTCAGGCCATGTCAGAGGCCATGGCTAGTCCATAGCAGATCACTCGCATATCAAAGCTAACGGCATAGGCTAGGGCCATTGACTGGGTATGCAAATGCAGAGCATACATGATCTCCATATTGAGGAAACACCATTGGTCAGTCACTTCATAAAGATTACATGATGGGCATTATATTTCACTGGGTAATTTGCATTCTATCTCCCATTGGGTCCAGTATGTGCGGATAAAATTCAATGGAGCCCATTCCAGAATACCTACATTGAGTGAAGAGCAGGAACGCATCCTCTATAGGTCACCAATCCACCGTAGGGTCGCACACCATTCACTCACACAATCACACCCCAATGACAATCTATACTCGTCAGTTAACCTAAACTCTATGTCTTTGGATTGTGGGAGGAAACCGGAGTACCTGGAGGAAACCCACAGGGACACGAGGAGAACGTGCTTCACACAGAAAAGCTGGGATTCAAACTCTGTATCTTCTTGCTGGAAGGCGACAGCACTTGTGTCGCCCTGGCGACATCACCCTTAGGCATTCCATTCCGTTTGTGCTGCTGGCCATTTTGCTGCAATCTACACAAAACAAAACACATAAACCATTCTGGCGAACAAATACTCTATCAAATAGTGCCGGCCACATAATGCGGAGGCTTTCTCAAGTCTTGTGACCATCTGCACCTGTCTTGGAAGGAAAATGCAACCGTTTTTAGTGGTCAAATGTGAATTTGCTGAAAGAAACTGAGGCGCCAAGTTTATGTGCATATCTTTGTTACCTATGCTTAGCTTGCGTCACTGACTCTCAAGGTTCCATAAACTGCATTACCACTTATATGCTGCAGGTGTCAGTGATGATGCATCGCCAAAATGACATTCTCATTGTTACCAAATTTTGTGCTTTTGAAACTTGGAAGTTTTGCTGCTTTTGGTGAGTGCGGTTGTGTTTGGCTCTTTTCCCTTGATTTACCATAAGCGCAGCTGTGTTTGCAGGCGTTTCCTTTCCTGACCACAATTTGATCAGGGTTTCAGTCTTCAGACTCGAGCTAAATCCTTCTCAGATAAGACTGGGGACCCGCAGATATTACTGTCACTGTGTGTCTCCGAAACATAAATAATGAACAGATCAAAGAACTGTCAGTGTTCATCTGTTATGAGAACACCGTATGGTGTGAAAACAGAGATAATTGCTTGCTTGTTCCTTCTTGTGTCCTGCTGAAGTATTTTTATTGACACAGAATTGTCTTTAGAATTGCCAATAGCTTTACACAAGGTGGTACAGCGTATCTCCCTTTGAATTGTAATTCACTCTGTGGTTTTCATTTTGTGGAGCCTCTCTAGTATCCTGTCCTATGGCGAATGCATTGTGTGCGATGTGAAAAAAATATGAGCCTGATAAAAATGGTTGAAAAACCAATAACAAAAAAAACAAATAATTTGAATTATTTAGGCCCTCAGAAAATTACACTCCTGCCTGTGATGTTGCTTTCTGAGGGACTGGGAATGAACTTTGATTGTAATTGGTATTTACTATACAAGGTACACAGACCCACTGAACCATGTACATTTAAGCGATGCATACACACACGTTGGATACATGCAGTCACACAGAAATGTACAAACACAGATTCACTTACAGGTGCACACAAGAACACACACATATACGCACAGGTATATGATATTCTTTCTTGATATCTCTATTTATAAGTGTGTAATGGGACAATAACTGGTAAACCTCTAATAAACAGTGCAGAAATAAATAAATCTGAAAAGATGGAGTTGTTCTCCAATCACCTGTTTCCATTGAAAACCAGGCAGCTACATGTTGAGATATGCCTCAACGTGTTATTTTCAGTCTGCGTATTTAATGTTGCCTATCTGAGACTGAGAGCCGAGTGACCCTCATTCAAGAATAGGCTCCCAGTTCAGAGCTGAGTTTACACCATTAGCTGCAAGCGCCTGGACTGTGATCCTATCACTCCCCAGTGCATGCTGGAAAAATAGCGCTACGACTCCGAAAACAAATTAATGGGCTGGGTCCTCGCGGGCTTGTGAAGAGGCATGTTCCAATCTAACGCATCTGCGCACTTTCGAAACTAAATGGATCCACATCTTTCAAATGTGCGAATAACTCAAATAATTATCCAATTTCCAGTCCTTTTTTAAATCTCTTTTTTTCCCCCTGTGACTTCCACTGAATACGCTCAAACACCTCATTTTGTATTGCAGGCAGAATATGTTTTGTATTTTTATGTGGAGTATATGGATAAGATACAGACTGTTGCCTGGAGTAGAAGATGGCATACATGACCCCTTTCATTGGTGTATGCATGTATTGAAGTGGCAATCAAATGTTCAAGTATGCCTAGTTATTGGTGTGAAATTAAGGTATGCATTCCTTTGCTATGCAAACCCCCCCCCCCCCCCCCCCCCCCCAAAAAAAAAAACAAACAAACCAGAGATGGGCAAACAGTGTTATTCCAGAGGGTAAACATGTCGCAGCCTTCCTTTTTACCCCATTTTATCCAAGAAAATCCACAGTAAAACGAGTGATTTAAAGAAAGTGTGTTTTCACAGACGGTGACTTTTAACACAGTCTTTACTTGGGATTAAGACCTTTTCTCCATCGATGGTGCGACAGAAGCACCGTTAAATCTTCAGTCCTTTAACTCGATCAGCAGTATTGCGCGGAGAATAAACTTTTCCCGAAGGAGCCTCGATTTCCTCGCTTTCTGTTCAAAAAAAAAAAAGCCCAGATATTTGTTGGCTTTCGAAAGTGTCACACCAAATTGGACAGCAGGAGGAGATTTGATGACAAAAATTAAATAAGCCTCTGTAAAGAAGGTAATTTACTGGCTCAATACAGGTCTTATTATTGCAGGCAAGGCTGTCTGCTCAATGAATCACTTGTGTGTACATGTCCCCCACAGAGGCTACCAAGGAGATAATTTTGTTGAGGAGTAGAGGCAAAAGCTGCCCCGCCGCTCATTCTTAGCTTCCACGGTGGTGTAAAAGGACAGCATGCGGCGACTTCTGGATTTGCACGATCCATCAGGCCTGTGCATCAGCGCTGCCTTCTATCAACAATGAAATGCCACCTCGAAGGCAATCTAAGACCCGGAGATTAGCACGCCAAAGTGGAGCCAACATTTAGCGCAGGGCAGTCGACGGCAGTATTAACATCATCACCAGCGCCGCACAAGACATCACTGGAAGGATTTGTGACCACCCAAACTTTTTAAAGTGTGTACAACAGTACCTACAGCACAACTTTCCTGAGCAGCCCCGAGGAAGACGCAAGCGGTAGTTCTGAGCATTGCTCAGCCGAGCCATTCCCAGCATAGTTTAGCCCAGCCATTCTGAGCTTTGTTGAACCCAGAAGCTCCTGGCATAATCAACCCAGCCACGTCCATCGAAACACAACCCAGGTTCTCACAGCATAACCTGACCCTGCTAAGCGCATCCACATGAGGGCCAAAAATGCCTTGGGTGTGACAGGTGCGTATAAATCTGCTGATTTTAATGCGCCGCGTGTTACAAGCATCTTCAAATAAGTGCTTTCAGCTGTCCCACCCAGCTGACATCTGGACGACCTCGTCCCCTGTGGCTGTGTGATTAGTAGGGGGCAAAGAATAATCTAAGACCTGGAGCTACAACCTGAAGTGCAGCTGAGAGTCAGTCGATGACAATACAAATATCAGCAGCAATGCCGCATGAACAGTCACTGGAAGTATTTGCGCAGTAGTTCTTAACCCAACCAAGTCACTCCTAGCCTAACTCATCACAGCGAATCCCAGCAGAACTCAACCCATCAAAATTTAACCCCACTAATTCTAGCGTAATTCAATCCGACTTTGAGCATACCTGACCTGATTAATCCTATCTCAAAGCAGGCCAGTATTGAACCAAAGACTTGGGTGTGCCATGTGCGTTTTACAATTCTGCTAGTTCACATTATGCGCTGCCATGGCATCCTCAAATAAGTAACTTTAACTGTTCTGCACAATAACATCGTAGCTAACAGGCGCTAATATAAGAATAATTACTGCTACTCTGATGCCGGCGAGTCATTAAAACATATTTTTCCCTGAGCTCATGCTTTTTAGGGGAGGGAGTAGGCTAATGCAATTAGGTTTCTTCCCAATAGGGAGTTGTTTCTTTTTTTTCCCCCTTTTTTTCTCACTTGCTTGTTTTTTGGTGATTCATTTCTGGCTTTTGTCCAATTTGTCTTTTTTGCTGTTGCTTTCTCTGTAAAGCATTGGTGTGACTGTCCATGCAAAAGCACAACAGGAAGAAAATTGACTTTAATTGAATTGAATTGAGGTTTGATTTAATCATTGATAACAAATATACAGAAATTTCTGAACTGAATATTCAAAGACAACAGAATTTTCAGGGAATATACGATGGTACTCTACAATGTCAAGGCCCAGGCAAATTGCCAATGAAACATATAAGCCTAACAACTTAGCTAGCTGCATGTGGCCAGTGCTGCTCCCACAACATTTTCATATCAGGCAAGATGCACTACCAAAAAAAAGGAATAAAAAAATCAAACAAACAGAGAGGAGGAAGAAGGAAGACAGAGAGAGGAAAGGGTACAGTGTGTGACAGAACAGGATGCTGCAGGCTGAGAACAAACACACACGCCTCACGTTTCCTTCTGAAACAGATGCGGTGCACTAGTTTTGCAGCACCTTCCTATCATCTGTTACCAAGGCAATACCTTCTGCCCCCACAGACACATTTTTCATGCTCAGAGAGCCGCATCCCACAACTGTGTGTGAGTGTGTGTGTGTGCGTGTGTGTGTAGGTGTGTGTGTGCGTATGTGTGTGTGTGTGTGCGTGGTCCCTAGTGACGCCACTGATGGGAAATATATTGTAATATTTACGATTACAGGAAAGAAGGATATATAAATGTTTTGACACCCCTGACCTGTTGTTTTTACCTCTTTTGGGGGGTCCAAGTCTTAATTAGGGGGGTCAGACCCCCCCTAATTCTTCCAAAAGATATTTCCTCATTTGGTGTTTTGATAAAGGTGGAGGAAAGCGCTGTCCAACACGTCAGTCCAAAATCTCAAATAGGTGTTCAATTGGGATGAGATCTGGTGACTGCAAAGGCCACAGAATTATGATTCACATTATTTTCATACTCATCAAACCATTTAGTGACCCTTGGTGCCCTGTGGATAGGCGCATTGTCATCCTGGAAGAGACCACTCCCATCAGGATAGAAATGTCTCATCATAGGATAAAGGTGATCACTCAAAATAACTTTGTATTGATTTGCAGTGGCCTTCCTGCTAAGGGGACAAATGGACCAAACCATACCAGGAAAATGGCCCCCACAGCATAACAGAGCCACCAGACCCCCTCACTGTAGGGGTCAAGCATTCAGACTGGAACCGTTTTCTTGGTGTACGCCACACGTACACTGGCCCACTTATTGAGAAAATTGTGAAGGATGACTTATCTGACCGTATCACTTTTTTCCACATCTTTGTAGACCAGTGCCTTGTACAAATGAACAAATGTGCATTTGTCTTTGCAATGATGCACTGCAACCCAGCTATAATATCCCTCTCTATGGGACAAACTGTTCTCTGATCATGTCCTGCATTGATATTCTCAGTCACCTGAGGAACAATTGCTCTTCTGTTTTTTCTTACATATCGCACTAATGCACAAGCATCATGGTCATCAAATGTGCACTTTCGACCACAATTTCCGATACAATTTTCCAATGTCCTTCACTTAGATCTAAGTTCACATGTCAGTGTAGTCACTGTTCCTATTGAAACACCAGCTAGATGAGCAGTCTTTCCGACTGAAGCTCCTGCCATCCGTGCCCCAATAATGAACTCTCTTTCAAAGTCACTTAGATCTTTTTCAAACTCTGACTCTAACATAGTTTATAGTGAGAGCCCTCTTTCAAAGTCACTTAGATGGTTTTCAGACTCTAACTCTAACATACTTCATAGTGAGAGCCCCAACATCCCAGGAAGGAAAGATATATTGTGTGTCTGGGCGTGAGAGTGAGTGTTGAGAGAATGGCTGAAGCATCAATGGAGGTGCAGAACATTTTAACAGTCGTCAAAGAGAAATCAGCACCATAAAGGAAAGGGCTTGCTGACTTGAACTCTTATATTTTAGGCAATAGCCGTTGCATCACAAGTGTATACCTCCCAGTTCCCAGATTCCACTGTTACACAGCAATGTGGTTAAAAATGATTTGTTATTTTTTAAAACAGTGATCCCAGTTGCCCCCATGTGCAGGTCGGGGGTCCTCCCCTCTATGTGGATAATCTTGGCGCTCTAGACTGGCAGCGACATTGATTTTCTCCAGCAGCTTGGCTGCTAATTGCCCTTATCAAAACCGTGACCCGCTAAATGATCACAGTCTTTAATCGTCCGCACTCTTGCCAGCAGCACTTGACATTTAGTCAAATTAATTAATGCACATACTGAGAGAAAGGGCTTCGTCTCGCAGGCATTGCTGTTCCCAAGCTACCAAACAACTGAACGTGCGGAGGACGGGGAATTGTAAATGTTGCTCTGCCATACAGTGCACCCCGGTGGGCAGGTGCCATCTGCACTGAGCAGAACACTTATGGAAAATGTCTACCTCAGCCTCTCTGTATTCTTCATGCTACTTTCAAACACATTTTATTTAAATCTATACCAGACCTTTGAGGAAGAGAGCTGGGAGTTTCTTTCTGCTCTGAGAACTAAATCCATATTTTATTTTATTTTTTTTAAAGATTTTATTGTCCTTTTTCTATTGTACATATATATATTTAGATAGTAATTCAGTTCTTTTTTGTTTCATAATGGATCAGAGGGAAAGAGGTTTGACATGCTATGCATATTCATCTATTCCTTTAGCACATGAATGGTTCATTCAGAAATGCTGGGTGCCTCATCCAATCATACCCACTGATGCCAAACTAGGTGTTTTAAAATAATTTTTTATAGCATAAGTTATATTTTCTTATAGACCTTCACTGTTCTGGGTTAGCTGAGACAGAGAAAATTACAGTCATCACTGAAACAAGTAATTGATTTAGCCGCGTTTGTAAAGGCCACTTCATTTGCACATTCCAAATGGAGTAGAATAATTAATAGCTTTTAAAGATGGCCAGACAAAAATAAAAAAAATTCCATTTGACTGCTTGTGGAAATAGCGCACTATTGCATTGGACAATCTGCTTAGCCACATTTTCTCAACCATTGCTTGAATTTATTTGTTGTATTGGCGAAGGTTTTACGAAGTTTAGATGCAGTTAAAGCTTCTTTTCATTTCCTAAAATGAGAGGGACACCATGGCCGTGGTTTTTAAAGGAGCTTCCACTTCTGGGTCAAATTTAAGTTTAACTCTCTGGAGGATCAACAGCAGTCAAAGGGGAATGATAATAATGGCACTGAGCCTAGTTCTCCATTTTTCTTGCCCCCTTATTTATCTTCTTTTTTTCTACCCATGTTTCCACATATTTGAGCCAACTGTAACTGACAATAGTAAGTAGGCTATCAATTTTTAACTGTTCAGAAATGCTTTCTCCAGCTTGAGGGAGTCAACTGTTAGGAAGTTTTACATTTCCTTTGGTGACTTATAGTGCACAGTGCTAACCTTCTAGCGTTGTACACTCAGAATCCCAGTCAAAACTTCACTCTTATCAGCCAAATTGCTTTTGTGTTGTCTCTTGAAAGCTTAACAGTCTGTAACAAACTAAATGGACCGGTGTTGCATGCTACTTCGCTCCTGGCAATCCACTCCTGTCCATTGTCGGTATGTTTCTGGAACAAAAGGACCATCTAAAAAGCCAGCACTACAGCACTAGAGTCAGGCAAAATGTGAATCTTTGAAGGAAACATATCTGGTATATAATGGTCCTGAGTGAAATTTTGGCACACAAAAAAGACAGTATTGACCCTGCAAATCTTCAGGGACCCGTTCCTACACAGGCACTAGTCGCCCAGAAAAAAACCTGCCTGGTTGTTACTTCATGTTCTGATACTCCCATTGACCTTTTTCAAAACATTTTTAAAAGATTTTTTTAAATGTATAAATGACCAAGCACCAGCCACACTTTGTAACCATGAGAAGTCCAAAAGCTCACAGAGCTTGAGTTATCTGATCTGTATGTCTTTGACCTCACGTGGCTCATGGTCTATGCTTCCAGTCTTTGCTGTGTGCCGAGCACTATTGCAGGTTGCCTAGAGCAACAGTACACTGCTTGCCCCTTATCATTCTCACTGATGAAGATAAGTGGCTGTATGTTTGTCAGCACAGTAAGGATTTAGTTTGCATTAATTCACCAGTGCTGAATAACTGTTCAACTTTGTCTTCGTTTTTTTTTTTTTTGTTTTTTGTTCTGTTAAATAAATGGACATATTAATGGTTTAAAAATAAATGTTTATCTCTCGGTTTCTACGGAAAAGAGTTGTGTGCTATATATATCACGCACACACACACACACACACACATACACACACTACTGCAGTGTGCAAATGAGTGAAGTGCAAATGAATATACTGTACATAAATTCAGAACTCAGGTGACGTCAAAATGTCAGGTTCCTGTTTCTCTGTGGATTAAGGCCTGAGCGTAAGAACAAGTTTGTTCACTGCCTTTGTCTTTAATTAGTGCTCCAACTCCACTTTTCCTGAGGAATCAGTTCACTTTAGAAGTCTTTCTTGGGTTTCTTTTTATCTCTTGTAAAACCTTTATGAGATTTTGATTATAATATAAAGGAAACACATTCTATGGTACAGCTGAACAATGATCAAAGCACTGTATACTTGAAAAAAGAACATGTGGAATGGTAACCATTTTGTTCACAAAATGAACCCCAAAACACAAACACAGAAAACTTTCACAAAATGAGAAGGGCAACCTTACTCCTTTCCAGTCCATTATTAAATATTGAACAAGAGCTCATTCATTTGTGCCTGAGACTATGCCAGTGAGGATAATTGCAATGACCCAATATTTCGCCATTTAAAAGCATAGCAAAAACCATAGCGATTTATCAGTTGTACCATTGTACGTATAAGAAAATTAAAATAAAAAAGAAAATTATATAAAGTGTCTGAATGGGTTGAGAAGTAACAAAACACCTCCACCAGATAAAATGCACAGTGACGGTGTGCATTTGCTAAGAGCTATTATTTCTGAGTGCATAAAATCGAACCAGGGGTCACAGGTTCATCTTTGTTTCATGAGGGGGACACAGAGCCCTGATGCATTTTCAAACCATTCATGTCGCTTTCGTCCTGTCCTTGAACAGAAAATGGCTTTGACAAAATGTGTGCTTATTCCAACGGTCGCTTAGTGCTTCACTGGCGAATAGAGAGGGATGCTCACAGGTGTTTATCAAAATGTGGAGACAAACAAGCTAAACTGCACTTTTGAGAATTCTCATGAACCCATTAAGAAATATTTCAGATTCAGACCAAAGTACATATTCTTTTAATGAAATGCATTTCTTGCATTTGTTTTTTTTTTTTTTTTTTTTTATCCCTATGGATTACTATAAAACTTATTTGAATAGCATTTCAATACATTATCATATTCTGCATTGTTTTGTTTACCAGAATGCAAAAATCATTCTCAAATCCTTCATACAGATTCAGCAAGACATTGTCACATTTAATGTTTCCTCGCTACTTACCTTATTTAATAATGTCATATTAAACCCATGGTTCATTGAATTGTGAAACACTGCACCCAATGTTACAATGGGTTTCATAGAAATGTGTGTCTGCATGCACAACCATGCAATTGCTGCAAACAAGACTTTGATGAGAATTGAAACAGGACGCACGCCCTGGTTATTAATGTTCTTGGTTCATTTAGAAAACATGAGAACCAAATGCAAAAAAAGAATGAAAATAAAAAAGAATTGTGGTGGAGGGTGCACATATTGCTTTTATTTTGAAACCACCAAGTAATTTCTCTGACAACTGTTCAATCAGAGCAATTGAAAAATGAAAATGAGAGACTCCTTTTTACAAAATCCTCGTTTCATTGTAGCTTTGGTCTGGTAAACCAGGGGGTACCAGTCTCATCCTTATATACTCCCATGAATGTTTGTTTTTGTTCATTATTAAAGTTCCACAAATTTGTGCTGAAACAGATTTTAATCTAGTACAGGTGTGACACATTACCATTTTTGTGTCTCTTCATTATTCACAACATTTAGCTAGCTTTAATAACCAGGTCTGAAAACTTTCAACTATTTGGTAATATAGTACGTTTTTCAGTGCTTAACCAATCACATAACTGCAGATCAATGCAAATTTGCAACAAGGCCAAGAATACTATCATGGAAATTTGTGAACAGGAATCAAATCACATGGTATTATAAGGTTTAAATCAATGGACTTGATAGCACACCAACTTTGTCAAGAGTCAAGATGCCCAAAATATCCCTTTGATATATAGTACAATGCACATAATCCACTCCAACTCAAACACTGTATGTAATGTAATTTCACACCAACTTTCAAACACAGCTTGGCAAATATAGATACATTATGATGCATGTGTGGCTATCCGAGTGAAAGCAAGATTATGGCAATGACACAGCCTTCCCCTTGTTGAATATCAAAAAATATTTGATATTACCAGTGGTACACTTTGAAACATTCAGCATTTACCAGGTAGGTGTAGTGCATTCATGTGGAAAGAGAACCAAATGTGTTCCGAGAAAAGTCCATGGGGAGGTGGCTATTGTCGCACACAGCAATTTGTTCATTTTCAAAATGGGAATATCTTAAAATATGCCCATTAAATAAATAAAAAAAACACCTCTGGTCTTCATCCCTTGCGATAGTTAGTTGATGATGGACAGGGGAAATTGCAGAGATGGGAAGCGAGTGAGTTCTTTTATGTGTGTGGTTCTGCCGGGTTTTTTCTTGACCCTCGTTTGTAAAGCGCGGGGTATGGCAGGGCTGGGAGAGCTGCCTCGTGAAGAGCCAGCACAGCTATCCGCAGACAGAATGCAAATATGAGCATGGCTGCTTGCTCTGCAGTTAGAAATACACTGCTATACTGAAGTACGATTACGCACTGGTGCAAACTCAGTTCCACACGGTAAAATGTTAATTCAACTCTAACAGTGTTAATTCAGCTCTTAACAGATAACATTTGGTCCCACATTTTACAGTGCAGATAAAATGATATCACAATGTGCTTCATCACTACTAGTGATGAAGCACATTGTGCATTTTATATCAAATTTCACAAGCTGCTATTAATGGATGTAGACCAGACGGTATAAACAGCCTGTTTTCAAAGAGTTTGTAAAGGTTTGTCTGTTACATATTAAGTGTTTTCTAAAGAAAGCTGCTAGGTGACATAGAGAGAGGTGGATTTTACTACGCTTAAAAAGAACTCTTTATTGCATGTGAATTACAGTGTATACAAATGTTCCTGTAATTAACATTGGACCATCAATTTAATTCCATGAGTCAGTTTTTTTTTCTTTCCATGAAATGAGTGAAGTCAATTCTAAAACGTTTGCTCATTTTATTTCAAGGTACAGCTATAGTTTGACCTTAGCTTGGTGATCTTATAGAGTGCAAAGAATGTCTAACACATTACTGATTTTCCAATCACTCAGATTAATTAATGTGTCCTTGGTGATTAAATGGCAACTGCGGATGACAAGTGTGAATGACCTCAATGGCAAGTAACAATATTACTTGAAGGAAGTACACATGGGTTCCTTTAAAAGGCACCACATGACAGACAGCAATGCATCTTCTCCTTATGCACTGTACTTCATCACTCCACCCCAGTCTGTTCTCCAGGGTAATATATTGTAATAAATGGTAGATTTCTTTCTTTTCATCATAAACTGATGCCAGCCCTCTGGTTTAAGGTAAAAAATTTTTTTTTTTTTAAGTCACAGAATAAATGCATGTATATAGAATTTTGTCATTAACTATTCTTATTTTTTTTTTTTTTTGCTGTTGGAAAACCAAATGTTGAAATATAGATTAAGTATAAAACAACAAAATACAGGATACTCAAGGTTATTTGAGAAGATGAATTGTATGGGTTATTGGAAAGATACAAGAGTCAGGCAAATTGTTGAATTAAAATGAGGCAAGATTTGCAGACATATACAGTTTCAGATAGCAGGGGATATGCAACGAAGATTAAAGAGGAGCGTCTTGAAAATATATGAAGAGGTAATGAGATACAGGGCAAATGTTATATAATATAGCAATATAACACAATCAAATGCAATCACCAATGCTTGTTATGTTTAAAACTGTAGATAATGTGAAAAGAATATTGCAAAGCCATCAAGGTTTAGAACTGAAGTCGTATTGTAGTCTTGGCCGTAGGAGTTATGGGAAATGGTTTCCATGACAATATGCATTTGTGATATTCAGAAAAGACAAATAAATTGAAAGACATCTGTGTTTCCACAAGAATATTTTCCATTACTTATAACCCACTTCTAGGTGTCAGGGCATCGTAATAAAAGGTTTACATACAAAATGTGTTTCAGCTGGTTTAAATAAGCAAGTTAAATTCTGTAAATCTAAGACAAACCTAAGTTCATGAATGTTGTTTATTTATTTGCAGTGTACAATTTTCAGAGTAGCAAGTGCAAGCAATCTGTTGACTGGGCCCCATACCAATATTTTGAATCTGCTGGATCCATTCAAAGTGCAATCAGAAATGTAAGTTCTCTAGCCAGTTGCGTCATGAGAGATCCCTCCAGAGCATAGCTTCCCTTGTGCAAAGGCTAGCATTTGAGATTCTGGGATGGCGAATGCCTTCATCTTGAGAAATCAAATGGATGCAGAAAAGGTTCATTTTCAGAAGCTCTCGGAAATGTAAGGCAGCCAATCTTCAGATAAGAAAATTAAGCACATGGCCTAATGGCAGGTCCCATTAGCCCAGATCAACATATGAAACTAGCACCACCTCTGAAGATATCATTATATCCTTGTCGAGCAGGTAGTGGGATAAATGGGTTATTTAAAGTAAACACCACAAGATTAATGGCACGAAATGGCACATGAAGCACAGAGCTGGATTAATGGGAGCCCCTTCAGCAAGATTATTAGTAATGCTTGTATCAACACCGGCATCATTTGCGTCTTTCTGTTTTTTTCCCACTGAAAAGGAATGCAACAAGCACATACTCCGAGTCCTTTAATTAAAATGCTTCCTGCTCTTTCAGGCAATCAAATTGCAAAAATGGTAATCGTTCAGAAACCATCGGTTGGATACGTACTGTACAGCAGCCCCTTGAACACACAGTGTCAAATGTAGAGTGCACATTGTGTGCATATTGACGTCCCGCTTCTGATTGCAGCTAGGATTTTGAACCTTCGCTATCTTTAGGATATTTATGGCAGGCAATTCACATCGACGCAGGCAAAGTAGACATGCAGGATAGTGTGATGGTTGTATTCCTGATGTTGTTTATTCTGTGAGGCCAGGGGTGAGAAAATAGTCTATTACGGTGATTCTCATTGCCTGTCATTGCATAAGTCATACATTATGCATTATGTAAAGCCTTTGTTCTCTGAGTAATACTCTAATTAATTAGTCTTCGGTCTCAATTTCATAAGTTCCACACGGCTGAGTTTATATATCAATAGTACACTAAAGACCATGTTCTTCTTGGTCATTACTTGATGGAATTATGATCTTTCCCACACAGAAACTGCTCTTTCCTTGGTTACTACTCAAATGTCAATTAAAAACATTGGCATGTTGCTTTAGCCACATAAATACATGCACTGAGTCTGTAATAATTCTAAAGACCCTTTTTTATGGCACATATTTCAGAACTTCAGTTTGCCAACAAAGCAACTCCTCCAAGCAGCTTCAAGTGTTTCCAGAAAAACATGTTTTCTGGCTTTGTTTAATTTACTCTGTCTGCAACCTTTTTGTTTACAGAACATCCTATCCTTAATATGGCGTGATGGCTCAATCAGGAGCGTTGGCTGGCGTGTTTAAACAGTTCTGTTTGACCAGGACGTAGCAACCCCAAGACGGTGGCAGTGAGATCGCGTGGACGGAGAAGGGGCATCAATGCTGCCAAATGAGCCATTATTAAGCTAAATCTATTTGAGCAAGTCATGGTTGATTTTAAAGAGGAGAACACCTGCACTGTATTCAGTGAATGCATTGTACTTGTCTGGCGTATTTCCTCATCATGTGCCAATTCAAAGATCACTACTCTAAGCACAGTGCAATCTCTCTTTTATTGAAGGTGATAGCAAATTGTGTATTCCGCTCCGTTCAACCTACTAGTCGTCTCTGAACAAACTACAAGTGTGATAGAAAATGTGCAGCCAAAAGACAGCCCACTGAATTAAAAAAAAAATTAATTAGATGGCAATGCGAAATTTCACACTACAACTTTTAGACTGTTTATTCATGCGGGGAGGATTCTGTTGATAAAGAAAGTAATTTAGCACATTATCGCAAATTCATGAATGCTAATAGGCTTGCTGCGGTTGCCTGGATACTAATGACGTTAAATTAAAAGGCCGTCGTTCAGAGGCTGGAAGGGAAACTGATTGCTGCTGCGTTTTGTGTTGGCATACTCATTATATGCTCCAAATAAACAACTGGGTTCTTTTTAATGTGTAATAATGTCAAAAATGAAAGCTAATGTAATGCAAAAAATTAATGTAAGCTCCTTCAAATGTTATATATTACATAGCATTACTGTACAAAACTTTTTATATGGTATAGTGACAATAGACATGCTGCACGTTCTTACTCAAGAACATGTTCATAATTACAGGTACATTACAATTTAAGGACATGGATATATTTGGTCACAGAAATCGATGATTCATTTTGCTATGACATTTTATGTCATAGTCTTTTTTTAGCAATTTGCAAAAGGAAAGTTGACAATTACCAGCTTGGCTGAAAATGGAACCTGAACACAAATCATAAATGATTTTATACTGGACAACCGCAATGTCAATTAACAAGACATTTGTTCTTGTCTTGTTAATTGTATCAGTGTATTTCAAAGTGTTCCAGTACAAACTTTCACAAACAAAAGGCAAAGTAGAAATGATTTCAAAATAACCTGGATAAGTGAAGTGTTGACACAATGAATTTTACCTTTCATTTTCTGACAGTTTTCAATTCTGACATGAAGGCTTTATTAAGAAGAATACAGTCAGGATCTGCACTTTATGCATAACAATGCATCTGTTGACAGTGCCAACAGCTACACGAATGGTTTTCTGTTCCATTTAGGTGGATTCTGAACCAGTTGCTCCCATATACACCATTAAAATGGCTGTAATAAATTATACAAAATCACAGTGTAAATCACAAATGTCATCTGGCTGGCATTAAATGAAATCCCATATTATATAGTAGGCACCATCATTATTAATGATCTGCATTCCTCAACAGCGACATGCAAGCCCTACCTCATTTGAATACTTCAACCTTCACCACGCCGATGCATCTTTCTCCCAGCATGGGCACCTCGGAAATCAATAATGCAGCAAGAACAAAAGGCTGGGAACAGAGCTCCATTTCCAGCTTCCATCAGCTCACATGAGAGCAGAGTGGGGTTCTCATCTGCTAAATTTATGAAATGCCCCCAAGGGAACTCAACAAAATCACATCGCTTAATTGTCCATGTGTCTTAGGATCCTGTTTTTGTGTTTTGTGCAGTTGCAGATGACAAGCTTAGTTGCTTTTCGTCCACATTAGTTCCATGTGAAACAGTGTGCGGTTTTGTTTCTCCTCACATCACAGTATGCTCCCTCAACAAAAAATATTTTTTTGCATAAAAAGCAAGTCACTCATAAACAGAAAGAATACACTTTTAATGCATCTGTAAAGGAAAAACACAAATCCTTCTAAACTCTCTGTGGACCAAATAATGTCAAGCTGCAATTATATTTTCACCACTATGTTTCACACAAATTATACCAGCCACATTCCAATGCATCACTACCCGTGTTTTTACTTATTATTTATTTGTTCGTTTGTTGGCCACAAATAGTATATGTTTCTATAAGAAATAGAACATTAATCATTTACTATTAGTTAGCAAGCAAGTAGTACTACGTGCACATCCTCATGTAAAAAAAAATATATATATATATATATATATATATATATATATATATATATATATATATATAACTTCTGTTTCCTACAATTGGCTAGGATGAATAGATGTTAGTGGTTGGATAGATCTGAACAGATGTTGGCCTTGTTTGATGTAGATATTGGCCAATGGGGAAAATTAATAAGGTGGGACTGGAGGCAGGGAAATTAAGAAGGGCGAAGAGGAAAAAACAAAGCAGATAAGGCAGAAGCATAAAAGTTTGAAGCTTCATTGTGTGACACCATAAAGTTCAATCTGAATTCTGTATGTTCACAAGATATCAGAGTGTGTGTAAGATGATGTTTGTAAACAGTGAGAGTGTGGTAAATGTAATCATTTCAGGGGGGAAACCCTGAAATGTCATAGTGCTGTCCATGTATGGGATATGCACCCACCAGTCGATAACCTGGCAGACAGCATTTTAATACTACATGGTATCTCTAAATTCCATTTAAAAATTGACTTCAAAGAAACCAAGAACATTTCAATGAAAACGTTAACCTCCCTAAAATTTTGATGGTAAATAAACAATCAAATAAGATTGTGTATTTATTTACGTTTTATAGCTGGTAAGGTTATCAGCTACCTCAGGAATTGAATAATAAAGAATTCTTGGATTTATTTGGAAACTTATTTGTTCAAACTAGCATTTCCATCATTCTACTTGCTGTCACTTAATGTGTGCCTATTTGAAATATTACTTGCATCATAATATTTTTATTTATTCTCAGTCTGATCAGCGTGTTTCATCAAATCATATTTTAAAAAAAGGTTGTCCTGTGTGTCAACAACAGCCTTCCAACTGCAGTTTGTAAATATTTGTTCTTCTTTGTTACTTCCACAATTCTCACACGTACTATTGATTTATTGTCTGTGCACTTTCACTCAAGACAGTACTTTACAAAGGAAAACCTGGCAATGTAAACCTTGTTAATACAGAGACACGCAAAGCAACTGTATACTAGCAGAAAAGCCATATTCATTTAAAGGGAACCCCACCTGTTAAGATGTGTAAGCCTTAATATGTTGCAATTTTCCTCTACTATGAAAAAGCATTGTAAAAACCACACAATAGCTAATAATTCATAGAAATTTTGACCTATGGAGCTCACCATTATTTTAGACGTGCAATGCACTATGGGTAGATGACCTAAAATGGTTGCAAGAGAGGTTTACTCAGTTGTTTTGACCAGCAGTTGCGGTTAATAATTAAAAAAATATGTATCTATACAGTGTCACATTGTGCTGCTTTTTGTTGCCATTTCCGGTCGAAGAGCAATAAGGGAACTGATGTAAGTCTTCACAGCTTTCATAGCGATAAAAGGAAGAGAAAGGAGTGGGAAGACGCCTGTGGGTGAACGCAGCTACCAAGAGACCCACAGTTTTTTCTTGTCACTTTAGTCCCGATGCATTTGAGGGACTCAGTAGACCACAACTGGTGAGAGAATTGACTGGTGCCGTGGGTTGTAAGTGAAGACTAAAACCAAATGCCATGCCTATAGTTTTTCCACATAAGGAGCCTAAGTGACCCAGAATAGCGAGTGAAACCGGCTCAAAGAAACGGCAGCAACAATAGACACTGGATGCTCTCCTAGCACAAAAACACTCTGCTACTCTCCCTGCAGTTATGGCTTCTGAGAGCAAAAGTTTAACCTTAACAACCATGGAAGAATCTGGCGATCTGCCAGTATCACTGTTAGTTCAGCAATCTGTGAGTGTACAGTGTTCCCCATCCAAGACTGATGCCACAACTCAAACAGATGTAAACACATTGAATACAGCTGTACGGTGGCCTACGGATGTCTACTATTATCCAATAACCACAGATCATGTTCATGCTTGTTTAAGTTGAAGGAGAGCGACCGGCACAGGAGGACAGTCAGTCCCAGGACCTGTTCTTGTCAGATGGTGAAACTAGCAGGGGGAGTCAGGCACGAGACAGACGGATTACCAATACAATTTAAGTACATCTGAGTTTTCTCGAAGCACACAGGAATCACAAGCTTCACTTGACAACCACAAACAAGAGAAGGTGTTTCTTGATTATGAGAAACAGTTGAAAGAACTACTTCCTGTAATTATTTTTTAAAGTGTTGGCTCATTAATTATCAAGGAAGATATGAAGGACTTACAAAATGAAGGATCACAGGTGACACTTGAAATCAGATGTGCTAATGGCCTTCTCTCAGCGGTACCAAAGGGGCTAGAAACATAGTTGTGGTAGTTTTATTCAGTGTCATCCATTTTGCCGAATTTGAAATTTTTGTGGTAACATGAACCTTAAAACAATACGTAAAAATTCATACACAACACTTAGGAAGGAGTATGTATTCTCAGTTATTGAGAAAACATGGACGCAAAGTGCATTGTTATCTCACATGAAATCAAGAGAAACAGAAATTGTGCTCTGTGGAGATGGGCGATGTGACTCTCCTGGCCACATACACATTTATAGATGCAGAGGGTCAAAAGGTTGTGGTCTTAGAATCGATCAGCTGTACCCAAGTTGCTAGCTCTAATGACATGGACATCAAAGGTTTTAAGGATGCTTTCAAAGCAATAGAAGAAAACAGATTTAAGGTCGCTACCATCTCCACTGACAGACATCCACAAATTGTTAAAGAAATGATACTCAATAATCCAGAGAAATGCCATGAATTTGACCCTTGGCACATGGCAAAAGGAGTGTCAAAAAACAGGTCACTGCAGCTAAGAAGAAGGAATGTGGAGGTTTAGGAGAGTGAATACCATCCATCATAAATAATTTGTGATGGAGTGCCCAAACCTGTGAGGGTAATGCAGAGGTGTGGAAAGGGAAGTGAGTGTCAGTAATACACCATGTTAGCAACCGACATGACTGGCCAGAGAACAGGCATTACCACCAGTGCGCTCATGAGCCCATTGATGAGACGAACCAGAGAAGAAAGTTTTGGTTAAGATAAGAATCTGAAGCCCACAAAGCATTAGTCAAGATTGTTAAAGACAAGAGCCTTTTGAAAGACCTGAATCATCTGACAAAGTGCATACACACTACAGCACTAGAGGGATGTTCAAAGGTTGCAACTAAATATCATTTAGCCGCATTATGTCTGTAATACATACTGTACATATTTTCAGTTGTTTGCAAATATTTGTTTAAGGTGTACCACTCAATGTATCTGAAGTACCTGTCAAAGAGAACACTTTTTGTATATTATGTGATGATCCATGCCTCCATGTTTGCTGCTCTTGATCATAAAAATGCGAATATCAATACACGTGTCTCCTTTGTTAGCAATCATGGGAAATATTACAGCAAACTCTTCCTTTAAGCTCATTTCATTATTCAATTTTATAATTTTTTCTGTTTTTGGACAGGCTCCCCCAAGGTGGGGAGTCAGTTGGTGAACCCAAATTTTAAAAAATGGAACAAAGAACACAAGTAATTCAGAGCAGGAGATGTGGCCGTTAAAAATGACTATGGCTGCATGACGGCAATGGTGGCAGATGGTCTCTCTTAAGTATCAGATGTAAAGCAGGACATGGACATAAGAGTGGATAGACCACACATTATGGCTCCACAACAGAGACTGCCTGTCACCAATTATTTTTCAAACACAGCAGTTTTCATGTTTCAAATAGACTTGTGATACTAGCCTGTTCAACCCTACTGACACTTCAGAAATTTCATCATTACAAATGCATAGTGTGCACTCAAGCATTTTTAAACCCACAAAAGTTTTATTTTAAATTCTAGTCAAGTTCCAGGTTTTCAAAGACACCAGTATTTGAAAACCAAAAACGTATTTTCTTCTTATCACTAAGAAAGCTGTGAAGACTTGCATCAGTAGGGGAAATGGAAGAAAAACTGTTCATTTGAATCCAGTTTGATTTCACTTACTTAGCTATGCTTAACTAATGAAAGCTGACAAAATACATGCAAAACTTGAGCCATACTTGGTAGATTCTAAATCATTAAAGTTTCTTCAGGCTTGATCTACTTCTGTCTGATCATTTTCTGCATCTTTGTATTTTGTATAAATTCCATTTTGTTCAGGGTAGACCATTTTTGTTTTGATGGAATAACCCTGCAACTTCTTCTGCCCAGCCAACCATGCATCCACCATGTGAACTGACGATAAGAGGCATATCTGTAAGACCTAAAAATCACAATTTTCAGGTAAAACAACAAATTACTAGCAACCAAACTGAAGTCAAATATGAATCCTGACAATAACACATTTTATTTATAGCATACTTTTTATTTAGCTAAAAATCCCAATGCTAAATAAATTTCTTATCTATTGACAATTCATGAATTGCATTACATTTGAAATGTAGTGGAGTGATCCACAAACAAGGGTAGATGTTCTGACTTGCCTATTAATGACCTGGTTCTGATTACGTAGGACAGCACTCTCCCTATCACGGAGACTGACAAGGGCGGGGTTCCCTTTAAGACTATTGCAATAATATGGGCCGGTTATCACCAGCAATTTCTCAACCTCTGGAAGGCAGAGAAAATTCTCAAGAAATCCATTAAATGAAAATGCTATCTCGGCCATTTGAGAAACTAGTTTACTCAGAAGCATAGAACTTAATGATAAAAGCTGGAGACAGGACATCGTGAGCACTAGCCACACATCCACATTTGGACAAGGAAGAGCAAGCATAGGTCCTGGAACCCCCAGAGTTTTCTTATCCAAAATGAGATCTCTGACTCCTGGTGTCACACAAAATCATGCTCTTATTTAGTGCTTGGTGGTACATGCAACCTCTTCACATCTTTACTATATCACTGTCAGCAGACGGAAAATACAGACTGTGCTTTGTAGTGTTGTTTACAAAACACAAACAACTTCAAATGTTATAGTCCGGTAGCTCCAGCTTCACCCTTGTGACTCAAGAATGCAAAAGGGGCCTCAAACAATGGCATCCACAGCTAGTCTCACTCATGGACTCACAATGCCTTGGAATGGTATGGAAGAGTATGCATGTTTTTGTGTTTCTTGAGAGATACAAACATGGAACACCGATGCACTGTTTTTCTCAACTTGACATCCCATGGATACAGTATAAAACTAAACATATAATCTCTCAAATTTCCAAGGAACAGGTTCAGTGAGGGCAGGTTCATTTTATACTCAGTTGAGTTCAACATGTTCTATATTTTTTACATCATTTATATTTTTTTATAATATAGTTTTATATAGAGAGAGTTTTTCCTTTCTCATATGGAATAGCACTGCTGTCACTGCAGTTTTCCTGTCAAGCCTGCTCTCATCGTGCCTTTATCAATTCAGATTCCCAGTATCTCAGCCTATAGCATTGTTTTCTACCAAATCATCATCAGAGGTTAACATATAGTATATTGTATTTTCAACTGAAATGTCCTTAAACAGCAATTTTCAGTATGGATGCAGAGGCATAAGGGCATATTTGTTTACTTCTTCTTTTTCCAGTGCTATTAGCAGAATAAACCTGCTATATGCCTGAATGGACGCAGCAAACCCCAACCGGACCAGCTGCCGGTAACGGAAAACTCCAACATCACTTATTAATAAACAAAACACCATCTGTGGACAGCACGTCCAGGTGTTTATTCTGTTGCCTCCAGAAGCTCTCACATTTCTCCATACCTGCATTGGTAATTGTGGCTGCACCCGCCATGATTTTGGAGCCAATCTAGATTTACCTCCATCTGTGTGGAGTTTTCCTAGCTTGGAAAAAGGCAGAATCTCATCGCTCAGTTCAGAGCTGAACCAGCCAGGATTAGCTGTGAGCTGTTTTGAGATGCTTAGCAATATCCAACATGGCTGCCTAGACTTAAAGAACATTTCTAGATAGGATGCCTTCCTCTCACATTCTATTTGATATTTGTAGACTGTTGAAAGACCTTTGTTGTCTTCAAAGGCACACCTATAGGCAAGTACAACTGTAGTTTGGTGACCGCTAACACCAGAAGGACAAGCTGCCACGTCTTTTCATTCTTCTGTCTACCAACTGAACTAGTTAGCCACAATACCAAAGCACTATACATTTCCTGCAGCTGGTAGAATGAAGGCCATACAGAGTGGAATTTTGATAGTGACAAAATTTCTGTTGTTTTGGCTCTGTATTCCAGCACATTGGTTTTGAAATGAAAAATTGAATGCGGTGCTAAAATGCACGGTATTAGTTTGAATTTGATGGCATTTACACCCATATCGGGTTAACCATGCAGACATTATGGCCGTTTTAATGCATAGTCCGCCATTTTAGGAGACCAAAGGTAATTGGATAAATTAACATAAACTTAAATAGTCTTATTTAGTACTTGGTTGCAAATCCTTTGCAACTGCTATTTTCTTGAAGTTAGTGACGCATATACAGTATATCACTGAACGCTGGATATCTTCCCTGGTGATGCTTTGCCATGCCTTCAGTCCTTGTTTGATTCTGGGGCTTTTTGCCTTCAGTCTTGTCTTCAGCAAGTGAATGCTTGTTCATTTGGATTCAGGTCAGATGATTGACTTGGCCAGTCCAGAACATTCCACTTTTTGACCCAGAAAAACTCTTTGGTTGTAGAGCAGTATGTTTGGGGCCATTGGCCTGCTAGAAGGTGAAGCACCATGCAAATAGTTTTGATTCATTTGGTTGGATCTGAGCAGTTAAGGTGTTTCTGTACACTTCAGAATTAGTCCTGCTTCTACCTTCAGCAGACATATAATCAAGTTACCAAGATACAGCTGAGCAGCCAAATGTTCTATTACTTTGTCCTCTGTCAACAGATGGATAACATAAACAATTAAATTCCCAGGGTGCATTTCAATTGATTATTCAGGTACCTCCTTGCTTCCTATTATTTTTCCTGGTATGGAAGACTAAACAAGTTTAAAAAACCAAAAAAACATGAAATTGACTGTGAAATCACGTGTATGTGGGTGCATTCCAATTGCTTATTTTATTCATCCTTTGTCTCCAAGGTCCTTGACTGACCCAGAAATCAATTTAGATGTGTCATCATTAAGGACATTCCAATGTGTAATTCTCCTTCAAGGAACTAGAAGCTAGGAGGCTACCAAAGATTTCTTGAGCAAGGAAACATGAGTGCATCCTTTGCGGAAGTCTTGTTTTGGAATGCATGACGTAGGGGCGACATAGCTCAGGAGGTAAGAGCAGTTGTCTGGCAGTCGGAGGGTTGCCGGTTCGATCCCCCGCCCTGGGCATGTCGAAGTGTCCCTGAGCAAGACACCTAACCCCTAATTGCTCTGGTGAATGTGAGGCATCAATTGTAAAGCGCTTTGGATAAAAGTGCTATATAAATGCAGTCCATTTACCATATAGTCATCAACCTGTGGATCGACCTTTTCCCATCTGCCACGACTGTAATTGACGTGCTTCTATCTGACCCTTAAAAGAACAAGGATGTTCAATTGGCAGAATACACGTTTCCTTGCTTCCTTTCCTTGCCTTCTTTCCTTGCATCCGCCGATGGGTGGAGTTAGGAACGAGGAAAGGAAGCAAGAAGATAAAATAAGCAAATGGAATGAGCCCAGGGTGTCGACATGTGATTCCAATTTCACATATTTTTAGTCCATATTAGGAAAGGCGGAAAGGAAAGGAGGCAAAAAGGTACCTAAATAAGCGGTTGGAATGCACCCTCAGAATTTAAACTAGCTGTTATTTTATTGTAATTAGATTGTTCATGTTTAGAATCAATAAGTCCCTTCACTGAACTGACAATAAGGCATACCATGAACTGGCACAGCGAATAGGTAAGCAAGAACTGAAACGTCCATAGTTTAATCAGACATGCTTTATGTTTCTCCAAATATTTTGTTTATCAAAGTAAAGACATGTCAATTGAGAACATCACCTTACAATTTTACACTGCATCAGAAAATGCTTGGTAGATCAATGCTTAAATTTTGTTCGCATTGTAAACTTTGCTACAATCTTAGATTAGCCACTAGACGACTCTACAGTTTGTTTGGTTGCACTTCGAACGCATACCAAAATTGCACGCCACTGGGTAATGTTAGCTGACAAATATTGCCTTTACGTGTCAAGGGGAATACAAATAGCAAGACAATGCTGGTTTTGGTCACCTCAGCCGTGGATTTGTTTGGTTATGTGACTGAAACACTAGCTTTTGCAAACAGTTTTTTTTTTTTTTTTCCCACACAAAGAACAAATCCAATAGTCGGTTGTTTGATCAGAAAAGAATGAAACTCATATAGTGCAAGTTGGGCCTTTCTCTTTAAACGTTGCTTTGCACAGACATGTAATTTGCAATAATCCTCACTAAATCCTCACTAAAGCTAATGTTTACGATCCAAGTCCTCAAGTAAGTTTCTCCTGAATCTGTTTTGCTCATAATCCAGTAGCCTCAGAAGAAAAACCTATGCTCTTTTTTGGGCATTATATGGCAGACAGTTCTGAAAGGTAGTGTAAATGCATAAAAACATGCCTAACCAGATAAATAGTCGCTCTAAACATGAAAAGCACCTAATTGAAACAAATTAACGTTTTGCATAACAGCCATTGCATTCCATCTGATTTAAACAAGTTCTGCATAGTATTTCTTTCATTATATTCTAAGCTAACAATGATTTCATTCATACTTTTTGGCTTAGATATCACATTGATTTTTGAGCCTCATTCAATACTGTTGTACACCAGACAGACTCTAGCCTATAGCATAATCTCTCTTCGACTATGAAAACCTCCAAAATGACATAGAATGCACTTAGTGTCCGGCCTTTTAATAATAATATAATGTACGATAATATTTAAAATTACAGGGCTTGAACCACCCAATTATATTTATACACTTTGGTTTCTGCAGAAATTACAGTACTTTTCATACATAAAAACACGTCTTTGTCCCAAATATTATGTAGATTACTCTATAAAGAGGCATCAAATATCTCAACAACAGAACACTATATATAACAGATGCCCCATTTGGAGCCATGTTGAGTCTAGCGCTAAACATAAGCAATTGCTTTTGAAGCAATATTCATGAAAATCTCAAATACTAAGTACTTTCAGTACTAAGCACACATTTTTTCCAGTATTGTTTAAGGTAAACCGCCCAAAATACAAAAATAAAACTTTTCAAAATGAACTATTTTTGAGAGGTCAAAAAATACCATACCATCTTAAGAAATCAGGTCCAGTTATTTTGTATTAAATTGATTGGCTAGTGTGCCAAAGTACCACTGTTCTCAGAAAGCTATTATTGCCATCAGTTCATGGAAGCACACATCTGACTGCTCACAGTTCAAATGAGGCCTGTCTCTTTCCGCATATGCATAAGTCTGATGCACTTTGCACTTTCATTTTGCTTGGCTGGGACCTGTTGCTTCTGCTGGGTAAATTAACATGCCAACCTTATGTAACTGGTTTTGTAACATTATACAAGATATACAACAGTCTCAGTCTGTATCCTGTTTAGGTCCTGTTCAATTGCATGAGTTGACAGACTCAAACACTAATGGTAAAATAAAATAAAAAAACATGCAGCAGGCAGCTCAGGGAATGGCTGATATCCCATCAGGCCATTTACCTGTTCTGGAAAAGTACCCATCGAAAGTAATGTTTACAGGGAAAACAATAAGCTGGAATATGATTCAATTTTGTTTCTCTGAGATGGTTGTAGCCAGCTTGCAAGCAAAGGTCTGGACAGTTCTTTAATTTAGGCATACTTCTGATTTACAATGCATCAAGGTTAGACATGGGCATCTTACACAAATCTATAGCAGTTCATCAGTATTACAGCTTTATTTATTTTTGCAGTGAATGGCGTGCACTTTGCCTTTTTGTTTGCATTGTACTGTTTGTATTGTTTTTGTTACCAGCAGAAATACGTATTAAATTAAGATGGATTTTTTGTATTATTTCTCACATTCTCAAATGAGTTGTGAGGATGTGTATAGCATCTCCAGCTTTACAATTTCTCTCATTAGCATCAGATGTAGACAGTGTTTATCGCAGTCTGCACCCCATAGACAGTGCACGTTATGATTGCTGTAATGGATAATCAAGAACGAAAATCAAACATGTTGCTTTGAGGACATAGGTGACTACAAAGCTCTTCGCAATATAAAATGTCAGCCATGAGTGGAGGGGGTCCGATTAATTAAAAGAACACTCCTGGGGTTTTTATTAACATAATAAATACATCCACATTTATAAAATAACGTAGGGCCCAGAGTGTTGCACTGTGGCTGTAATCACTGTTGTTCTCTATCACATTGTGTTCTTGAAATTGATCGTGCCTGAGCACAGCACAGCAATCAGCCACGCAAAGAAAAGCACTCGGTTGTGAGCACTGGCATGCTGAGAATGGTACAAAGAGGTCGATTCGAGAGAACAGGGATGAGTAAAAAGGAGGAATTATTCCAACACGTCAATTCATTTACAAAGTCTAATGAAACTGCGCAAAATAGAAGTAATTTCTGTTTGCAGTTTTATTTATTTATTTTTTTGATAGATTTGCTGTTCTATCAAATTAGCGCCTTGTGATCATCTCTTGTCACAACTAGTTCAGCAACGCGGATTCACGTAAGACACGGCTCCAGAGACGACAACCGCGACATGAAAGACACATTGTGCATTTGTTGATGCAAATTACGGCATTGATGACAGTTTGATTCCACATCATTTCCATTTTGAGTGGCTGTTTCTCCATGTTAAATTGGACCCACTGAGATGGCCATTTCTGCTAAAACTTTTGTCCGGTAGGCTTCGTTTACATTTCAAGTGGTGGACTCCCTTTTAATGTACTCAATGCCAATTTCGGGACACTTGGAAAGTGACACAAAAATCTACAATGAATTTTTAAGGTCGTATACATTTAGTGAGTGGAAACAGCATCGCCACACTATAGCGGATTGAAATCCTCACAATGCCATGCACCTAAGCATCAGCATGCAAGCACGAGGGACTCAGCAGTGTCTACCCTCCAGCCTCATACCCCAAGGGAGCTGTTCATTCATCGCTGTAGAGTACCTCTCCTTTACTATGTCTTACAAATTTGAGGAATACATTTTATATAGTTAGATTTTTATTTTTTATTTTTTATCACCATAAATATTCCTTGATGGCATTTAGCAAATACTAATCCAGAGCAGTTTACACAGCTTTTTTTTTTTTTTTTTTGCTACGTACAGCCCATTCATACAGTTGTATGTTTGCTGACATAATTCAGGTGAAGTACATTGCTCAAGGGCAATGGTCTTCCCAGGAATCAAACCTGAAACCAGGTCAATCCACAAAGCTATATGAAAATTTTCCAGAAAAGAGCATAACCACAGCACTGTACATCTTTAGACGAATATTTACTTATGTCTTGTGTTCTTAAATTCAAGCTCAATAAATCGCTTTCAACGGTTTTAGCTGCCCTTAGCTGCCACGCCACACTACCACACATAGTACATTGTGTGCATATTAGGTTACAGATTAAATATTACTGTCTTGTCTGGACTATCGCGTCATGTTGTTCACAACACGTACATCAGTAAGGATGTGGCTCAAATTAAGGAAACACTTTCGTATCCTATTAATGTTCAATGGTCCGTGTCAAGTCAAGGTAGATGATTCTGCATTTGCCAGGATGCGTCACTGGAGTGTACGCTCGGTGATTCACAATGAACTCACATTTAACAGTTCGTTTTTTTTTGCCCAAAGTATGTAATCGTTTTTTTGTGGATGCAGCGTGATCCATCAGAGCGAGTCTCTTAAAATTCTGAAAAAGCCAAGAAGCATGGCTGGAAGGGACAATGAATTAAGATTGTGAAGGGATTGTGAAGTAGCAAATGGATATGTAAGGTGCAAGAGCCAAATAAAAACATCACATTCAAATGTTTCTCGATCTCGGATGAAAACTGTTCAGCGCCACAGCAGGTCTGATCGGCAGCATTCCCAGAAATGCGGAGGTAGTTAATGTACGACCACCCACAGCACAGAGGCCACATTTCTCATAAGGAACAAAATGGGGGGAAAACGTTTCCCTGTCCCCTGGAGCAAACATCTTCGGTCTGGTATGAGAAAGGTCTTCCTGTGTCAGCAAAGGTCGCACACAAGGAAGAATTCACACACAAGCCTGTCTGCAGAGAGCCTGGTGCTCCTTTATTCAGTTTTATGACTGTTGGACCATCCCCTGTCAGTGCAGTCATCTTCATGCCCCCCCCCCAACTGGAAACTGGTAAGTATAAAGCTCTCTTGCTGCATATTCAACGGCCGACTTTTAGGATGAATATCCCCTATCTCAGTTGCTTCATATAACGAAGAAAGAAAATGCATTTTAAGCATTTATTTCAGATTTTTCCTCTAGTCACGAAATAGTGTTCACTTGCTTTCTACCATTAGCTTGCAACAATGCTGGTAATGCACATAAACAAATGTATGAATGTAAATACACAGGGTATAGCTATATATTTGATTTTGAAAATGGAATGCATGGTTGAAGGGGACTTTCTTCTGCAGAGGCTGTGTACCACTGAACCTCTGACTTGTAATCCTGCTCTGGGATTTAAAGAAATACAGCTGAAATGATGTTCTGGCGTCCTCTTTAGGCTCCCAACTGTGACTCTCGACTCTTTTTTATTTCAACGTTGTCGTCTGTTAAGCAAGCATCTGTTTACATATTTTGTATTTCAAGGCAAAGTTTCCAGAAACGCAAATGTCATCCAAAGGTGAAAGGTGAACAGATGCAGGAGGGGAAATTTGCCAGAAATATGTAACTTGTGTTTAGCGAAACCCCTGGGGCTCCGTGTGAATGAACTACTGTAGACGTTGCTGAATATGGCTGTACAGAATCCAATGGATAGAACATTTTGCTTGACAGTCAAATGAAAATTCACAAGTTCAGTACCACTGCAATCACCCATGTCAGAATCCTCTCAGATTGATTATTCTCACAACCTTGTGCTGAAAGCTTACCGTCTGGCATTTTCTCTTCTATTAAAGCTCCAAGGGGATGCCTTCTTTAATGAAAAACATATGGCACATTTTCACTTTATTCTTTAGGGATGCATATATTACAAACTGCTAGAAGTAGGAGAACATTGAGGATTGAACAGCGGGGAAAAATGTATGTCTGCCTTAGGCCTTTTTAAAAAATAAATAAATAAACAAACAAACAACTTTTTCTTGTTATCAGCACAGAGACACCTCTGCCTTATTTTCAAGTTGCAGACCAACAAATTGGAAAATGCAACTGATAAAATTATTGACCAACAATGTTGCACAAAGATCACAGCTACGATTATGAATCCCAGCTGAACCTAGAGCATAGATTCTCTAAATACTGGCTTCTGCTGCATTTAAATTATCTGAGTATATCTGTGTGGTCAAAAGGTCCTTTGATTCCAGTGAAAGGCCGCAAATATAATTTATTGGTGACAATTTTTTTAATGAAAATGGTTTTTATAGAAAATGCAACACCAGATACGTCCCTGCCTGCATTTTCTCTTCATTGTAAGATGAAAGGGAGGTTCTAGTTTGGATAAGGGCAGGTGTCCTTCAAACCCTAATGATACTAAAGAAGTGCAGGCCTATTTTCTGAAATGGAACACAGCATCACACATTGACATTGCATCACATTAGTGAAAGGGGAGTTTGTAGCATTTTTGCAGTGTTTATCAAAATGAAGCATTCTACCATATTATTATTATTATTATTATTATTATTATCATTATTATACAACAAAATCTAGGTGTTTCAAGATGTATATATTTTTTTTTTGCCTTGAAAATGCTTTTCAGTGTATTCCACATAGGGTTTCTGAGCTTAAAGTACCTCAATAGGACACCCATAATGAAAACACTGATTTGTATGGTGCAAAATTAAATAAAGTTGTCTATGCTATATCAGGCAGACAGACAGACAGGTAGAGATTAATTGGGGGTATTTTCTTAATATTTTTTTTAATAACTCAACAGCATATTGGTGTGCATTTATCATTCATCAGGCTGCACACAAAGGGAGGTCGCCTCTGTGACTGTGACACTGCCTGGGAAGTTGCCCTGGAGACCAACACGGTCAGTCCATTTTATGTACACAACACTCAGCCATTTTCTCCTGATTCACTACAAGTCTTCTGGTGCAGAACATACAGGCACATTCCCTCAGAATCTATTCAATTCTAAATGAATGGGCGATAATGTTATTTTCAACATCAAACCTGTTGCCAAATCCTAATGTGACATTCTTCAGGAGGAAACACTGTTACTTAACTCTTAAACTCCCAATATTTCTTAAAATATTATAAGTTCTGTGTAAGGTCGGGCCTCTCTTCCCACATAAACTCTGTAGTCTTCTTAAGCCTTGAAATGCCACCTTAATGATAGACTGTCAAACATGAATAGAAGACATTTGCCACAAAATCTGTGGGTTGACATTTTCATTTGTGTTTATTGTCAATGGGTTGCCTTTGTCATGTATATTAAACGGTGATGGGTTTGAATTGCCGGTTGTCTTAAATGTCAGTGAAGGGTTGCTGGGGTGTCCCATTAAAACACAAGGTTGCGCTGTGTGGTACATTCCACAGTCTGGTATCAAATCCTCACCATGTTCGTGCCAACTGTGGCCAGCAGTCCTCTCTGGTGGGTGCGTAATTATTCATAGTGTTGTCCAGGGAGAGATGGCTTTAATCAACATGTTTTTCCTGCCACATGCCAGAGAAACTCTTGTAGTCGATCAGACTCCAGCAATCTCCCTCTCATCATTTCCACTGATGGATTGTTTGGTAAAAAGAAGCTGTGACTACGTGCTTGACTGCTAGTCTGCTCCTCTGGAATTGGCATAAGATGTTTCAGCAATGTAACTATGATTCAGCACTCCAAATTTGGAGAACAGATGTAATTGGGGGAAAAATTGGTTCTAGAAAAAGAAAGAAAGAAAGAAAGAAGTTGCTGCTTTTGGCATGTTGAAATTCTGGCTTGGTATTAAATACCTATGGGGGCATTAGGCAAGAGTGTCAATGTACAGAAATCAGATTTTAGCAATGGATTTGTTAGCAGAAGTGTGTAGATTCATATCTCAGCTGGGGCTGGGGCATGAATTTCTTCTGCATAAATATAAAACAAAATGCTATGGTGATGTACGTGCCAAAAGTAAATCAAAATATAATTTTTAATAATTTATTGAAATAATTTATTACCTATTCTAGTTCTTTTTAGTTCTCTTTGAAAATATTTCTGAATATTCGAATTTTTCTGTTCCCTATTACAGGAAGTTAGACACGAGTGGAGACAAATAGGTAAGCCTATTTTTCCGCCACTTGTTTCAAAAGAAGCACTACTAAAGTAAACAGATGACGCACAATTAATTGACACAAGTAATTTAGTGTGGCACAATTTAGTCTCCAAACATAATGCGCAAGGGGAAGTTTGTGATTGTGAGCGATTTTACCTTTTGTTTACAATCACTCAACAGCCAGCAGTCCGAATACTGTGTTTAGTGATTGCTCATATGCAGCCATTTATTGCCATCCCAGATAAAATGCTGTTAATTACGCAGTTAATCGAGCAAATTGCTTGGCTCCCTAGTGTGGAACAGGCCTGTATTTTGGCAGTTCAAATGAGTTCTTTGTAAAAAAAAAAAAAAAAGTAGTATGACACGGTGTTCCATTATTTCTGTGTTTCCATATGCAAAATTAAAAGTTCCCAGCAGGAGTGCTGTCCTGGACCTTACGGATTTTTTAACGAAGTTTTTGTAGGATTCATCACTCAGTCTTAGTTATATTATTGCATGGAGTTGAACACATTTCTATTCATAATTTTCTGAGCAAAACCCATGCAGACAGACAGAGTCCCAGCAATGCCCGCCTTTTGTGGGAAATACTTAAATAGACCGAGAGGTCATTTAGTCCAATGTTGTGCAAATACGTGAGTGTACATTAACTCAGGTGTCTGCCATCTGTTCTCCAACACTTTGGCGCTAATGAGACAATCACCGCAGAACACTTACAGAGATTTGGAGCTCCATAATGTTGCAACGCAGCTGGACCCTTAACGAGGTCAATTCAGCTGAGGGCCCAAGGGCCAAATGCAGCCCACCACAGACCGATGCTTGGTCACAGATACAAAAATAATGACAACTGTGCCTTCTAATAGTAACTGAATAATAAATAATAGCCACAATTATTTTTTCTCATACATATACGCACACAGTCGGTACTTGTTGGTACACTGTTTTATGAATAACACATGGAAATGCTCGGCCCATATACGCCAGTTTTAATAATAATCTGGCCCCCATGATAAGTAGTTGAAAACCCAGCTCCAGACAGTTACACGGAGGTGAGGTATACTTGTTTGCCCACATTGTTGCTGCGTTCTCTGGTTGGCCCTGTTTGAACTGAAATTCCACCCTCTTGCCTTCTGTCTTCTGCAAGTGCCTGTGAACCCATGTGTTAAAATAAGAAAGGACATCTGTTTTGGCAATAGTGTATCTCACAAAACCTACCAGAAATTACCGGTCCGTGCCTAGGGCTCTCACTGCCTTTGCCAAACTCTGCTATGGTGTGGCATGTGAGTGCCCTCTAAAGTTCACGCCCTTGATAAGGATAAGTAAAGAAGGCCATACAAAATAAACAATACAGGTAATGAGCTCTCCTGTACGCTCAAAAATGGCGCAAGTGTATTATGTTCATATTAATACAAGAGGTAAAACTGTTTGTTTAACAAGTCACCTGTTTTTTTTTTTGTTTTGTTTTGTTTTTTTTTTCCCAAAAACTTATGTGACAGATTTATTCACACCCCTGTCAGTATTTTGTGAGGTGAAACTGAGATGGCCATTGCAAAACAATAATTTTAGAGTCAGATAAACATTTTTTGGTCGATTTAAAGGACTGCCTGAGATAATTGTTTACTTTAAAGATTCAATTGTGGCTAGCTCTGAGCCAGGTATTTGGCCTAAATATTTTGGTGGATTCCACTCCATTCAAGAGCCCCAGGACCAGTTGATGCATACCAACCCCATAACATCAAAGATACACCATATTTGACCTTAAGGTACGACATACCTTTAAACATAAGCATCTTTCGTCCAATGCCTAACCCACTACTGGTGTACATGGTCAAAAAGCTAAATTTCGTTTTCATTTGATCATAACACTATGGAGTTGCAATGCCATATAGCAAGCTCCAGATACTTATTTTTGTTGGTTGCCCTCAACAGATCCTTTCTTTCAGGATAAACTTCTAACAAGCCTATTAGCATGAAGGTATGAAGGTGGCGTTTGTGTCCTCCAATGCAATCAAATTTTGTTGCCCTGACTGTGGGCCTTTTCTGCCTTGCAAATTATCTGCTTCATCGTGCATAGATTCAGCTGTGTCCTTGATCATGCAGGTTTACTACTTTTCTTTTTTTTTTTACTTTTGTTTTTTTAATGCAGATTTAATTGTGTTGTATTTCATTCAGACTGATTATTAGTGGAGTGAATAGCTGTGATCCATGTCTTTCTCAGAAAAAAAAGACTCTTTATTAAACAAAATCTTTGTCTCTGAGCAATTGCATCTGTACAAAAGAAAATAATTTTACAACTTTTTGGGCAACCAGTATAGCTCCTAATTTTATTTTTCTTTGCTCATCTTTATAAAGGGCGTTAATTGTTCTGGAGGACACCGTACCTCACAGTGCCACATGTCAGCTTACATAACCAATGCTTACATTACCTGTTAACCCAATATAAACATCTGGAGTGCAGCATGACAACTATATATGACTGTGTATATATCCACAAACATTTTTTTCTCTCTAAAGAACAGAACGGGCAAATGGAACCTCCTACTCTGTCAATGCGTCCTCATTCTCCTCTTATGAAAATGCAGACAAAAAAATATCAGTGGGCTTGCAGCATTATTTTTGCAGAATGGAAATACACCTAAGTGTTAATTTTCTACTGGTCGATTACTTGCATTTGATTTTTGGGTTTATATTTGCACTTATTTGTATAATTATGTCACAGATGTTAAGATAATACATATGGCCTCACAAATGGAAGGAAATAAACTTTCAAAAGTCCCAATTTCCCTATTTACATTTTGACTCATGCTTGTGCCCCCTGGTTAAATGTCTCTAGAAAACCACTACATGTATATGTAATGTGTGTTTATGTAAATGTCTGTCAACAAAGTTACAACTGTGAAGATACCATCATATGTCAATCTATCTTGGTTCAGTTTGGGTACAGGTAGGACAGCTAGCAAGAAGGGGTCACTGAGGTCAGAATGAATCCTTGAAGAACATAACATGACATAACGTAAGATGAGAACAGGCCATTCAGCACAACACTGCACGTCTATTCCAAGGTGAGATGTTTATGTATGCACATATTACAAAAAATGCAATTAATAATTATTGTGAAGATCAAAACACATGCATTTATAGTTAGTTAAGTTAGTATAGTTGAGTATAGAATCACTCTTACAGACAGTGAGCCTTTGAACCTGGTGGGATGCAGCAGTTACAATGGTTCTTGCGAAAACACAGTTCTGAAAGCAAAATTGATTTTTTTATAAAACATAATTACTTTAACATTTTCAAGTGTCAAACATTTCACTAAAATGCATTCATTTATAGTTAAACAATTTTGTTCAAAACCTGGGGAATCCAAATAGTTCAGAGACAGCATGAGTTTTATTTATTTATTTATTTATTTATCTATTCATTCATTTATTATGGTAGTGTGATTCCTGTGAATCCCAGAGAGCTCCGAATCCCATTCCCCACATTTCATCTTTATTGAATAAAGAAAATTAATTAAACACACCACTAAACCCTGCACCTGTTTTGTTTGTTTGTTTGCTTGTTTGTTTGTTTCCAGGCATCTCAGGGGCATCAAACACAACAGTACATCTGGCCTAAAGCATAGCTGCCAACCTCCTTAGATCCAGTACCTGACTCTTTACAGTTGGTACAGGGGGGAAATAACAGTTCTGGTCTCTGATTCTTAACATTGCTTAATGTATCTAACTGTTTTGAGATGTAATTTTATTTGAATTAAAATTTATAATATCGCTTCTTGTGAGTTGCATCATTTCCCTTTCATCATAATACATTCATGCATTGGGCCCTTAATATAAGGATACAACATAAATTGTAATGTTGTGGAAGAAATGCATAATAAAAGCAGCCTGAGGACTAGATCTCATAATTTTTGGTGTGCTGCTCTAGTTGTCAAATCAACCTTGGGGATACTTCAAAACATATACATTTTTGGCTAGCTGACCTGAATAAGGGTCTATTTCCAGAATGAAGATAAAACATTGAAGGGTCTATCATCCTTTGAGGTGAAATACATGAACCATTTCAGGTTGCCAAGAGCATTGTGCTTTCTTACAGTGGAATCAAGATCATTTTAAATAATTGCAGCCAAACATTCTACAAATTGACTCACCTTTGGTCGAGAGACTATAGGGACCACTGAGCTGCATGGATGGATATGATTTTATCATGTATAAACTGCCACACACAGACAAGCTGACAGCAATAATGGGCCTTCTCTAACCTCCATGCAAGGTACACGATTTTGGCAGTTTTTTACAGGCATGAGCTTTGCTGAATACCTTCCTTAGATATATGTTGCCTCTAACCCCACAAATCTAAAGCACTGAATACAATATTAATGTTCTTATCTGACCTGGTCTGCATTTACCATGACAAACTTTGCCTAAATTTAAATGTCCAATGTTTTTGAGGGAAAATAAAAACGTTTAATTTACATATATATAGTAGCCTTCTTTTTTCCAGTATGAAATAAGCCTGAAACAGAATAGGTAAGTAGCATATTTAGATAGGTAATAGATACATATCAATCTATTTACAAGTATTTTTTAATCCCCAGAATTTAAAGTGAAACATTTGTCTTTTTTTAAGAGAAGTGGAAATAGTCACCTCCTAAGGTTATCAGCAAGCACATTTTCATGGTTCACTTAATGTATCACCTATCTGACAAACCCTGCAATGAACACTGTTCCCAAGAAATACAAGTAAATGGTACAGTGCCAGCCTAGGTGTTAATAGAATAAAAGAAAGGATATCTGAGACTTGTAATAAAGGATAAAACATAAATACCAATGCAGAATGCTGACTAAAAGAAATAACCTTCCGTTTATTAGTCATGGGAGAGTGATGCTCCGTGAAACCCTTAGTCAGTGGACATGAGCTGTCAATCACTAATATGTTCCAATAAAATAACTGTGTTCATGGTAATAAAACACCATGATTTGTCAGTGAGTCACTTAAAACACAATTGCTCCGCCCATTTTGAGGTACATAAAACCTTGATCTCTCTGTAGGCTTCTGTCAAAAACATTGCTTGTCCACATTTGTAGAATGTAATCATCGGGTACTGCCGTGGGAATCCCCCCTATACTCATTATTCTGGTGAAAAAGAAGTAGTCTATATTGCAGCAACTATGTTTAGAAACTGAACTTGGGAACCATCACATTCAAGAGTAATTTGACTTAAGGCCAACATATCAGTATTCAGAGAGAAAGTCTTTTAGGTATTGAACTGGCAAAACAATAAGTATTCTTTGAAATAAGGATACTAATGCAACAGAATGAGTGCACTTTTAATTTACAGTAGTTTGTTCAACATGAAGGTGAATCTCAGGCCAAAGAATAAAACACATACATTTGTTTCCCTACTCATCTTCTGATATGTCTGGTAACAGATGCACAACTTGCTAGCCCAGCATTCCTTGTGTGTGTGCACATTATACCTTACAGGCAATAGCAACTGACCACAGTGGCAACCCACTTGTTTTGAATGAAAACTTACCATTGCTTATCCAGCCTGGTAGTTGAGCAGGCTTTGTCATAGCATTTCATGATTTTAATTAGGAATCCAAGATTAAAAAAAAAAAAAAGTATTTACAATTGTTTATTCACACTGTATGTTGACTTGTGCAGTATTTTAATAAGGTCTCAAGTTCCTTCTGAATGCACAAACATTACGTTCAAGAAAAATCTACTCATTCTCAGCAGAGAGACTGAGTTTAGCAAGTCTGCAATTCTGGTTTGGGCATATCTTCAAAGAAATCTAAATGATCCATTGACTATGGGGGAACAATAACAAGTATGTTGACCATAAAGGTGACCAAACACTTTTAGAACTGATTAAATTAATCTTTCATGTCAAAACAAAACCAATGTTAAGACTGCGGCAGAAAACAAAGCCATTCAGCCTAGGCCGTACAAATAATGCTGTTTAATTTCTGGGTTGCAGCAACTTTTTTTATCTCTACCTTGATAAAGAATATGTATAATCAAACAATGTCCTTAAAGAACTTACAGTTATTCATCTACGAGCTCACACATTTTTTTAAAAAACCTTCCAACATAATAATATATATATGGCCTCAATGCGTAATTATTCTGTTTTTGTTTATTGTTTTGCTTGCATATTTGGAATGCTTAGCATAGTCTTGTCTGGTAAATTCAGTCAGACAGCCAGTCGATATTGTATGATATAAAAATATTTGTTTTGTTACTGAATTCATTTCAACATGCCGTATTCCTGTTAATCAAATGTCCCACTGAACCAAGAAGTCTAAAGGCCATGTCCTGTCCCGCTACCTAATTTATACAATCCAAGCTGATGTGAAAAATGCATTTATTAAATCATTTACATACCACACGTTTCTGTTCAATGTTGCAGTTTTGAAAACATCATGTTAAACATGACAAAATACCGACACGTTTTGAAAAAATGCACGCAATAAATGACGATATCAGGGTTATACATCCATAAATATAAATAACAATAACCACACATCTGTGGAATATTTATCATCACTGACGTAATATACTAGGCTATAGCCTTAAACAATTACATGACAGAATAAAATATATGCATGATGTCATTTTTTTTAATCGAAAATCTTTCCCCAGTTGGCACAGGTGTATACATTTCTCAATACATTATATAAAATGACTGTGCACTTAGCACTGGTATGCACGTTAACTCACTTGCAAAATAGGATGGAAAACAGTACATAGTAAACTACATTGTGTTAAATGAATTCTGATGGAATACAGTTTTCGCAGATAAAGTTTGTTTGATCCCTACTGCGCTCAATAACTCTGTTAAAGTTGAATTAACTGAACCTTTTTTGCTGTGTAAGCTAATTACAGTTACATACGTGATCAACACACACAATGAATTGTAAAATTTGTCCTTGCAGAGACAGTTCTCAAACAATTTGTTTTTTCTCACCTTTACAAAGTATCTTTTTAAAAGCCCTCCTAAAATCATTGTTAAATATTGTGTATATTATGGGGTTCAGGGAGCTGTTGCAGTACCCAAACCAGAAGAAAAACTTAAACAGTGTTAGGGGTACGTTGCACGAGTCACATATGGCTGTCAGTGTATAAGTGAAGAAAAACGGAAACCAGCATATTACAAAAACTCCTATCACCACTGCAAGCACGAAAGTGAATCGTTTTTCCCTGTTTTGGCGTCCTTTCCATCTGGATCCTTTAGCACTCAAACGGTCCTCTCTTTTCGGAATATTGTCTCCCGGTTTGATTCGACTGAGTTTTGTCTTGCTCTCCGCTTTCTTCTTTTTCATCGAACATGGGGTGTTCACATTATGGTCTGAAGAAGAGGACTCCTCTATGTCAACTCCATTTACTTCAGCTTTCTCAACCTTTTCTTTCTGCTCTACGTCCTTTTCCCCGGTTAATTTTTCGTGAAAGCGTTGTTCTTCCTCTAAGCCATTGTGTTTCTTGTCTGCTTCTGTTTTTTTCCTCTTTCCCGGAGGGGTCCGCGTTCTCTTCTTTGCAATTTGATAAATTCGAATGTAAACGAGAATCATGATGATGCAAGGGACAAAAAATGAACCAATGCACGAAGATATTATGTACCATTTGTCTTTGTTGATTTCACACGTTGGACCCTCCTCCTTGGCACCCTCTTTCTCCATCGTAATCAAAGGAGGGAATGATATAACTGCAGCGATGACCCAAACTATAACGATAATGCATTTTATCCTCTTGGGAGTTCGTTTGAGGTTGTACTCGATGGCTTTAGTGATGGACCAGTACCGGTCCAGGCTGATGGCGCATAGATGGGCAATAGATGCAGTGCAAAACAAAACGTCCAGGGCAAGGTAAATTTCACACCAAACTTTACCAAAGTACCAATAGCCCATTAGTTCATTGGCCAGAGAAAATGGCATGACCAGTGTGGCCACCAGAATGTCAGCGGACGCTAAGGAAACTAAAAATAAGTTCTGTGGGGCTTTTAAGCCCCGGCTTGTAAACACTGCTATAATTACAAGGACATTGCCAAATACTGTTAAGAGGATAAGAATCCCCACGAGTATCGTAAGGGGAATTGAGATTTCCATCCTGTACGGAAGGCCTCCAAGCAAAGTTTCGTTAGTCACGTTGTCAGACCCCATTTGAGAGATCGCCTTGCTTCCCCTTGAGGATTCTGTAAAATTAACAGAAACGCCCCACAAAATTACTTTCTAAACGTTGCATTTAAACTATTGTCAAGACTTTAATTTCAGACGATTTTTTTCCTGTCCATTGTCAGCCATCATCTTTGTTAATTGGTTTGTTTTGTCAAGCCGTCTTAGTAGGCTATAGGCAGTGCACACTTATCCACCCAAATAAAACATCAAAATCAGAGATACAGATACACTATAGTGTTTTTAAAAAACTCATATTAAACATAGCTTAAATATAGTCCATTTTCTTTAGGAACAAATAGCCTACAAATAATTATTCTATCTATGCAATGTGAATATAAATTAAGCCTTACCTTTCTGACTGTCACAGAAGTCCTTTGATAAGCCAACAAATATTGGCGAGCAGTTTCATGACTTAGTTTTTTTACGCTGGTCGACAAAGCAGCTTGTTTCAGGACACGTTACTAAATGGACGAGCTACGCTTTTATGAAGGCCCTTGCTATATAATTACCCATGTTGGATCTGGATCCGTGTCTCGCATGGGACTAATAGCGCGGTAATCACATTTGCCTGTGCCTCTGTCAGCGGGGCGCTTCCCCTATCTGCTGCTACCACCACTCCTTTCTCTTATAATACCAGCCCCTAGTCTGCGTTGCTTAGCACCCAGCGTCAAAACCACGTGGAAATAAAAAAGCAGCGCTTCAAACTCAGTAGACTACTTTTTTTTTCCTTTCCCGTATTCACCCATTTCCTATTCGTCCACTGCATGCCAAATCCAATGTGATTTTTCAGCCAGCACAGTGAGCTCATGTCCTTTCGTCAAACCATTGTCGACTACTGTCACCGGGTTTGACGGTGAGCAATTAAACTTTTAACATTGCTGTCCTTGGTTTGAACAGCCTAATTGATCGTGTTAATGTCCATTTGCGTGGTTACGCTGTGCAGTAGCCTTGACCTGCTGAACGAAACGTATCAATCCGGACAGGGTCATTAATTATAAGTAAACATATTTGAATACTATATATTTTTACAGGTTGTGTATTATGCAAGGAAATCAGGCTGAACATACGAATTTAAGTCGATTACATGGATGCAACAGGTCAAGAGTGTATCTGGAAAATTACTACACATGGCATTTTGTCCTATTCCTATTGTCAGCCATTTGGCGCACGCTTTTCTGTTAGCTAATTTGCGTTTTGTAAAAGGTTTATAATTATAAAAGGTTATAATGAAATATTTCGACAAAATGTGCTTCTCATTTAAACAAGCTGTGGACTTGTGAATTATAAAACAATGATTCTGTAATTTGTTGCCTGTTGCCTACATCGTTATTAAGCAAGAGAAAGCTCATTGACCACGATAAACAAAATTAACGTTTTGCTGTCATTTAGATTCTTCAATCTAAGCATTTTAATTAAGCCATGTGTACTTTCAAGATAGCCAAAAACTGCAATAAGCCTGCCAGTATGACAATAAAAAAACACATCTACGTATGGTTTCTCTGGACTAGTCTAGGTATATTAAGACAGAAGCCTTTCCCTCATGAAAACTCAAAACCAAAACAAACAAACCTTCAATGTAAATAATAGAGAACGAGAACTCTCTCTCCAGGAGTTCAGAGGTGTTTAGCCCATAAATAGTCGTCTGAGGATCGGAAGCTGTAGCCTTACATTTCACGGGCGTTGTGTTAGCGCTTCAGCACTGTGGACAGAGCGCAAGGATACAGTGACACCTGTCGACAGATGGCAAACAGTATCAGTTGCGGTATTGCACATGCAATAAACTCATTTTAAGCAAGCAAAAGTAGCCTGGAATCTACGTTTCCATGGTGAAAAAACAATATCTGATGTCTGGTTTGTCCATAAATAGCCTAATAGCCGACAATACAAATGTTTATGGTTAACGTTTTCGATTGTAATATTTCCTTTTCTATAATATCTTGGAGATGCAGAAAGAGTGGGCAATGATACGCTATTCCTTCATCAGCCCAAAGTCCTATACATATAATTCGTATATATCTTTATTACCACAGTGAAACAATTTTTAAAAAATTAAATCAACTCCTAGAATCAATTCTAGACTTTTAGTTTGCTTTTATTTGCATGAACTAATGATGCAACAGCACACATATTGCCAAGAAACAGATGATCAGCCAATTGTCCAAATTTTTTTTTTCTCCAAAACTGGGGGGCTATGTATAAAAAGGTTTTTCATTCCTATGTTTCACCTGATTTGGATGTAAATACCTGAAAAGTAAAGCTGAGAGCAAACACTTTGACTTCATTTCAATTCTAATGTGCTGGAGTACAGAATAAAAACAACATAAATTATGTCACTGTCAAAATACCTGTGGGCTGCACCGTGGATACATACACATCACCAAGTTCCATCTAGATCCCTTTCTCAGATTGTCGTGCTTGCAGGCACAGAAGCACAGGATCTCTAACAACCTGCACTCCACCTATCAGTGTTTTATAGGGATTATAATGACCATTATATAATGTTGGATACACTATGTTTGGAACTGGCTTGTGTTGCTTTATCCAAAACCCGTCCATGGCCACAAATGCCATAGTCCACATTTAAAATGTTGTTCAATTATTAATGTATTCCACAACAGAGTTTAAGTGTGAAGGTCTACCTAACAGTGTGCTTCAGAACCTACATGACACACAACCGGAAGTCATGGAGTGTAGATCTCTTGCCACCTTTCAATGTTATGGCTTTTCCTCATTGTTAAGTTTTTGAATGGGAAACAAGCTCACTTTAGGAGACTGCTGCTGCCTGGTCCCTTTAGGGGTCCAAGTGAAGACCAATGCAACAGAACAGAAATGGTGACAAAGACACAGAAGTAACTAAAATCTTTCGGCTATGAAATATAAAGTTCCAGGACTTTCCCTGGTTCCAGGGAGAAAAACAGTTCCGGTTCATTTACAGCAATGATTAGAACTGTTAAACTCTGCCAGTCTCACCTTTAATCATAATTCCAACCCTAACCGTCCAAACTAGGGCTTTCTGTGACAAGTAATGTGTGAAATATTTGCGAGATATTAAAAAACCAGTACATAAACATAGCAAAATGTTCAGTGTTAAATCGACTTTGGTAATAGCACATTTTAATCTGATAAGCATACAGGCATTGGAGCCCATCTGAACTCTTTTTAAGAGTCAGTGCACCTACTGGGTTAGGCGTACCCAACTTACTGCAAAGAGCTTTGAGAACCTTGAAGGAAATTATTAATATTAATATCAATAACAATTTTTTGGAAAATGGTTACCTGTTGCTAGTGAAACCTATGGGTTGGCAACTTGCAGCATACAAGCTGTAAGTACGTGGCAGAACACAAAATATAGGCTATCTAAAATAAATAAGCAATTTGTAACTCGCTAAACACTGTAAAATAGATGTCACTTCAATGACACACACACACACACACACACCCAAGATTTCTAGGCTCAAATGGCTGCCACTATTTCTATAAAGCATACAATTTTGAATTGATCACTAAACTAAAGAATTTTCTTGAAAAAAATATTTAACTGCATGGGGCCTACTCTTCTGTGATGGGGTACTTGCAATAGTTTTACTTGGTTTTTATTAAAAAAAAAAAAAAAATTTATGCATCAGTACTATTGTGAAATTAAATATTCTCCTTCAGATGTTTCATTATCATGTTACATCCATCTTAACATGCTTTTCAATAAAGTAATGTATCCTGTACAATGTGTGCTTTAATAGTTTTTTTTTTTCATAAAACCACAATTGAACAAATTACATTAATGCTAGTATGCACAATGCTCTGCATGCGAACAGTATACAGCTGTCTGTATATAACAAAAATGCTTTAATTAATTAGCTAATTACAAGTCAATGTCCATTTATTGTGATGTAATTTGTGTATAAGCAAATGTGTGTGTTCGTGTTTCAGTATTAGGGATTTTGGATCTCTAATCAGGCAGGGAAGAGACAGGGTTGAACACTAGCAGTATTGAATCAGTTGCAACGTGTGTACAAATTTGCAATTTTACAATGAAAGCATCCATACAATATCACGTATAAAATCAAGACAAGGCAATCGTCTTTTTTATATTGAAGTAACATAAACTGAACATTACAATTAATTGGATTAAAAGTACAGTTATACATTTCCAGAGCTTTCTCCACATATATCAACATGGGATTCATCTCCAAAATAAAATAAAAAAAATTTAAAAAAACCAAAAAAAAAAAAAAAAAAAAAGCATTGTGCAGGCATGACAAGGGTACAAACATCAGAGATTCGAAACAAAGATTTTAAAGTTGACACGCTAATGACATCACCACTAAATGGTCTCTTTACTCTAAGTACAAAAGAGACATTTAAGGGAACAGCCCGAGTCTGAGTGTTAAAGGCACAGCACTATGTTAAAAAGTGGAAAACAAATTGAATTTTTTTTTTTTTTTATTTTTTTTTAAATGCTTGGGGGTCTCGACTAACGTTTCTCAAAGCACAAACAGCTTAGAAATCATTGTCTAGTGTGTTTTGTACAGACACAAGGAAGTCAAACTCACTTTCGGTTTTAATGGCAATATACATAATTGACGTGAGAGGGGTGTATGTTTTCGATGCAGGCCGTTTACCATTTTTAGACCTACAGGCCAGAATCTAATTTTAGCCATGGTAGGAGCAAAAGCAAAACAATATAAAGCATTTTTGTTTTGTGGACTTGGACGTCCAGGCTTTACAAGAGGCCCAAGCGCTTTCTAACGAGAAACATTTTAAATTGTGCCTCAATGTTTTCTGCATGTGCAAATCATTGCAAACTACTCATTGTAAACCAGCCTCTTGGCTGAATGCTGCTCTTGTGTTTGTACAGTTGAAATAAAATTACTATTACAGCAAAATGACAAAATATATAGAGGAAAAGCAATTTCTTTTTCAAGGAGGCAACAATTTGATATGTGAAAAAAAGACAGCATTCATTTTGCAGTACTGTTTGGTAAAAGCAAAGATTGCTACACAATACAATATCTCACGTAACTTTAAATTTTGTAAATGGTTATAGGTTTATTACAGTTAAAAGATATATGTACATATGGAACATCCCAAACATGACCATATAATTTATTTGCAAATGTCATATTTTGCAATACAAGTACAGGCAAATCCTGGGGTTGCCAAGTGTTTGAGTTTCAATATACACTTCATACAAAGGGGAACAGAATATACTTTGACTCTAATTTAAGTAATCATAACCCAGCCCTCCCCTATAATTAAAATGTATGCCAAATTGATCATTGGGCGTAAAGAACAAAGTCTGCTAAATTGTCATACTGGCAGTTAAAAGTATTCTAAAAATTAAACATCTCATACCTGGCGTGACAATTAAGCATACGTTTACATTACAGCTTCAAATTACACCATGTCACCGCAACCAAATGTAGTCTCGCAGGGAGGTAGGTGAATCATCGTTTATTCCAAATAAAATCTGACAATAGCAACAAAGTACTGAGGCAAAACATGTTTCCCCCCCCCCTGTAAATCAAGGAGTTTTCATTTATTCTGGTAGAAAACAAACAAACAAACAAACAAAAAAAAACAACCCAGGGCCTAATGTAAGCTTAATGCCAAAGCCAAGATTAGGATACTGAGGAAGGCCTGTGTCAGTCTTGGTCAGGTCTTCCACTTCTGTAACAGAGGCTGATTATCAAGATGATTTTTCGTTTCCATCCGTCTTCGAAAACAATCACAACCGAGAAAGGAAATAAAAAGAAAAAAAAAAAACGAAGGTAAGCAAAGGTTTATGAGAGAACTGTGCGGTAAACGTAAGGCTGTCAAATAAATGTTCGTTTTTATAATGCTTATCCGACGGTGCAGAGGACTGTCTGTGGGTTTGTGGGGGGGGGGGGGGACAGCTACGTGATTATTTGTCGGTAGCTAGGTTAAGTTTCGCGATGCACCGACTCCGCGGACAAAAAGCAGCCGAGATAAACAGAATGCTCACCAAAGCGGCCGAATGCCATTCGAGCAGCGGGAAACATAAGGAAGGAATACCAACACCATTCACCTTTTAAGGCTGCTTGTCAAAGAACAGGTAGGGTTCAGGCATTGCTGCACAATGCTTTTGATACTATTTGAAATGTACAAAACTCAAAATAACATTTTTGCAGATACCAATAGCAACATCGTTTACCTTTTTTTTTGTACAGCCCCCCCCCCCCTCCCCTCCCCCAAATCCCCAACAATAATCATGGTTAAAAAATGGAACATGCTCATTTCCTATACAACATCGCAAGGCAAGAGAGACGTACAAGACATTTTCTATAAAAAAAGGAGAAAAAAATGACCTTGATTCATACACTATCATTCTATGATCTAAAACACAAACGATAGAAAAATAAAACACCCTAAGTCTCAATTCATTTGGATGCACCAAAACACCACAAGATCATAAAAAAAGAAAAAAAAAGAAAAAAAAATCAGATAAGAGTCAAAATGACCACCCCAGCAGACTGAAAATTTGACTAATCTTTAAAAGCACATTGAATCTACATTCCTGGTTTTTGATAAATGCTTTCTTTTTTCAATTTTTTAAAAACATATTTGTTTCCTTTATCATTGTCTTGGTGTCAGCTGCTACCAACTACTGTCGATTACTTTCAAATGGCACGGTGATGAGAAGTAAAAATAAAATAATTACAGGGAATACAGCATTCATTTTTTTTTGTTTTGTTTTTTTTTTTGCTGTATGCCTAATGCACATTTCATCAGAAGGACTCGCTGAAGGCATTTTCACATGGTTTCAACTTTCTGTCAGCTGTTCAATGTAACAATAATTACAGAGATCGAATGTACACTTTGAAGCTTTTATTCAAAACCAGGAATGCACTGCCTCTGGTGTATTGTTAAGCACAAACAGAGAAAGCCCTTTTTACATTGTTAAAGTCTGTACTGTAACTACGGTTAGGCTCAATTATGCACCTTATTCACGTATGAATTTTCTTTTTCCTTTTCTTTTTCGCAGGTCCAAAATAATTTGATCTCTTACAGCCGCCGAACTTGAACCGCGCCAAGTCGATGGATGTGTCACAGGCTACAGCTGATTATGCATCTGCCTCCTTAAGAGTCTTAAGAGTTACAGCATATGTTTTCCAAGAGTTCATCGAGCAGCAACGAGTTCTGCTGGTAGAATCGAGCAGCCGTACGATTCTCGACGAGGGAGGCGGAGAAGCCTCGTCACGCGTGGCCGTGACGGACAAAGTTCTGTCGCGCGCACAACCGTGACCGCACACATCCGTCACCGCACGGGCGCAATCCACCCCCCCCCCCCTCCCCTCCCCCGCACGCGGGTCTGCCCCGCCCCTCCAAAAATACCCATCTTCAGTTGCTGCCAAACGTAGACTACGTTAAAATCCCATTTAAAACCACGACTGAAAAAAGCTATGACACAACAGGTTTTAAGCGGTGCCACGCCTTAAAAGCCAAACAAAGGATGTAACCAAAGTTGTAAATCTTCATGCACAGTCACTTGATATAATACTATTGAGACATTTTCATGTAGTCATTAGAAGAAAAGAAAAAAAATATCTTGATTCAAATTTGGCTCTTTAGTTAAAACATTGCAGATCTCAGAAGCAATACTTTTGTCACTACAAACCATTGTGCCTGTTGTGCAGGAAATGATACGGGAATTTTTGTTTGCAACATTTCAAGAGAACCTGATCTACACAGATCCTATACATAGATTTAATAAGACATTGTTTCAATGTAACAGTTTGGATTCTGCAACCAAACCTTATAGTTTCTTGTTATCAAAATGAGGCAAACAAAAATACTCTTGAAAAACGAGGAATTGATCAGAAAAAAAAGGAGAGGAAAGCTATGGAAAAGAAAATGCCCCTATTAAGTACACAACCGTTTAAATGAAAATGTCGTAAAAAGAAACTTCAAGGAGGGTGCCAATACTATTAAAAGTGCATAAAAACAGCAGCATGGTGTGACAGTGTTTGGGGGTGGCACTGGGGTGGGCGGGGACAGTTTGGGGTGGGGGGGGGGGGGCTCAATATACGTAATCATTGAAATCCGGTGATGCCAAAAATGAACGTTTACTCTGAAGATCTTTATCTATGAGAGCACTCCAATCTTGCACAATGTTTTTTGGCATATATTTAGCATGAGTATGGAGAAACCGTGATTCGTTTACTTTAATGTTCTTTCACTGCGCCTGATATGTTTAATGAAGTCTTTTCGTAATAATGACAGTAATAGTGCCCAACACTGAAGATATTATAGCAAACGTAAACATTGATAAGACTGAACTGCACGCGAGGCAATCAGTATATTTACAAAAATGACTGTAGTTCATTAACATCCCATCACCCATTTTTTTACAAACAGTTAAAAAAAAAACATTCCCAGTCAAATTAGCCTAGTATGTCACATCAGGGACCAAACGGTCAGAGATATGATTTAATGCAAGTCATTTCAGAATGCTCCGTTGCTCTATTCTCGACTTAGATGGAACAGGCCTTTAGTTTGAGAATGAAAACTAATCAAAGCAACTAACCGATTTCTACTTTCTTTGACATTTCGGTTGTTATAATTTCAATTTAAAAGTGAATAGCAGGGCTAAATTGTTTAGGTGGCAAATCCTGTAAATCGTGTTTTTTCCCTAACCCCATGTTCTGCTAATTTATCTATCGGGTTAAGCGTCGGCTTGTTGTATTAACCCTCTCTAGGTGAATTAAATGCAAGTTAAATTACAAATAAAAGAAATAAAAACAAGACCTACGGTAAACCAATATGGGCCACATAGCTAATGCTTTTTAAACAAAAATAAAATTTAAAAAAATTATAATAATTAAAATGAAAAATAAACAAGATTAGTTGCATTTAGGAAATAACCAGTTCTCTTTCCACGACAGGCACTAGTTTTGCTTTGTACAACTTCAAAGTAACACCATCAGACCAGACCTTTGTTCTCCACAAACTGAGTCATCTGCACAGTAGCACACAGTTATCTTTAGTCAGGTGTGATAAAAAATAAAATAAACATAGGAATAAAAATTCAGAAATAAAAAAACAAAAAACAAATAATAAGGGTTATGGCAGCAGCAGCAGCAGCAAAATAAAGGTTTTAACTTTTTTTGCATACAATTGTACTTCTTGTTCTAATAACCGTTTTTTTAATTACTGAAACTGTGTTGGCAATAGGGTTTATATATTAGAAGACTGCCATGAAGCTCTGGTTATGGTTATTCAATATATGTGTATCAATTTTGGCAAAGGAAGTCTAGACAAGTAATTTCTCTTTTTCACATGATTGGTGGGGAACTAAATGGCTATGATTCCTCTATTAGCAGAAACATGTAATGCAGTCTTAATAAAATTGCCTTTTTTTTCCTCAGATAAGATATTCATAACAACAATAATGCATTTAATTATAGTTTTCTTTTATCTTTTTTTAAAATTCTTTTTTTTCCCCCGTTTTTTTCTTTTTCTTTTTCTCTTACAGTGTATGACACGTGGGATCGGGGCGATCAGACCATGGCCCGGTACGGCCCCTGCATCTTCAGGAACTGAATGATGAAGGAGGGGCCCCCGGCGACGATTTGGGGGGGCAGGTGGCTGAGGGGACAGTTCTCGATGCTCATTATGGACAGCTTGCTGCACAGGGCCAGCTCGAAGGGAAGGCTGTGGAGGTTGGGGTTATCGTTCAGATACAGCTCCTCCAGGTTCTCCAGTGTACCTGGGGGAGGGGGGGGGGGGGCACACGGACAGATTAAGGTTCAGACGCATTTTATCGAGGCTCCGTTCCAAAGTCGCACCACTGTGCTAAGATCCCATCTGATTTTATCCCCATTAAATAATTTATTTGCTAAGTACACGATAAATCAGGTTTAGTATCTTTCTCGGAGTACACGTATGCCATAATGGTGTATAACTGTAAATCACACAGACATTTCGCAAAAAGGTATAACAGCTGTGCCCCACCTGGAATTTGAACCTGCAACCTCTTTATCCACTAGACTGCACAACACATTACTGTAATTTTCTCATGGCTGATAAAAACTTGAAAAAGTTGGAATTTCATTGCCAAAAATGTATGTACCCCACTTCCTTAAGAAGGTGATTTTGCACATCTGACTCCCACATTCAGTAATTTCTAGGGCAGCCTGTCTGAAATTTTTCTACGAGGAAGTACAGGCTAACTGTTTGCACACTTAACTATGCTCCAAGGAAAAAAGTTTAAATCTTGTGTGAGAGCCAAAGGCACAGCCCTCTGGGAAACCCATCAAGTACCACACACTCACCAATCTCCTCAGGGAGGTGCTGCAGGAGATTCTCCCCCAGACCAAGGTGGGTCAGGTTGGTCAGGTGACCGATGCCTCTGGGCAAGGTGGTCAGCTGGTTATTGGTCAAGACGAGTTTCTGAGAAGAGATCGGGGAGACAGGGGTCAGCTCCACCTGACCAGGCACTGAGCACATGGACCACATGATCGGAGAAATACATGGAAGCATTAAGGCCACAGTGTAGCTGCTAAGGTGCTGTACAAGTACTGGACAATAAGCACTATGTATACAGCGAGCTTCATAATGTTTGGGACAAAGAAATATATATATGATTTTGATTTGTAATCAAACAAGTCACATGCGGTTAAAATGCAGATTCTCAGCTTATATTTAACAATATTTTTTGCACATTTTGGTTTCACCATGTACAGGAAGAAAGGGCAGCACTTTTTATACATAGTACCACCATTTCAGGGTACCATAATGTTTCAGACATATTAATGTTATATAAATGAAAAGTAGTATATTTAGTACTTTGTTGCCTATCCTTCGCATGCAATGACTGATGTTTGTGAAGTCCTTGACCCATACACATCACTAGGTGAGGTGATGAGTATCTTTGCTGGTGGTACTCTGCCAGGCCTGTACTGCAGTCATCTTCAACTCCTGATTTGGGGGCTAGTTGCCTTACGTTTTCTCTTCAGTATATGAAATACATGTTCGATTGGATATCAATCTGGTGACTGACTTGGCCAGCCAAGAATTTACCAGTTTTCGGCTTTGAAAAAAAAAAAAAAAAATTTCAGCAGTATGGTAAATGGTAAATGGACTGCATTTATATAGCGCTTTTATCCAAAGCGCTTTACAATTGTTGCCTCTCATTCACCAGAGCAGTTAGGGTTTAGGTGTCTTGCTCAGGGACACTTCGACACGCCCAAGGCAGGGATTGAACCGGCAACCCTCCGACTGCCAGACAACCGCTCTTACCTCCTGAGCTATGTCGCCCTTTATGTTTGGGATTATTGTTTTGTCGTAGGATGAAGCGCCGTCCAAAGAGTTTGGAAGCATTTACTTGAACTTGAGTAGATGAGATCTTTCTGTACACTTCAAAATTCATTCAATGACATCATCAATGAAGACAAGCAAGCCGGCACCAATGGCAGCCATAGATGCTTAAACCATAGCACCCCCACATCACCATGTTTCACAGATGAAGGGGGAGTGCTTTTGATCTTGGGCAGTTCCTTTTGACATCCACACTTTGCTCTTACCATCGCTCTGAAAAAACTGAATCTTAGTCTCATCTGTACACAAGACCTTTGTCCAGAACTCTTCTTAGCAACGTGGCCAAACTGTTTTTTTGTGGCTAACAAGTGGTTTGCATCTTTCTGCGTAGCCTCTGTACGTCTGCTCGTGAAGTCTTCTGCAGACAGTGGTCACTGACTCATCCACACCTGCCTCCTGAAGAGAGCATCTGACCTGTCAGACAGGTGTTTGGGGGTTTTTCTTCATTATGGTGAGAATTTCATCAACAGTCTTCCTTAGCCTACCAGCCCCTTTGCTGAGCTCACCAGTGATCTCTTCGTAGTGACGTTCAAAACAGTTGGTTTTGGTCAGCCTAAGGGGGGCCCTATGTCTCTGTTTTTTATTTAATTTTTTTGGCTTCCTTGACTCTCACTTGTACAACTATGGTCCTCATGTTGGCAAATAGCAATAACGGACTCCAAAGGTGATGAATCAAGACTAGACACTGAAAGCTCTCTTATACCTGCACTAAGGAAGAAATTGAACACAACTGACTAATCAGAAACACCTGTGAAGCCATTTGTCGCAAATGTAATAGCGCCCTGAAATGGATGGACTATTCACTAAATTTCTATATATTTGTTGAAACCAAAATGCATAAAAACCACGTGAATTGTTCGATGACAAAACCAAAATTGTGGAGCACAGAGCCGAATCAAGAAAAACAAGCCTCTGCTCCAAATATTATGGAGCACACTGTATATGGGAGTCGATATAAAAGCAATTGAAGTGAGTTCTCTGAGCATTTACAGGACAATAACCCAGCGCATACCTGTAAATCTTTCAGATAGGCGATCTCATTGGGGAGCGATTCCAACTTGTTCTCCTCCAAGTCCAGCTCCCGCAGTTTCCGCAGGTTACCGATGCCGTGCGGCAGTTTCTTTAGAAGATTGTTTGACAGAATCAGGACCTGCAACCAAAACAAAGGACACAATCTTACCATTTAAAACAGAAATTAGAATCACATAACAGGCAACTGTGTGTATGTAAAGTACCAATAAATGACCTGTACACATAATTCTCATGCATGTATTATAATTATGCATTTTTAAAATAACTGCAAATAAACAGTATATGCACACACACTGGTGCAGCAAATTTGAAACCACCTTCTAAAGAAGGGATTACATCAGTGCTCCAAGGAACATGTCCGTCGACACGTTTGCACGTTGTATTTTTAGAATGCGACAGACTTACGTAACAGATGCGGTTCGCATGCATTTAGAAATTTCATCAACCAAAATGAGGATTTCCAAAACAATGTCATGTTAATTCAAATTTAATGGTACTAACAGACAAACGCATTCCCATTTACACCCCAGCCACATAATTCCTCTTTCGGCACTCATATGTGCCCCTGTCTCAGTTAGTGCAAGTGATGATGGCGTGGTTTACTGAATGGTGAATTTTGCTGAGGATGGGCATAGTGGGGTAGGTTGCCAAACCAGCAGAAACAATACACAATCCCCCAAAAGTGGGGAAAAGTCAGAATTGCTGAGGTCAGGCTTCAAGAAACGATGTAGTAGACAGAAAGAGCAACACACCTCCAGAGACACAAGCCCGCACACATCCTCAGCGATCTTGGTCAGCTGGTTTGTGGCCAAGTTCAGCTCCACCATGCTGGTCCAGGTTCCAAAGTCAAGTGGGAGAGACGTTAGCTGGTTGTCCTAAAAAAAAAAAGAAAATAGTTTTCTACATTTATTTATTTGTTAGGGGCTGATTACAACACTGCTAATAAATTTTCTTCCTTAGTCACAGGACAGGTTTGAACGATACCAGTGGCTTTTGGTTTGAGCCTTCGCATTAAAGCTTTAAAAGAAACACTGTGATGCGTCAGTCCGTATCCCACCTAGCTGGGCCCCGTTTTCTGCTTTTCGAGCACAACGGACGCGGGCACCATTTTGTTGACATTCGACGGCGGTCCTGAGAAACTGCTGTGCAGACGGTTTCGCGGAGCGGCCGAGCTTCGCGCCGCCGACAGCCGCCGCCGCCGCCGCCGCCGCACCGGAAGGCGCGAGGGATTACAGACAGAGCGCCGGGAGCGAAACCACGGCGATTCCGTGGAGAGGCAGGGAGAGGGGGTGGGGGGAGTGAGGGAGAGAGAGAGAGAGAGAAAGAGAGAGAAGGGCTCAGGCAGCCGGCACAAAGCGAGCGATGGCGGTTTACCTTCATGTTTAGCTTGCTCAGCACCTTGGCCCGGGAGAAGATTCCGAAGGGGATCTTGTTGATGCGGTTGTGCTCCATGTTGAGGGAGTAGATGGTGGAGAACTGGGAGGGGCCGCCCACGGGGTAGGACTGGAAACAGTTCCGGGCCAGCGTTAGACTGGTCAGGTTCACCAGACTCGACAGGAGGCCCTGGGGTTAAACAGACAACAGGCGAGTCTTACGCTCAGTCTTACGCTGAGAAAGTGAAAAAGTCTGTACCGTAAATTATTCAAAAATATGGTGAGTTTTAAACAAAAAATCTGTAGTGTTGCAGTGAAGACTTCACAAACATAATAATAATGTTTGTATAGCACTATTTCTGTATTACAATTCAACGTGAGTTCTACATTATATTATAGTTATGCAAGAAAAGCAAGTAAGACTGCAGACATTTGATCAGAATTATTCAGGATGGATAAAACCTGTCCCCAACCAGGAAATATAAAACACAATAGCACTGAAGAATAATGCAACAACAACAAAATGTAAGAGACCAATCAGAAAACCATAATGTAGCCAACGCACATACTACAACCTAAAACAACTGAAAATGTATAATATAAAAAAAGACCACTGCTTAGGCACTCAGTTTAACCATAGTTTAACCACCTGCATGTGTATGGGCACGTAGACTACAGCTTTGAAACCAGAATTGTACAATAGGGGTAGAGTATTGAATACAAGGCACGCTGTAAGATAAATATCCATACAGAACATCAGTGAGGCTACAAATCGATTAGATTACTTAGCCTGTGCTCACCTCTGGTAGCATTGAGATATTGTTGTTCTCAAGGTTCAGCTCCTCCAGTTCTCGGCACTTCGCTAATGACCTGGGGATTGCGGAGAGCCGGTTGTACCGCAGGCCCAGGCGGTTTATGCTTGACAAATTACCTGAAACGTTAGAAAGAAAGAGGCAAACAAATTACATCTTTTTTTCTCCCCCTGCTACAACGTAAAAGCTGATCGGTACCGCGCATATAAGAAGGGACAATGAACGGGTGCAGCTGTTAAAAGCAAAAGAATGAATGGGTATGGAGCCATTTTAAAAAGTTACGCGTGATACGCCGTCATTCACATCTCCGGAAGCCGCTGAGATCGTATAATGCAATTACTGACTGCAGCATCTGACACGCAGCACAACCTTTTGACTAACTACAGATATGTCAGTTGAACTTGCTTCGTGTCAAGATAAAATGAATAAATAAATAAATACTGTGAAAACTGGCACCACTGCAGAACTAACACTCGCTGCAACAGAAGTAAGACCAGTACTGATATCACCTACAGCTCTGATTAGACATGCCCAGTAATAAATAAATATTCTTTATTCGATGCATTATTATGGTCTGCATTGATTTCAGCAGAGAGTTCTCTTAAAAGTTCTACATTATAAATCAGAGCGTCGGGGGAACAAATAAAAGTGATCTACTTCCTCTCAATACGAGTGCATTACGACATGTACTCTTCTGCCATTAGAGACGGGAAAGCCTTCCTGACCACAAGCGGCACATCAGAGACAGTGTGTGTGTAATCATGGACGCGTCCCACAGGGTCATTCTCTACCACCGTCTTCTACCAGATATGAGCTTAACTTAAACTATACCCTCCGGCTTCATTCTCTGAAGAATCTTACCATTTTTTCTAAATATTATTCTAAAAAAAGCAATGGCAACCACATATGACGCGTTACATTTGAGGGGATAAATGTAGCATTGTATTTATAAAAAATAAGCGCTGCAAAAATAAGTGTTGAATATATAAGATATTCTCTCATCGTTCGAGCGTTGTGGGAGTGTCTAGACTCTGCACCGAGGACAGATTAGTTTAACAGCTGCGGATTTCGCACTTCACTTGCTGAACCCAAACAAACAGCTCAATCCAAAGTAATGCACCCCCCCCCCCCCCACCTCAAAGAATGCAGGAGAAGACAGACTTATGCCTCGTAGACCAGAACAAAACTATTTACAAAGAAGGAGTGCACAGAAACTACAGCTGCATATTTCAGTCCTTAACAAATGAAATGACGTCTGCGGCAATTGACCAATGATGATTAGCACTTCACCGGACTATTATCATTAAACACCTTTCCATGTTTAGAAAATATTAACAAATAGAAACAACGATTAAATGCATATTTATTCCATGAAAAATAACTGGCCATGAGCACTCACCTATAGTTTCAGGAAGGTCCAAAAGCTCGTTGTGCTGTAAGTCAAGGTTAGTGATCTGTGTGCAATTGCCGATCTCTTTCGGAAGGTGTTCGAGCTGATTGTGAGCTACGTCCAGCGTGATAAGGTTACATAACTCCCCTGTAAATAAACACACATCAAATACCACAAATCACACACTAGTACGCATTAATAATACAACAACAACAACTACTACTACTATTAATAATAATAACAATAACAATAATAATAATAATAATAACCAATTATCAGTCTTACCCTAGATTTAGAAGCAGAGAATAGTAGCAGCTGGTTGTACAATTGTTTTTATGTTTCTGTATGTTCAAATAAATATATATTTTTTAATAAACTAATACTTGGTTGATGTGTTACTTGGTTACAATTGGGCAGGTTACGATTTTTTACTTTACGGTTCAACAATGAGATGTACACACTTTTTGTTACAAGAGATAAAAAAGTCTCAAGGCATTCGCCACTGTTTAAAACTCTGTATATTTTCCACTGACATGGCACGTAATTATTTTGACTGAACGCAAAAAAAAGATAAAGTAAACTTGGCGCCTCGAGTCACAAGAAGACCAAGGCTGCTTTTGGCACGATTCCGCTCTTTTTTTTCTTTTAAACTCCTTACGGCGGTGTGAAACACAGCCTGGGAACAGCGCTTAGTTCATTATGAAGTACTCTCCCTGCCAAAAAAACAAGACAAACGCCGAGCACTCGAATAAAAATATTGTCGAACTGAGCGTACCATAATTTGCGGCGTACCCGCGAGCGCGACGGCGCGATCTCCCGCCCGGCCGTGCACCCCCCCCGTTTCTTTTCGTCCCTCCTCCCACCCCCCACCCCCCACCCCCCTCGAAACGTGCAAGGCGGCGCTCGCTCACCGATCTCGGCGGGCAGCTGCTTGATCTTGTTCTCCCGGATGCTCAGCATGGTGAGCTTGGACAGGTTCTTGATGTCCTTCTCCACGGCGGTGATGCGGTTGAAGCGCAGGTAGAGGGTGGTGAGCGACGTCACCCGGTACACCACCTCCGGGATCTCCCGCAGCTTGTTGTGCCGGAGGTCCAGCATCCGCAGCTTCTTCAGGTTGTCCAGCGAGTCGGGCAGGCTGGTGAGCGAGTTCTCGCTCAGGGCCAGCGTCACCAGGCCCGCCAGGCAGCCCACCTCGGCCGGGAGGCTCTGCAGCTTGTTGCTGTACAGGTAGAGTTCGGCCAGCTGCGTCAGCTCCTTGATGGACGTCGGGAGCATGTGTATGGACCTCTTGGAGAGGTCCAGGCGCATGGAGTTCTCCTCCCGGCACTTGTTGAGCTCTTTGATCACCTCCGCGTTGCTGGACTTCTTGCGGGTGCCCGGCGCCGGGTTGGGCCGCTTTATCGTGTTGTCCACGGAGAAGGCCACGGCGGGCGGGGCGCCTCCCGGCTCCTTCTTTCCTTCTTTGGCATCTTTCCCTTTGGTCTTGGTCTCCTTGCCGTCCTTGCTGAAGCCGCTCAGGGCCTTGCCCTCCTTTTCCCTTTCTTTTCCCAGGGGACCCTTGGGGTCCTTTTCTTTCGAGTCTTTGTCTTTTCCTAAAGTACTGCTCATGTTGACGTCGCCTTGCCCGAGTCGCTCATGGACCCAAAGTCTTTTCTTGTTCGTTTTGTTTAAAAAAAAAAAAAAAAGTTACACGGGGAGGTGAACGTATAAAAAAAAAAAAGATGCGCTCCTTTTTATTCCGACGCGCGCGCGTGCGTGTCCGCCCGTGGACGCGCGCTTGAAAAAAGTCGAGAAAAAGAAAGCCTCGCTGTTTCCGAAACGGCGCTCAGAACTCCATGGGAAAGCTGACTCTCTGAAGCGGCTCGACTGCCGCCGTGACCATCGGCCGCATACTTGATTGAAGCCAGCGCAGTTCTCTCGCCCCGGGTTGAAGCGAGTTCAGATGAGAAAGGTCGCCAGGGCTCTCATCCTTTGGATCCGCTGTTGAATAAAACATGAGGGTCATTCGTTTCGTTTGCATTGTTCCCTGCCGGGACATGAAGGGAAAGTAAATATAAATACATACATAGACACAAACATGCATACTTCACAGACGACAATAAAAAGCATTAATGTAAAACTTAGTGACCACTTTTTTTTGCAAGTCATAGCAAGTATGCGTATCAACCGCATAAATAACGAGACTAAATTTTTAAAAGACACCTGTGTCTTATTTTTGGTGACACAAATGGCAACCCTAGTCAAACGTGACTTCTTAGCCGCTTTAACTTGCCAGCGAGTCTATAGCGAAAATTGGGATAATTTAAACATCATGAATATGTTTGTATCTGCATGTTCCCTCTGAATCACTCCTTTTAGGAAACGATGGCATTCATTTCATTATTTTAGGCGTTTGAAGAGATTTTGAACCACAGCTGGATCTTTCTCTTCCACAGACTTCCCATTCATTCCGAAATGAGGCCTCACGGAGCCGTTTTGACGGATTCATCAAATCCGCAAAAAGACGCAGCCGAGAGCTGTCGCTGTTGACTCGAAAGGCATTCCTCAAGGTAGGAAAACGTATGAATGAGGTTTATTTTTAGGACGAGCTCTCCCTTTAACTGACTGTTTGATTTGCCGCCAAATGTCTTCCAGCCCGGGCTGTGAAAGATGGCCATTTCTACGGCCCAATGGACTGTGTAGCTCAGCTGGCGGGTAAAAGAGGTAAAAGAAGCGAGCAGCTATCTTTCACCTTCGCTGCTAGTCTTACTCTTCCAAATAGGCTACTCCTCGCCCTCAATAACTAGCCCCATAATTCACACTGGAATTAGCCTTCAGCTTCATGCGACGCGAGTAAGTTTGACGCAACTAACGTATGGGCGCACCACAAGAATTACCTGCGTTTTGATAAAATACATAATTTTCTGTCTTGTGTTCTCCAAAACAAAAAAAGTCACAAAAAGCATAACTTATTGTAAGTGTTGTAAAGCTACTCGGATAAACGAAACCTGGTTTCATTTACAGTTATCATTTTAAGAGATGAGAATGTTTACTTGAGTAAATGAGTATTCCTAACTTGAGTCATAGTCAATTAGGAAAAACCCATGCTAGACTCCCCCAAAAATGTTAAACCAATGTATAGACTCAGTCGCATCTTGTCATAATGGGAAAATATAGATTTAACATGACAATATAGCAGTTTTTTCCCCCCCAATTATTTGCACAACATGGTTCATTAAATGGAGTTACAATTTACTTTATATGGCTAACCTAATCCAATGCCCGTGTCCCCAATCATACAAAGCCACACTGTTTAAAGTCAATAATGGGCCTTTTCGGAAGAGCATAATTTCACCAGCAATTAAATGCCACTTGCTTAGTGAAAATCGTAAAACAAACAAGCTGGCTTATATAGGATCTATCCAAGATATTCCTAACAAAATTTTTGTTTGTCATAATTCTGCAGTTTGTTTGGGGTTCCAGTAGAAACAGGGGTCATTTGATAGTAAGCGACTGTTCTAACAGTATGTTTAATGCACTCAAGTGGTAATAAAACATGCAAGTTAAAAGTAATCTTAAAATGTACCTTTAAGATAATGTTATTTATCACTTGCTTGTCAGCCAGGTACCGGCTAAAGGAAGCACGTATTAATCTGTAGTAAAAGTAAATTAGGGCCTTGATTGAAATTAGCTGCTATGTTTATAGCACAGCAATTCGGTTGGCTGCATCAACAACACTACCTTTCCAAATGCAGAAAATAATGGTCTTTCACCAGTTGTGTTTCAGATGGTTTTTGGTTTTGGGAAGGACAGAAAAACTGGCAAGAAAAGTATAGATTATGTCATTCAAGCTACTGTTATAAAAAAGAAAAAAAACTCCTTATTACAGTTTCCAAAAAGGACCAGTGCAAATAATTGGCTTAGCCAATTTATTAAGTGAATGTAGCTTTTGTTAGCGCTTGGCTTCAACATAAAACCATCTCGGCTTGCCACAAAAGGTAGTCATCACCTCGATCTGAATCGGGGCTATTCCAAAATTGGCTTTAAACAAAGTTCACTGAGCACATGTTTGTAATAGGCATAATAGGGGGAGGAATTTTAACAAGGTTACCCTATACTCAATACTTTAATAAGCATCATTTTAAAGAATAAATCTGACATAAAACCACAAATTATGCCTGAATCCTTTGTTTATATAAAACAAAAACATACTAAAAAAAAATTGCATGCTGGGTTCTCCTTGAAGATTCAAAGGTAAAAAGAAAACACAACAAAACAACAAATGTTAATAAAAGTCAAATAAAATTAAAAACAGAAATACTTTGTTTATATTTGTTTAGAATTTATACTGTGAGCCAATTAGCTATCTCGGTGATGTCACTGACAATGCACTGCATACAGCTAACCTTTCACCTGCCACCACACGTTTGGTTCAGATGATGCTTCAGCAAACACCCCGACACTCACGATGAGAACTTGACTAGGGCAATGACTGAACACATCACCAAAGCTAAATAACAACTAAGCACAGCAATGCATTTCTTACATTTATTTTTGGCTGACAGGAACAACTGGATGCTTACCCTAAAACTTCTGAACCGTAAAAACCATAGCCTAATTCTGGAAGAAACCTAACAGCAAAATGTATGGAGGCACAAGCTTGGAGAGGTTTTTTTTTTTTTTTCTCAAAACAAGCAAGCCCACATCAGCGAGCGCTAGTGCTAGAAAATGTGTTGCATGCACCTCCCTCCATCTGTTGGGTTTAATGCTTTATCTGCAATCTTCGCATTTAAATTGCATGTGGTGAGGCGCTAAGTCAGTGGTTTTGTGGCGTGGCTGCACTGGATATGAAATCTTGCTCACCGCTGCCATAGCTTTTTTAAAATCTAAGTATTTCCATATGGTACATCTTTTTGGAAGGGACGCCATATTCAAGAGAGCTCAGTGAATGAATGCGTTGCTATGGTTTCATCCTCCCAAGCCCTCAGAACCATCAAGCCTGCCCACTTTGCTTGCTGATGACTTGTAAAAAATGTAAGTTTCACAAGTGCTTCTTCTTCTTGAAGGGTTGTATAGTTTATCCTCATATGCCAGGATTTAAGAGTGAACGTTTGTTTCAATGGCCAGTTCGAACAAAATCTCTCTTTTATTTGCTGATCTATTAGCCCAATTCCAAGCAATCAACCAATGGGTTGTAAAACTTGAGCACTTGCTCCATTTCAAATACTCTTGCCCAGATCTAGGACACACAAAACATGCAGTGTGTGGTTTAAAGCAGCATGTGAACATACATTTCCGTTGTGTTTTGTTTTTACCTCCACAACACGTCTTCTCCACACTTAACACACTGACCAGTTGAAAAGACCATGCTTGGCCACACATCAGAGCCGTTGAAAGGTTAATACCACAGAGATGAATCTTTGGGAGCAGTCTTCAAAGCTTATGCTCCCCGCAGGTCATGTGACCTTTATAATAAAAAGGTTCGATCACTGTACAAATGACAAAGCAATATGTAGTCTGTGGCAACACAGCCTTAAAGGGTTGTTCTCTGAAATTCACCGAATCTCAGACTACACTGCCCTGGAGTGTAAGTCACGGCCTCCTCTGCATTGGAAGCTTGAACTTGTGGATCTAAAATCCACACAAGACCAAAGCTACACATTTAAATCCTTCCAAAATAAAGTGACTGCTACAGTTGGGCCAATCGGCTGTTTTCAATACAAATATCTATTAGGATGGAATTGAAGGTTAAAATTAATGTTCTTTTTTTACAAAAAAGGTAAGAAAAAAAATTTGGTAAAAAAAAATGCACAAACCAAATATACAAAAAAGTGCGTATGTGTGTGTTTACACGCACGCGCACACACACACACTTATTTGTATATGTGGTTAGTGCAAAGCAATGCACACCCATTTTCATTTACATAGACTAATTTATCATGTTGCTCATTCATACAAGGACATGAATAATGGGTTCAAGCACTGAAAAGTACACATATGGTTCAGTGCAACAAATCATATTTTGTTAGAGGCAAGTGATACAGTTTCTACTTTCAACTTTGGAAGGATAACCTCACATTCCAGTAAAGTTGGCAGTCATTATGTAACAGGGAGTCTGCTGTGAGTTTCAAACCATAGCTCTTGTCTGCTTTGAAAAAACACTGTAGGCCTAGCCTTTCCAAGCCAAAGACCAAGGTCTGCAGTTAAGGCCAGTAACTATTAAGGCTCCAAGACTTGGTAGTAGACATTAACAAGCTTCTTCAAGCTTTGCACGCCATGTGGTTCAAAGTCTGCTGTAAGGATATAATGTATAATAAGCATCTGATATGGATTAGTTTGATTTGTTTATGTTACCATAAGCTAAATCACAGTAAAACATTTTTTTTAACTGCAATTTTCAACTAGTTTGTGGTTTTACAGTATTTCTACTCACTCCCATCAGTTCAATTTAAAATGGGAGAATGAACATACAGGATCGGAAACTGGTATTGTCATTAACCCAAGTTGGGATGTGCACTTGCATTTTTAAGTTATTTAATGCTATCTGTTCAACAATTCTCTGTGAATTTACATTTTCCTGGCATTGATCTGCACCTCCTCAAAGAGAGTTAAACAAATGACAATTTCCTCAGATTTTTATTCTTGGCCAGAATAGCTGTGTATAAACAGTTTACACACTGACTCAATGATTAAACCACTTAAAATAAAATAAAACTTTTTGACAAGAACATACCAATCTTGAAAACCAGAAACTGGGATGCATCTCCACTAATGGTAATACAACTAGGGGGATATTTTAAAGGCTGTAAAAATGTCATGATGTCATGTATAACAACAATGGTAGTACTTTTTTTTTTTTTTTTGACAAGAGAAAAAAGGCTTACTTTGGGCTACAATGTCTTGTACTGAAGTAATGCAAATGAATCACCTTGCTTGAGAGTACAGTGCCCCACCTTGTACTTGAAACTTCAGTTTTAAGACTACAAATTCAGTCCCTTTACCAGTGCACACTGTTAAGATCTCAACTCAAATTGCACAACCATTTCCTCCACTTACCACAGGACTGTCCTTTAAAAAGGAAAGAAAATTAAATTCTCAATCATGATAATATCAAATGTGACTGCTCAACTTTATCAGTGACTGTTACAGAGACTATTACTATATGCTAGTAAGTACAACATATAATCATATATTATATTGTAAGAATTCATATCATTTGATTTGAATGACATGAAATGGTATTCACTCAGTCTTGTTCAACAAGAGGAATATAATCAGAACATACAGTATGTTATTAAACATTTCAAATTTTTACTGAATCTTCCACTCTGCGACCATGCTGGTAAATCACTAGTTCTGAGGAAAAAAATAAAAAACCCTATTCACACTTTTTGCCATAGTTCCATACACACAGAACCCATATATTACTCGTTTTGCATTCATAATAATAATAACAATAATAATAATTACTCAAGTTATCAAATTAAATGTGAATGCTTGTGTAATACCTGGACATACACACCACAACAGGTATTGTTCACTAGTTACATATTAATTCAAGTCTATTCCATTCTCTCCATGGAGGGACTCAGGGCTGCACTGCTAAAGGAAGCTCTATGACTTTTCCCTGGCCTGGGTATTGTTTTGATTAAGGTAAAATAACCATTTATGCTACGTTAGAAGAGCAATGTTGGATTTAACCCACTCATTTACCATGTGATATTCTCACCCCTTAAAAGACGCTACCATGTAGACAGGTATGCACAAGTCAGCTAACTAGCCGTATAGCAAGCGCAGCTAGTCAGTATGATAACCCTCAAGACCTTTCCATGAGGAATGCAAGCTAGGTCTAACGCAAAGCTGGTAGGTAACGTTACGCACACGGAGCGCATCTAGCTACTCAGCTACAAAGCAACATGCACCTTGAAAATGATTAAGAAAATGCATATACCTTCGGCTTTAATCAATGACCATTGGCCAGTTCTTTGTCGAACAGACTTGCTTATCTAAACAGACAAATATTGCTGGGTAACGCTTGTTCTTACACGCACCGCATACCTTGCCAAACAACTGCTTTAGACACAACTAGCAACCAACCAAATAAAATATATATATATATACAAAATCGAGCATTTCTAGTAAGGTCAGAGACAGTAACGTTATGCTAACTTGCATGGTAAGGAAATCGCGCTAGTTGGATAGCTGGTAAATGCCAATAGAGATATATAGCTAGCTAGCTAACGTTATGGGTAGGGTAATTAGCAGCACGATAACGTAAGCGGGCAACAGTAAAATCTTAAATAATCAATACCGATTTTCTAGCTAGCAGTTAGCAAGCCACCTAACCGTTCCAAGGAAAACAGACATAGCAAGCTAGATAGATAGCATTGGTAAATCTGAACATTCATGGAACAGCGAGAAAAGATTACCAGGTCTATATTTCTGGTAACCTTTTCTCACTGGGTGGAACTTATCGCTGTAGCTAGCTAGCAAAGAAAAATACACAAAGCAAGTCAGCATCAACCGAGCCATAACTAGCTACCCAGCTGTCTTGCTATCTTCCCTTCACCTACTCGCGACTACCAAGTATTATCGGTAAATTAGCTAGCTACATAGCTTACCTAACCAGCTACTAAAGACACTCGTCATTTAACTTAGCTAACCTGCTAATGATCACAAGCTGCACAATAGAAACCAACAGAAAACACAAGGCAGACAGAAGAAGCAAACCATGGCTGATATTTTAAGAGACTAACATTAGCTAGTTAACTAGCAATCTAAACAAATCCTCGCCCTTCCTCAATATACCAAACGCTGGCCAGCTAGCCACCAGAGTTAGCGCTACGTAAGCAAACCAATGGACCACAGAAGCCAAAATAGAAGGACACCGATTTAAGATCATATCTTAAATTACCTAACGGTAGACAACCAACTAGCGACATAAAGCTATACGCTGTCTTCCGCGGTTGCAAAAAAACAAGTCTTTCTACAAGCTAGCCACCACTCCACACCCGGAACTGGGCGCAGGGTTTTATCCTAGCTAGCTAGGCCCTCTAGAAGCAGCTGTCATCCGTAAAACACCGTCCCGGCCATAGTGAGCTCAACCGGGGAAACAAGCTGCAGCTCAAATACAACACCAGTCCGTATGCATTCGTCCGCTACAAGCAGTTAGCTAACTAGCTAGTTCCAGCTGAACTGACATCGACAGAGGGATGACCATTTTGGGTAAATTCTCTCTTTTGTTTACAGACAGACACTTGGCTATCAAAAGGCGGATTCCGCCACCTCGATAATATTCGTGGCGCCTTTCTTCGTTCCTCTACTGAATATGAGAAAAAACATTCTCCACACAGCGGCCATTCCGTAGCTAGCTGAACAAAGAATGTATTTTCCCAGCCTGTTACAATACAAAAATACTGCATCGTCCCTCACGAGAGGTGGTTAACCAAAATGGACCTTTATTCTCGTTCATGTATTACTGTACAAAGAAATAAATTCATATTTATATGTATGTAGCAATATAACTGTTTTACCTTCAGAGGTGTGACTCCGCCATCCTTGCTTCCTCCTCCTTTTCTACACTGCTCTGGCTGGGTCCCCTCCCCTACCGTCACATTGCGTCACACGCACGCATTACCAGTATATTGCGTCACACGTACGCATTACAAGTGTATCGCCAAAGATACTTTGGCATCACGAGATTTTCTTTGACATAAAAGGTCCCTGGATAGGCAGCTTGCATTGGTAAACAATTGATTCTCTTTGACAGAAGAATGGTGTACTGCCGAATACGTAACGGAGGGAGCCATTCAGTTTTCTATCTACGTGTGTTCAGATAACGTTTGCATCTTATCTTGCTAGCTGGCCAACAATAAGTTTTTTTTTTCATTCGTGAAACACGTCATTGTATAAGCAAACGTTTGTTCTTAATTATCTCTAGCTATTTTATTTGATCTGAGTTGGGCCAACACTCACACCAGATTAACTAGTGTCTTAGTTAACCAGTGATGGACTACATGCACCACAAACCAAGGAAAGACAGAACTCTTTTCCTCTTCCTGTTTTGCTCGGACGTTGCTAAGAGGCTTTAGCGTCTCCGTGTCGCTAACGTTAATCAGCTAATTTCTCGTTAGCTATCTTTGTGTTCAGTACCAACACTCGATTGAGGTAACATTACTATGCATAGATGTAACCGAGATAAATGCAACTTGTTACATAGCTTGCTACCTGGTGATGTCGATTTGAATTTATTTAGCTTTCTGCAAAATGTTAGACTAGCTTGTCGGATTAGTACTAGTATATCTGGCGGTTACATTTCATTTTCATAGTGTTGATTGGAAACGTACAACTTTACGTTAGATTACGCTTTCTAAAGACTGTCAAGCATTACATCGTCATCTAAAAAAACTGGACATGAGTTGGCAAGACAGCTGAAGAGTTGAATTAATTGTTTCTACGCTAGCTAAACTGTTACATTCGTAGCTAGGTAGACTAAATAGTCAGAAACTAGCTTCCTAGACTAGCTAAACCAGTTGACACAACGATCCAGCAAATTAACGTTTACAATCTTCACTCGAATTCATGTTCTAGTTCTCTGTACACTTGCGTTATGAGCTCAATCGCGCAACCGTATTGTTTTTCCACAACAGACTAGCTAGCTAATAGAACATCTACACAATATTTTCGTTCAACTGGTGTTAGTCTGCATTAGCTAACCTTCCCATGATATCATAGGCTAAGTGAGTTTTAGTCACGTGTCCCAAGAATGAATGAATGAATAAACACAGAAATACCTTAAAATCAGTCAAGAAACATAACCCTTATGTTGTCTTTCATTTCCTACAGTCGGGCGAGGAAAACGGATACTGACACCAGACCATGCCTGAAGTAAAGTCAATGTTCAGAGAAGTGCTTCCCAAACAGGGTAAGTTGGCTTACTTGCAAAGAATGCAGTGTTTGTATCAGCAGCTCGAGCGAACCGCTAACTTCGCAACGTGCAAATTGTCGAGATAATTTATTCCCTAACAAGGTATCCATTTCGCGTAAAATAAATTACTTGTATTGTTGTTTCACATACCAACTGGCATACGATAATATTCGGACTAACTTGTTTATGCAGTCGATCATGGCTAAATCTACGTAACATTTTACAATTATTTGTATTTGCTCTTGGGAATGGATCACATGTGTACATCTAGAAAGCGAATTGACCTCCAAATATATTCACTTGGATAGCCTGGCATTGGCTGATCACATTGCTTGGCCGTGGTTTTTCAATTAGGTTGATTACAATCGCGGATTTAATTACAATATTCAAATATTTAAAATTTGCCTGAAAATGAGCAGTGGTTCTGTAATACTTTGTAGAAGCATAACTTCTGGCCGCCTCACGTTTTGTACTCTTGTCAGAAAAATGTTGTTTGCTGTCTTGCTGATTTGATTGTTATTTCATATCCATGGTTGTTGTAGTAGGGATACGTTTTGTCCACTCCTATGTTTTTCGCTGGAATGCAGAGGAAATAATAGAGTAGACATTACACTGCCTCGACGTCCAGTGTGGCTGTTTATATTTGGCTGGACTGGAGCCAATGAAGAGGTAACATAACTGTGAACACCATGTTCTCAGAACATCCTTAAACATTTACAAAAGATCGTTTATACTAAGCAGCACACAGATTGGCACTCGTTCAATGTGGCGTCCAGGCTTATGCTTTAACAATATTTAGTACAATTCTTTTGGCCCCTGATCTAGTGGCTGGTACTAGACGTCAGACGATGCAGAATTAATCAATTTCAAATAAATTCTTAACCAACAAACCAAATATTTTGATTTGACCTCAGGCATCAAGACCGTTGCGGAACCCATCCGTTAAAGTGGCATTGTGTGTGGGCCTAACCCAGTGATACTCATATCCAGTCTGTAGTACTGCTGCTTTTCACTTCTGCATGATAGTCCATAGTCGAGTAATGTCACTGATTGGCCAGATATTACACTCACCTGTTGCATCAGGTTTAAACCAGTCCCTGATTAGAGGGGATGAACGAAAAACACCAGTATCACTGGCCCCCCAGGGCCAGATTTGAGTATCCCTTACCTATTCCCTCAATGCAGTGTACCATATGCACATACAGTCTGTAGTCTCAGTGAGTACATACATTTATACGTTGACTTGTCTGTATGACAATGCCCATGTTCCAGGTTTGTAATTACTTTAAAACTTCAGTTGTTTTTGGCTAATTCTAACATTCTGGACTATACAAAGCCCCTCTATATGTCCTGGCTCTTGTTTTCTAGTAACAGTGTGTAGCAGGTTTCTTAGTTTCCATTGTGCACTGTGTACTTCCACATATATCACTGCCAAGAAAGTGGTGCAGGAATCATTAAACCACTTTGGATTAACTGTTGCTGTGCCACAAGGAGAAAAGAAGCAGCATACAATAACACAATCGATTTTTGCGTTAAATTTATTTATGAGAACATATATAGAATTCATATTCTACAACAGAAAAAATGTGCCACTTTTCCATAGTTAATAATTTCATAATTAGAAATGTACAATTTGACAAATGTGTGATAGTTTAGTCACTTAGCCCATAAAATAACCACAGATTACACACAGCTCCTTACAGCTAAGTAGGTTAGTGCATACACAAAGAAAAAGGCATCAAGGACGGCAAATGGTGTTTAGAAATAGTTACTACATGTATGTATCTATCTATCTGACCATCCAACAGAAATGTTATGTTTCTATTACTCTGTATGTATACAGTTTTCATAGGTCTTCAGCACAAAATAGAGAACTGTGAGCCTTATTAGTGACGCCCGTTTTTCTCTTTTTTAGGGCAGCTGTCCATGGAGGACGTGCCCACCATGGTGCTCTGTAAGCCGAAGCTGCTTCCTCTGAAGTCAGTCACCTTGGAGAAACTGGAGAAGATGCAGCAGGAGGCGCAGGAAGCAATTCGGCAACAGGAACTGGCGCAGAAGGACAAGCCCGAGTCACTGTAGGGCCACCAATCAAATGACTGCATCTGCCTGACCAGGGATACATGCGTACAACTGTCTACTCACAACCTAATATCTTAACATATCACAGTAGCTGGTCCACCTGGTGTGTAAGGTGGCCATCAGGTTGAGTGTATAGCACTAGCTGGTAGTCTTTAATATATCAGTTTAGTTACTTGTATACTATATGTACAGTATTTTAAGCATACTTATGTATTGCTAATTTCATAACTTTACACAAATTTCTTTTACAAGTACTGGCTGATAAAATCTAACAAGGGGGCAAATCCAGTCCTTGATAGTTTTGCCTCCCCATATCCATGTAACATGGTATAAAAAATGAAGAAAAAAATGGAACAAAGTGTGCAATGGACCTTGTTGCATTAAAACATTGCATTGAGGTATATTTATTGGTTATTAGATCATTAGATCTGTTGAGTATTTTTTATTGACTGACCTTATTTCCCATTTTATTCCTTTTTTGTCTCAGTTATGTTCAATACTGGAAAATATTGCTACTTAACTCAAAATGCTCTCTGTGACTAATTGTTGTCACTCAAGCAATGGCCCCAGTACGGTGGCAAATACATGTATACTTTGAATTTTAATGTTAGTGTTTGGAGGTCTGTACATATGATTTCTGAAGCTTTTTTTTTTTAAATATATAAAATGTTTTAAACAATCTGGGTGTGTCAGTGCAATTGTTACCTGTGCAACAGATTTGGATTCAGAAGTAAAACATGTTCAATTCTTTCCATGTAACTGACATTCATATCAACAATTTCTCAGTCAGAATCAATTCAATCCAAAAACGTTATAGTACCATAGCATTTTTCCACATCCTTATTTCAGTTTTGAAATGATACCAGCTCTAATAGTTAGCATTTAACTGATGTATCCAAAAGTGGCTGACCAAAACAGTTCTTTGTGAGTCATTTAAAAAATTCAAACACCTACCTTCCCCCAAAAGAAAATTTGAAATTTCAGAATTAAAAAATCATGACATGACACAATGGTCATTATTTATTTATTTATTTGCAGTTCATTTCATGTTTTGAACATAAACAGCGAGCAAGACTGGGTACATTTCACTCACCAGTGTTAAAATATAAAAATAAACATTCTGGACACCATTTTGTGAAACGGACCCTCACTGGTTTCCTTTGCTCTGCGTCCTGTTGCCTTCAGTTTTGCCTTCCGTACAGAGAAAAATTCCAAGCACAGCATCTATAAACAATAGCAGCTTATAAGGGGAGTAACTGCTCTGAACAAATGTGCCCCCCCCCTTTAATATAAAGCTTTATACACAAAACCAGTGACTCTTGTACAAACACTACGGTCAGGGAAAAGGGAGCGGCAGTGGGGGAAAGAAAAATCAATACAAAAAAAACATGGAATGACTACGTCATTGAAAAGGTCTGGCACTTTGAGTTAGCTTATTTGCAGACGTCGGTCAGGTATGCTTACATTTACCTCCTAACAGAAAAAAAGAAAAAGTACCTTTAATTTCCATAACACCCATAAAAATTCCCCAAAAATGTACATTCTTTATCAATGAAAGGAGTGTTTGGTACCCAAACCGTTATGACAGATATCTGAATTGTACAAATGAGCTCCAGTTTTCTGAATACTACTGGCACATGGTTCCCAGAGTTTCTGCTCAGTAGCTCTCCAGTTTAAGACGACCGCCATCCCCTTCGCTCACAAATCTCTTGCGACCTCTGGAAAACGAACATACAGAACGTGAGATTAGTACGGCCGTACATCTCAGAAACGCGTCTGTAGGGACGGATTATTTTTTTGTGGGGCCGTTTATGTTTATATCAGTTAGGGCAAATTATTCAGATATTAGGATGTCATTTCTTGAATAGTTATGAGAATTCTGTACTGAAATAAGACTTGACAATCAGTGATCATATAGAATTATGTGGGGAGCAAAGCTGAGATCATAGAGGTCATGGCGCACTTTGTACCAAGGCACTACAGGGTTCTAAAGAGTTAAATAAACTGCAAATCAAAAGACAAGATATAATTCAGTCAGATCCATAAAAGGTTCATGAAAAAGGTACATTATGCCATTACATCTCATTTTATAATAGTTTATCATTTGCTGAACAGATATTTCTCTTAACAAAAGAGTGGCATTCCAGCATTTTGAATATTCACAGACAGCATGGTCATAACATTATTCATAAAGCAAAAAAAAAATGAAAAGAGAAGAAAAGATGGATACTGTGAACTTTGTTTTTGTAAAAATCCTGAATGCACATGGAAATTTGTCCTTATTTGTTGTTGGAACTGTACAGAATGCACATAATCCAGGAAATGGTGAATATACGGATGCATGTAATGGGACATTTTGTGTTTTGTTAATTGCAAAAGACACAAGGGCTCAGTCTGATTTCACATTGACAGTGCAGCAAAATCCTAAAGGACAATACTGGGGGGGAGGGGGGGGGGGGTAAAAGTACCTACCGAGAAGGACAGAGGTCCCTCATTCTTTTGTCTATAATACCAGCGCTGAAACTCTTCTCCACAAACTGCTCCAATACAGCATACGCACAGGGTACATCAATGTTGATTTCTGCTATTTCCATGTAAACTCTTTGATACCCCTGCATTTAAAAAGTGAACAACATTCATTAATCACAATGACGAGCAGATTAGAGATAAGAAGACCAAATTGATACACTACCACGTCATTATGCAACTGGCAGAATTTGTAACGGCGATATAATTTCCAAACACAAGAGGGCGCCATTACCCTTCTCATTTGGTCCACAGTGATCACAGAGGACTCCCACAGAAACTTCAGCAACTGCAGAACCATTTTGAATATTTTGTCCCCTTTAGACTCTAAGACCATGACTATTGCCTAGTATTGGAACAGAACACAAAAAAACAAAACAGTCAAATTTATTGATTCATCTACCTATTCCAGGCCCACCACATTACGAAAAATGAACATGCTGACAATTGTTTGATGGTGCAGTCCATCTAACGTTTTTTGTTTTTTTTGCAATAAAAACAGATTTTAAGGTTCAAATGTACCAGTGCTGTAAATTCTTTTCTGGATCCATTTTTTTTTTTCCAAAAAAATGCACGAGGGCCTTACCTCATAGACAAACTCATGGTGGAAGTGCGGAACCTCCAGCTCTCTCAAACATCTCTCTGCCTCCACCACATCTCCAGATAGAAGATACTCTTTCAGAAGCAGATTAACCTGATACAGACACAACGCAAGTACGTGTAAGCAAATCCTGGCCAAGCCAAAGTGGCAGCATTGGGCTAAGCATGTGACAAACAGATAAATTATAATTTAAAGCAGTTGTTTGAAATGTTCAGAGCTCTCAGGAGAGTGGGAATATGGCATTTTGTGTGTCACATGCTCAAGCTTGCAATGATATTGAAATAAATATCCACCATGGAATGCAAAATAACCTCATGAAATATGAATGTGGAAAGTCTACAGCAGATTTCATATCCAGATAAATGTTCTTCATTTTTAGGAGTCCTTTCTTCATATATCGATGCATTACATTCCTTTTTTGCTAATATTATTCAAAAGTCTATGAATTTTTTGACAGATGAACTTTAATTTGACATACACCAACATCACATAATATGCAACCCTTGAATAACACTTAGAACATGTATGTTACATGCTACCCATAAACAGGAGGTGTTATTGGGGAATGAACAGTCCATCACACTGCAAGCCCACGCCCCTCACCTCTTTGATGAGCTGGGTGACAGGTCTCTGGCCCCCGCCCGATCCCCACAGGTTGTCTATGCGGAGTCCCCCCCTGCTCATCTTCAGCAACACGGTCGCCCTGTCCAGCGCTGCCCTGTCAATCAAAGTAAATTCTGCCATTCAAAAGTAATCTTGGCATTCACTGTTTGTTATACCATATATTATATGGATGTGAGGTGCACTGAAGGAATATTAAAATAAAAAGTCATGGTTACATAAATACATATTTCCAGCACGATACGAGACGAGGCTGTGAATGTCTAAGAAATATAAATATTAGAAAAATCTATACCTTGCATGCTCACAGTCCACTTTCCCTTTGTAGCTCTCAATGTAACTTTTGGACAGGATTTCATCCCTGACCGCTCGAGCAATGAACTGGCCAACAAGCTGCAATACAAGGAAAGAAAATGCACGCGTTAGCTTCAGGCTGCATTACATAACGTTACGGCAGCAACGCGAGTTACCGCACTCTCAGCCCAGTGACAGCCAGCTGGAATATTTATGGCCGTTACTGCAAAATAACTACGTTGCCAAAGAGGATGCCGTCTCCTCTGTGGTCCAATCTGGTTCACGCTATTATAGTGTACCCACATTTTACTCCGGAAAAAATAAAATCTGGGCCTTTACGAAATGTGTACGATAAAATGAGCCGCTAGGGGCCTGTGCAGTCCGTAGCGTAACGCTGGCAACGAGGCGGCGTTTATTTGTTTACCGCGAGCCGCTCGTGCAGTGACTCGGACAGAAGAAAAAGCTGGCCTAGTGATTCTGAAGAGAACAAAGGCTGTGGTCAGCTGCCATTGTCTCTGGGCAGACTCTGTGAGAGACTGCTGCGCATCTGCCTGGGACTAAGCTCGTCCTGTTTGGGAACGAGAGAGAGAGAGAGCACAACAGAGAAAGTGAAAGAGAAATACAGAGAGTGAGAGAGAAAGCAAGAGAGAAAAACAAAGCAAGAGAGAGCAAGAAACAGAAAGTGAGAGAAAGAGACAGCAAGAGATCGAGAGAGAACAAGACAGAAAGACTCACCTCTTCAGGCTGCACCTCTCCCCCTCCCTCCCGTCCCCCCTGTAAATGACTAAACTTAGGGTTGTAACTAGGCAGCTGTTTCGTAGGTGACTAGGTGCATTAACTGTCTTAATGACTACTTGTATTTTTTCCATAGATTGCGTTGTTGCCGTTCTCGTTGTTAGTGTTAATCAGTTTAACCATCAGGGTCCAAGTTGAACTATGCGGTTGTTCCCTGCACTTGGACCGGTACTTCTCTCTAGGGGTTTCGTCATACTTGTTCCTGGTTATGGTTATACACTTTGTTGTACGTCGCTCTGGATAAGAGCGTCTGCCAAATGCCTGTAATGTAATGTAATGTAGAGAGAGAATGACAGAGAAAAAGAAAGCAAGAGAGAGCAAGAAACAGAAAGTGAGAGAAAGAGACGGCAAGAGATCGAGAGAGAACAAGACAGAAAGACAGAGAGAGAGCAAGAGATCGAGAGAGCAAGAGAGAAAGATAGAGAGAAAAGAGAACTCGAGAGCAAGAGAGAGAAAGAGACAGAGAGGGCCCTTTAAACTCCCTACGCTGAGCCAGCAGTTTGCTGACACAGAGACAATGGTGAGAGAGCCCAGCGTCTCTGCGCCTGAAAGAAAAGAGCTGAAACTCATCTCTGGCCGACCGAGGTGCGGTGACATCAGAGCCACCCGCTGCTGAGCCGACCTCACAGCGCTTCCTGTCAACCACAGCCACATTCGTTCAAAACAAAACAAGAAAAAAAAGAGAAGCTGCAGAACGCAGGAACAGATCACGAGCTGTAACATCACCGCTAGACTAGAAGCGATTGCCAGATGATCGCCGTCAAATTTCAGCAAGCTTACTGTTAACCAAGCCAGTGGGTGACTTTTTGGACAGAGGAGTCCAGTGATTTCATGGGACCTTCTGCCGGGTCCCCCCTTCAGAACAGAATAAAGTCGGCTGGTTTTGTATTTGTTTGATAGTTTCCTGTGTTGGCGTCGAGGCCCCCCAGTTATGTTTGCTTACCCTCTCTCGCTCTCAAATGTCACATCAATTTAACCGAACGCCCCCCTACCTCCCGGCGGCACTCTCACCTGCGGCGCCCCCGGGGTGTCCAGCACCAGGTCCGGGAGCTCGCGCAGCAGCTTGTGGAAGGCGGTCTCCACGTCCCGGAGGGAGAGCACCCGCCCGCACAGGTCCGACAGCAGCCGGGACGTCAGCTCCCTGTGGCTGGCCTTGGCCTCCAGGGCCAGGGACACGGCCAGCATGGGCACCCCGCTCCTCATGTGGCCCAGGTTCAGCTCCGCCAGCAGCTCCTGGAGGGCCCAAACCCACACCGCCGGGGGCAGAGCGGTAACACTTCATTAGAACGAGACGCCGCTTCATTATTACTGCGGCCTTCCCACCTTCCAGAGCAGTTTTCCTCAGGACGAGCGCGCGTCATGGTGACACATGACAATAAGGCTTCCTATTGTGGACATTATGCAAATATAGGCTGTTAAAAACAGAATCCACGGTAAAGGCACTTGCCAAAAGAGCAGGCTGGCCCCATGGCTGAGACAGCACAGATTTATGACTCATGGGGGGGGGGGGGGGCTTAATCAACTAGGACCTGAAGCCTGCTGTTGTAGGACACAATTGACTCCCTCTAGAGGTAGGGCGGGTTTAAGTTGGCCAGGGTGTCTTGGGTGGCTCCCGCATTAGTTCTCCCCAATAATACACCTAGGCCACACAGGCTACCATTTCACACCAGTGAGACTTACTTGCCAATTGTTTTAGTGTGTTCATCTTGGTTCCAGAGGGTGGCAAGAAAAACTTTTATTTATTTATTTATTTTAATCTAAGGTGAAGACCTTTCAGACTTACCGCCACTTCACTGGTGTCCCCGTGCTCGAAATACTCCTGCACGATTGGTGTTACCGTCTTCTCAAAGTCTTTCTCATCCAGAGGCAACACCACGGTCTCATACACACAATTTTCCTAGGATGCGGTTCAATCCATCAGTGGCACAATTCACAAACGGAAAGTTACGATCCCTAACCAAGTCCTAGGACAGACCTACACCCTTTCCCCCCATTTTGTCCAAGCACACTGACACACTTCAGATTTTAAATCGTTTTTTTTTTTGGTCATGCTGATGCATGACAGATCAACCTATTAGCATTATAGGTGCTAGTCTACTCAAAAAGCAAGTTGGCACAAGTTGTCAGCAATAAAGACTGAGGAGGTAAACACTTAAAGGTCAACAGTTACTGCTGCTCGCCGGCACACTGCCAGGAGTAGGCAAGGGTACACTACGAACTGTAATAAGGAGTCTTTTATCTTACAAACGTTCAGCTTTGGATTACAGGCAATGTCCAAGCTCTCAAAACAATATAAGGCGATGATAACATTTAGTGTGCTATTGCAAGACATTGTGGGTAATGTGAAGGGAGAAGCAAACGTGTTTTATTGGCTCCAACTTACGTGACCCTAATTCTAGCACTGTGAAAATGGCCTGTTAGACCTAATTTTAAATTGGCCCCCCATTATGAAATCTGGTAATTTGAGAAATGCTAAGCAAACCAAACTACCCAATGCATTTGTCAATATAAACACAATACCTCACAAAAGACACACTACTCAACTACACCGTGAACTTAGAGAGGGGAGACTAGGGTACAGCAATGCAAAGACTAGCAGCACAAAAGATGGTGCAATCTCCAAATTGTTTGCCGGCATGCAAGTACTAAGGGACATTACCTGGTCTTCATCATAATTTGGGTCTTTGACGTCCACCTCCTCAAGGTCGTAGACCTCTCCTGGTGGTCCCCAGACACCTTTACCCCCCGCTCCACCTGTGAATGAGGGATACATAAAAGAAGCTCTATAAGATTTCTCACTGCAGTTCCCACCAGTTGGGGGGGGGGGGGGGAATTCTACCCAGGATCACGTGTTAACTTCGGAATTGGCTGTATTTGACAAGCCACATTACAGTCATTTCTTTTTCTCTGAAAATCAAAGTGCAGTTAATTTTCTTTGGTCAACACTCAGTAATCAGTCATGCGAACTATCCGTTAGAACGTACAAGCAATCTGGAGCGTGGCTGTGAACATTTCCATCAAAGCAAACATAAATAAGCACAGAAATGTAGGTTTAACCATGTATCATCCAAAAATAACCTAATTGTAGCATACGGTCAGAGTGAATTCCCTGGGAGCAAAGGGAACAAGATGAAATATAAGTTTCTATTTTCATAAAAGTAAAACCGATGAACTTCCTCATCTGACAAATAGAAAAAGACTGGGTCGCACAGGAAATAAATTGTGTATAAACTCCTATGGAAAATACAGAAACCCTGAAAGAAATGGAAGCCCTGGCCAATATCTCAGTTTAGCAGTCATGTCAGAGAACAGACGTCAAAGATGAACAGTCTGTTGGTGATGCACTGATAACTCAGAATTCCATACTACATTGTTAAAGAACTGTAGATAAGATCCATTTAACAGAAGAATGTGTAATTGGCTTTACAGCGCAAAGCACGAAAACCTGCTTGTGCGATACCGCACTGTATCACTACGTATGCACACAAAAAGAAACGACAACCCAGACACGGCTCTGTGAAGCGGAAAAAAATACCTTACATAAGTCTGTGTGCATAGTGTGTAATATGCAGCCATGACCTTTTCTTTTTTACATATGTGCCTTTTACCCCGTAGACCTCCCTTTCCCGTTGCATAACCAGAGCTCCTGCCACACACTGTTGGCCTACATTAGCTGAGGGGCAGTGTACTGTAAGCAGGAGGAGAGATCGATGTCAGGTATTTCACTGGTGAGACACAAGGCAACATTTGCCTGACCAGTACACACAGACTGATTTGCATTTAAGAAGCACTGTCCTGGAGCAAACTGTCATCATGTTTTAGTCTTCCTTTAGGCCCCCCTTACCTGGAACACATATCTATAATTAGTTCAGTCAACTGTGCAGGCCCTTTTCAGTACATCTTGTTCCTTCACCGCCAGGGGAGATTCCACATCAACCGAGAATATTTTTGTTTCGGTAGCAAATTACAGTCGAAGAAAATCTTCAGAGAGACGCTCGCCAGTACACGACAGGGCCCAAATTGCAGTTGTTGGGATTACATAACCAGCAAGATTAATAGCCGCGCTAAGTCAGACGGCATTAGCAGGGGATGCCCGGATATAAACAAGACTTGGCACACGCCTGTGTTATTAGTGCCTGGATGACCAGTCGTCTCATGAAACACCTCCTGTCTTAGATCTTCGTGTGCTGTCCGTTTCATGAAGGCCTTTGTGAAAGCCCTACTTTTCTATAGAGATTAGTACAATTCAGTCTTCAAAACCACAAAATTGGCACTTCAGCCATCGCCCTGTAATAGCCTGGTAAATGCTGTTTTATCATGTAGCGCTCTGCAGCAAAATGGGTGCATCTGCTCAAACAGTTGTGATTTGACAGCACAGGCCACCCTTTAAAGGAGGCCAGGTGGTAAAGTCCCTTTGTGAAAAAAACTGCAAGATGATTTTTATCTGTTGACAATGCTTCCACTGCACTTGCACCAGCTTAATCATTAAGCTTAATTCCTTTTATTTACAGTGTTACAGCCACTGAGCACACTGCCCAATAAAAACAGGCAGGGACTTTTTTCTCCGTTGTCTGCACACAAATACATTGTGGGTATTGTTCCAATTTGATGGCAACTCAGATTACACCAAAATTACAAAGTGCCCTATTCGTACTGGAGCTACAAACAGTTATCATTTAAAGGCATATTGCACAGACACTGCAGATCTTATTGAACAGAAGACGTTTTAATGTAACTGAAGATAAATAAGGTCACAGTCAACAGAAGTAAAGTATTTCAAAATTTAAATAATATCCTACCATTTTCTCAATCTCAGTCTAGTACCAACAATCACTCCAGAGTACGTACCTTTCTTTGGCAAGCCCCTCCCTTTGCCCATTCGAGACCTTCTGTCCAGCAGTTTGCCCTTGGGGCTGGTGGGAGGTACAAGAGGGCCACGGGTGCTGTCCCCATTGTCGCTCAACGAGTCCCCCCGGCCAGAGTCCCTGGAGGAGTTCTTCCTCAGCCTCCTCTTGGCCTTGGCCTTCACCCTGGCCTCATGAATGGACGACGTGGGAGCGGCGATCCAGTTCCCGTTGATCTCGTTGTCAACCTTCCGGACGACCCCTCTCTCCTCATCGCCGGAGAGAAAAGAGTCGCTCAGGTCGTCCGCCTCTGCGTGAGGAAGGAATGAAACGTCAGGGCGCACTCTAAATTTCGCCGCTATGGCCAATAAACATCTAGAAATTCCTAAAAAGAATTGCATGATCTCTATGGTGATCGGTTTAGTGGCAGGTGAAATTGTGTCAGAGTTGTCTCATCCCAAATAACCTTACATCTCCCTACACAAGTTAATTCCTTGATATTGTTTTGAGGCCAAGACAACACAGAAAAACAATCATAATTATCTTAAACCCTTACAAATGAGTAGAAGTGAATCAAATCCATTTTCAGGCAGAAGCAATCAACATTAAGGTAGGCCAATATCTCAGTATATGGGGCATGCAGGAAAACAGATTTCAAGGATTAACAGCCTTTTTATGACAACACAATTGATAACTGATAACAGAATGCTAGACTGCTTGCATAAGTATAACATATTGGTTTTAAAACAAACCATTATATATATCCCACTGTCCAAAAGCTGTGAATGCACAATGAATATAGTACACACAACGTTCTACAAAATAATTATGAACGAGTATCAGAAAGACTAGCACATTAAACTATTTGGAGACTCACACATAAATGTACCTAATCAATTATGTATTATTTTTATTTTTATTTCATGACGCCTACCTCTATCAAGACAAATTCTTTACGTCAATAAATGTGTAAAGCACAGGCACGCCTTGCCATTCTATTTTTTTATTGACATTCCTTAAGCCCGACATAATGTTACATAACAAATTTTGTTTATTGTGACAACCGGGACCAACTTACCATAACGGAAGCAACTAGGTCTTTGTTTTGAATGATAACGTTAGCTCATTATATTTCATGTTTAGGAAAGTTTCTTACACTAGAATGACAATCCTTAAAAAGTACTGAACAGACTGAATACCCGGAGCTAGTTAGACCAGTATATACACAAGTCATCAATGCATGACAGAAGTAGGGCATACCATTTTCTAGGGAAACATACTTTATTATTATTATTTTAAATCACTGACGGACATACAAACCTGCATTTTTAAACATACCAGATGTATAATTAACTTACCTACTGGGTTAGCATTAAGCCATGCCTCGCATTCAGTTGCCATGGTTTTAAAAAGTGAAATGCAGCAAAAATAAAAACGTGCGGTGAAGAAAAAACCTCTTGACACCTAAAATAGTAAAGTAAAAACGTATTTTATTTTGCTCCTACAGTGTTCTGTGCTGTTTAATCGTTAGCTGGTCAAGACTCAAACCTGAACTGCCACACATATCCATTTAGAATCCTTTCAGATGCATGCCAAAAACAAAGCTCACCCAATTCCCTGTCCACCCGCTGCAGAGCATGCAACAATAATTTCCGGCTCAAATCAGTTAAGATCCACAGCCAGCTAACTCTATCACTGCAATATCCCTAACGTCTTGTGAATAGGTTATATAAAAAATGCATCTTGAACTTGCTGGCGATCTAAGTTGCATGCGTAGTATATTGTCCATGCAAACTGTGCAGAATATTGCATTCTTTGTCGACAATAAACTAGCCAACTACCAGCATACGCATAAACTTTTATTGCTCACATGAAATTTGCTAGCCTGGGGCAGGCTTGCAAGTTGTTAGGTTTTACTAACTCGCGATCAGCTGCTGATAGAAATAATCAAATAATTGCGAGCTAGCGTACTAATATATTCAGAACGTAGACAAAGCCAGTTAGCAAGCTAGCTAGAATGTTATCATATTTACACGAATGCATTTTGCAGTCACTAACGTTCTTTACAGGAACTAAAATGGTAAACAAATCACTTACCAGTCAATACCCTGTCTAAGCTGTAAGTTGAAGTGTGTTGCTGCTGTTTTTGTGTTCTCTGCCCAGCAACACTGTCATATGACGCCATTCTTCAGATTTCTTATTGGTCTACGTGTGGAGGCGGATGAGGCGAGACACCAATGGGAACGACCCAGGAGGATTCTTTTTACATATTTCTGTAACAGGATATAACGTTAGCTGGATAGAAAACAATTTGGAGTGTGCTGCCATCTGCTTTTGGTGGTTCGCCAGCGATAACCGCATGATGCATCAAATTTTGGATTGTGTTACTTTAAAAATTCGAGCATTACATTAGATTACAGATGATGTCTGCAATGATGTTAACGTTACTATTTTCATTTTAGTGCTTACGCAAGAAGTAGCTGCGATAAGTAAAAGAAAAAACTGTCATTTAAATTGACAACGACTTGCCATGGTGATGACTTCATGGATTGTTAAAGTTACGTAACCGAGTACTGTAGCCTGCCTATTCCATGTTCAGTGTTGGGCGGTCTCAAAGGCGGACGAATAAAAGCTGCCTTGTGTGGACGAGAGAAAAAAAATGTTACATTACATGGATAGAAAAGGGAACTATTATTGATAGGTTTCATAATAAAAATCTTCTCTCCCACCGAGCGTGTATAAATTGGTGAAGGGGGAGGAGGACGATATTTGGTTACGTAGAGTGAACCGAGAAGATGTTTTAAAAACTGTTTAGTATGAGCATTTGAGGCTGTTTCCTTCAAATAAATATAGCTTATATACTGAACGACATATTGCTTTATTTGGAGACAAACATACTGTATTTCTTGGCGTTATTGTTATTGTATTTTTACAACATCCATGTGTTCACAACTCGCAATAGGTCTACGTGATCAGTGCACAATGAATTTCGAATGAATCATAACATGATGACTTCCGTGGTTATACAGGGAACATAATAGACCTATTTAATTGGTATGCCAAGGATAATGTTTAATTATATCCCGTTTTCCCAAATCATTTTGCTGACAGTAGTCATCTATTGTGTCAGTGATGGAGCTAACCATATGGTGATAGAATGATTTTAATGGTTTTATTAATAAACAAACTACTTCTATTTTTCACATAAGAATTAACAAATGATTCAAGAACAAGCATGATTTAAAAGTGAGAGTAGAGTTTATACTGTATGCGGTGTATTTATTGTAAATACAGTCACAAACATACTTTACAGAATAGGAAGGCCAAAACGGGATCCAAATCACCACATGGGGGAGCAATTTCCTTGAATTTGTCGTAACCCTTTTGTTTGGAGCTTGACTACTTCCTGTTTTAGTTTTTTTTTTTTTTTTTTAACTTATAGTCCCCTACTTCCTGCCTACCTACTTGATTAGGCTTTTATTTTGTGTTTTTATACAGCCCAGTTAAAATTCAGCTCCATGCGTCCTTGTTTATGAAGTCAAGTTTATGGATGATATAAAATCATTTAATAATTTGAATAATAATTTGGGGGATCAAACTCTCCACATTATTCCTGCTTCCTGTACATCAACTACAGTCCTGGACTGAATTAAAATTACTGCTAACATGAATCTGTTGTTGGATCCATCAGGCCCAACTGATAAATTCCAATATACTGCTAGCTTTAGTCACCACCCAAGGGCCATCATATAACATAGTTTACAATATATATGTATAAATATAAACATTTATCTCATTTTCATCCTTCCTCATGTACTGTGAATTTGATTACCTGTTGTTCCAGATACTGGCTGATGGACATGTCTATGCAATCTCAGGGACAGGAATGCTGAAGAGTATAAGTGAACACCATTGGCATGAACTGTCAGGTGGCATTGACAATTGACTGTGAAATAACATCATACCATATGAATTAATTAGCTGTTGGTAATATAGGCCCTTCAGAGGTAAAGAGTCAATTAACAGCTAAAATTATGGAAACTTAATCTGAATAAATAAATAAATAAATAAATTAATTAATTAAAATTCTATACACAGTGGTCCCCAGGTCTGAATTTGAAAAGCCCTTACTTAATGTGACATATTACTGGTGGTGTGATAGAATAATGGTAGTTGAAAAAATAGATTTTGCACTCATCTTTGCAATCGGAGGTGAGCCCCATTGACGTAGTGTCCTCTGTCACCTGCGGAACCTGCAGACTAGCACACAGCTTCTATTTCTCTATTTCCCACCCAGCAATCGACCAGCTGGGCTGCACTGCTACTCTGCCAAAGGATAACCAATCACAGGTGTCCAACAGACCAGCAGAGTTGCTTTTACATGATGATGCAAGTAATATCCTTCTGACTTAAACCCTCCTTCTCCAGGTGAGGTTACAATCACGTATCATTTCATCTGTCTCCCAAACATATTCTGCACTGGTTTGATCATGTTTAATTTCAGATCATGAGGCGTATTACTGTTTTAGCATTAGATACGTCACTCAGGAGCACAAATTATTAGCATCTTTACAGAATGTTTTTTTTTTCCAGCCACAATGTGGATCTCTACTACATGTAAAAAAAAAAAGAAACGGGCATAAGTTTAATGGGGCCCTCGGCCTGGTATTGAATCTGGACTGGAGCTAACAGTGCTGACTGGCTGGCTGCCCTGTAGCACGTAACATAACTGACTGTAGTGTCACAAAGATAGTGAGGGATTTCTGTCTCCCGGAGGACTTGTCTCATTGTGCACCAGCGCCTCCCTCTAGTACACAGTGTCCACAGTGCCTGTTTAAGCAGCACACTCTGACCCAGAGTCTGTACAAACTTAAGTGGTGCATTAGAGTGAGAAGAAGCAGTGGCTCACATTATGTTTGAAGGGCACATGCATGTATACGCTTTCCCAAATTCACAAACTTTTAGTGATTGGAAGAACACAATTGTACAGTAAACTCCAAATTGGGTAAAAATGTGAGTAAAATAAAGAAATAAATACATGAAAGCACAACCTTTTACTTTTTTTCAAAATGTTTATTTAAATATGTGTTTAAGAACACCCCTTGTTAAAAACAATGAACTAATAAGCCCGCTGAATTCCGGGTCCCAGAGTTTTCACAGTATATAAAAGAGAAAGAAGACAACGTCAAAATCCAGTGTGCATCATCCCATTACACCAAATCACCACACACTTACATTTGAATTATTTATTTATATGAATACATAATAATATATTTATGTATATTACTATTTATTAAACTGCAATAAATAAAAAGCGCACATGGTCCAGTTCAAGTATCTTTACAGTAATCCCTTGTTCAGGATGTTTTTGGTGTCCGTATTGCATAAAAGCCTGTTTATTAACAATGACTTCAGAAACCACAAACAACAAATTTTACAAAAGAGTTCAGATATTGCATTTCATTCTGTTTCCCATGAGCAGATTCGGACACCTTGCAAATACCCAACTCCCCAGCCCACTCCCTCACTCCAAATCCTGGTTCATCATGATAACTGACCATATACCATTTTATTTTTTTAATTCTGGGGCATAAAATCCAAATATTACTATTGGGGTACACAGGAATTACTCTTATAATCGCAAAGACAAACAATCTGGAAAAGGAATGGACCCAGCCAGAGTAGTCAGTCTTATTCACATTCGCTGCTTTAGCTGCATTAAAGAAGTGAATATGGTAGCCGTTGAAGGGTGGCATTGAGAAAGAAAATTTGGCACATGTACTTGGCACAAATAGTGTACATTTCTTGAAAATAAGCAGTCTGGCTAAGATTGAATCAACATACATCTTACTTTGACTCATGATGAATTGAAAATGTTGTTTTTTTCTTATACACTGATTGGCAAGTTCGGCAATCGCCAAAATTACTTGGCCCCGCACTGTGTAATTCAAAGTTAAGGACAAATGTTGACTGAATCCATGCCTCTGTTTTCATTTTGGAGGGTAAATCTGAAAGAAAATTAAATAAGTAAAGGTTTGTGCCCGTCTTTATTTTGGCACATTTAAGGGTGATTTCCCTAACATGTGAGGAAAGAGAGAACCAGACTTCAAAGGCCAGGGTGGAGCATCACAGAGTCTGTGGAATAAACTAAGCAGGGCCTCTAAGACCATAGCATACTGGTCTGCTGTGGAAGTAACAAAGAGACTATTAAAAGATAAACTGAACAGGAGCAAATAGTAACCTCAGAAGTCTCCTGTTTTTATAAATTAGTAAATAAATTAGTGTTGCTACTAATATGACATGGCTAGGCACAATTAATAATAATAATAATAATAATAATAATAATAATAATAATAATAATAATAATAATGGTCTTCAGCTGCTTCTAAAATTCAAAAGAACTCAACATGTAACACTTTCAGATATTAACAAAATAAATTCCTCTACATCTGAAAATAAATAAAATTTACAGAAATATCTTTAGTATTTGTATATATGCTGTACACTTCTTGTTTCTTCTTAAACTCTGTAGAATATGTGGCAATCTGTTAACATTCCCATTGGTTGTAAGAGGGTTTAATGTCCTGAAGCATACAATAGTTTCGACTAGTACTTTTTGAAACCATCATGATGTGATATTAACCAAGAAAAATCATCTGTGAGTTATTAATTTATTTAAACCTTATTTTAGGTCTTTAAATGAAAGGGATATATTTATTTGGTTAAAAAAAAAACATTCATTCATTTAATTATAGATTCAGTGCATGATCCTGCTGATTTACCCAAAGTCCTCTGCTTCCCCGTGGATATATCCATTTGCGGAACACGGCCCCATTTTGGCCCTGCTGGGTCCTCCGGAGTCACGGGGCAGGGCCAGTCCCCTGCTACTCTGTGGAAGCCGGGCCAGTGAGCACGCTCTGTTTGTTCATGCTCTCCTCTGCTAAATGACTCAGATACTTCTGCAGACAGAAGACACCAGAAAGACATCAGAAAAGGCGTAAACCACACATTTGCACTCGCATTGTGTAAAAAGGCCAATTGAAACAACTGAAAAAGTTACTGTCACTACGTGAATCAGCCTCTTCACGCGAACGAGAACCTGCAACTTTCCAGAAAGTTATTCACATTTTCAAATAACAAAAATGCCACTCATATATATTTTATTCATAAGCATCGGCAGGTTTTTAATCCAATTTACGAGGCAGTGCACTTTCAAAGATTTATTAGAAAAATCAGCGAAGTGGAAAGTGTAAAAAGAGGAGAGTGCTGTAACAGGCAGATGCTTTCTGTGTGTCCGGGAGCTTTGCCATTAAAGGAGCACAGGGATCAAAGACCATTTTCTCCAAAGTCCTGTTAATCACAAGTGATTTATGCTGGAGAATCCCGACACGTCCGTGGGTGAAGATGAAGAACGCGCTGTTCCTGCACAGGGGGGGGAGCCCACCCCGCCCCTCCTTTCTGGGTTTGACCGACAGCGCAACTGTTTCCGAGCTTTTTCGCTCCGGAACGCGGTCCATAAAATGTCAGGGAGTATTTCCTCCGCGGGGTTTCAGCTGCGACCAGACCTTAGCGTCCGGAGCGCTAATGAGCAATATAATCCAGCTGAGAATGTGCGCGGCCCAGCCTCGGTCCACTGGGGGGACCTGGGGGAGTTGGGGGGTTTGTGGGGGAGGGATCCGCAGCGGCAGCTGAACGGCCCCCACGCCGCTGGTCTTGCCACGCACCAGGGACCGGGGGACGAGAGCGCTCTTCCACCGCGAAGTAACGCTCACCGCACCTCTCACTCGTCGGTCAAATTCACTTCAGACACCATGGAGATTACACGGCCACGCTTTCTCTCCCTCTCCCCCTCTTCTCAGCTGTCCAACCAGGCTGCAGTTTCTTCAGCCCGTGTCACAGTTAAAGCTGTGATATTGCCTGAGCTCTGGGGGCCTTACGTCTGCACCAAAAGTGCTTGCCTCAAGGCCAGTGGGAGGCAAGAGGTTTCAGTTACTCGGTCACTGACTGACTTTTCCCTCTAATGCTTTGTCTCAGGATAGGGTAGCAAACGCTGACATAACTTTGGCACCTTTCTTTCCTCTTGGCAATATAATATTTTTCCTTGTCAATACCTGTTAAAACTAAATTTAAAAAATTAAAAAACAATATTTCATGATTTCAGTCCCATATCACATCCTTAGAAACAATAAACTTGGGCCAATTAAGTTCAACCATTGGCGCTGTTCGGTATGAATGACCAAAAACAACTGTTAGGAATTACACAAGACGTTAGTTATATTTTCAAATAGAAAAGAGCATGTGTTAAGAAAAATAAAATAAAAAAGGTGCATCAAAATGCTGTGTGGTTGTCACAAACAAGGCTGAAACAAAATCTGCTGTTAAGCTAGTAGAGACAACTTCCACCATTTACAACTTTGCAGACCCTCATTAATTGATAGGGCTATTATAGCTAATGCACTGTTACATTTTCAGCTAGAACATAATGTTCACACAATGTTCCTGGGACATTGCCAGATGATGATGGCATTTTTATAATGCTGTAGGAACATTAACCCCTTTTCCACCCAGTTGTAGGAACTAAAAGTGGGCAGGAAGTATCCACAGTGGGGACTGAAACAGTTCCTGGAGCGCGTTCATGTTTGCTTTCCCATCTTAAGCGGCACAGACCCTCTTAAGGAGGGGATCTGGGGCCAAGAAATGCATCCATTGCGTCAAACCGTTTACTGGGCTGTCTATTTGAGCAACTCCGGTTATTGTGGTCTTTAATTTGACAGAATGCTGTTTGCTGATTGGTCAGCATAGGGCTCACCTGCAAGTTCCTGTAATGCACTTTACTCCTGCAGTGGGTGGTCTTGGCCTTCTCCTCGCTTGTGTAGAATAATCCGCACAGCTTGCAGTAAAAGCCGCTCCTAGGCACGATGAACTCCACTCCTGAACATGTCATCAGGATAATAAATAAACAGCCCATAATATACACCAGCATTTGCAGTCAACTGAGTTCTACTTGTAGATATGAGAGCAGCATATCTTAAGTTTTACTTTAAAATGCATTAATAAAAAATAAAAAACCAGGTTGATGTGCTATGTTTAAGCAACAATATATTCTTTATTGATCTATGGTTAAAGGTAGAACATGCATTTTTTTTTAAACTACTCACATAAATGTATGTCAACTGTGTATATATATATATATACTACGTCAATTTCCCAGGTTAGAAATACACAACCTAAAAAAAGTATTACTAATTAAACCATAGCAACACATCACCACTTATTTAGCGAGTACGTAGGTTGGTGGACAATTATGTCTCTGTGCGAATCGTACTGAAATGAAGTCAGCACATGTAACCAAATGACTGTACTGAACTAGATATCATTCCAAGTCAAGTGTACTGTGACTAAAAATACAATTTCCAGTGAGCTGTTTCACACCTTCACACCAATACCAGTACACTAACTGCTTAGTCAAACAAAACTGTTTAGTTTGAGATGTCTTGTACTGGAGCCATCAATCTCCCTCCCCCCCGCCCCGAAAAAAATTCATTCAAATAAATAAGAAGTAAAGTGCTGGACATGCCAAGTATTTATAAATTTGCCTTGAAGAGAGTTGGTGTGAGCTTGGTACATCTAATTAAAGAAGTGTGTCACAGTCTCTGGGTCTCATTTCAAATGCCAATTAAGTTACTCATCGGGTGTTTAAACATTATGTTGTGTTTTCATGCAAATACAACAGTTGAATTAATAATTCATTAATCACAAATAGGTGGTTTTTAATTTTAAAAAAGAGTAAAAAAATGTTTTTAATAATGCTCTCACCCAGTGGGATGCTGTTTTCATTGAAGACCTTCTCCTGTTCCCATGATGGTGAGTAGGCTGTTATCACCGCAACACCTAGCTGTCTGGGAGACTGTCTAAGCAAAGTACCGTGGACATCTAAAACAAATAATTCAGCACATGAATTCAAGCAACTGAAAATGGTGTGAAAATTTCCTCAATATTTTAGACCGCAAAATAGACAACTAGGAAAAAGAGAGTCAGTGTGTTTTGATAGAAATCATTGCTAAACACATATATTATTGTTTGACGGGAGTTAAAGATATCATGAATGTGTAACGTACCTTTTCTTTCACCCTGATTGTCATCCTTGCTAAGAGCCTCATTGGCGATCAGCAACAGACTTCCTGTTTTGCAGTCAGCTACAGCGTCCGTGGGCTTGCTGCCTCCGCACGCGTCCCTGTGATTGGAGAGGCCCTCCAGCGGCAGCTGGCTGAGAGGCGTGTCCGTGGCAACGGCCTGGAACGCATGGGCAGCAAAGGCGCCAAGGTCAGTGCCCGACCGCCGCTCCGCGCCTGCCAGGCCCTCGGAGCCAGCGCTGGACGACACGTCATTGGCTTTTTTCCGTGGCGCGGGTGGGGCGTCGGCGCACCCCTCCCGGTTCGTCCCCTCATTCCGAACGTGGTCCTTCTTTGGGTCCTGGCTGGCCGTCGTCTCCCCGGGCTCTTCCTGTCGCTCTGTGGGGAGGTCAGGCTCGATGATGGCGTCCTCCTCCTCCTCGCCCACCTCGTCCACCGTCACTAGCTCCTCCATGTTGCCCGGATACCAGATCTCCCCCTCCGTCTCCTCCCCGCTGTCCCAGCGCTCTGCCTGTAGAGCGAAGCTATGGAGCGTCAGTAATGCCATGATACATTGCAAGAAGCACAGGCCATGCAGAGGCCTAGCATATGCAGTCCTGTAGGCATAAGCCTATAGGACTGCATAGAGCAGCCATTTCCATTCCACTTTGATTGTTGGATATTAGTGCTCTGGAGAAATTGTACAATATATAATGCTGTAGTTCCATATACAAGGAGATCATGCTTGTGTTAGTGTTTGCATATGTGAGCAGCAAAGCACAGACATGCTTGGGTGCTAGCGGAAAAGTACATAGTAGTAATATTGTTCTATTTTCGTGTATGTTTTTGTGCATTGCAAGCTATGCATATTTTGTATTAGTGTTTTTATTAATGTCTTAGATGATTAAAAAAAAAAATCCAGTTATGGAACCACAGGAAGAGAAGCAGCTACTGACTGTTGAAACATTATTGCATTTTCACTCATAAGATGACAGGCCAATGCTCTGTAAATGTTTCAATTCATCAAGTCAATAGGAGGCCTGGGAATTAGTTTAACCTTTTAAAATAATCATTGAATTGTACCGGCTTTTTACTATGCTAATTTCTTTTTTTCAAAGAGCGTATTCACTCAAAACCAAAAAGTCATATTGACATTCAATTAAAAAATATCTTCCCTAGATATTCTATATAACAATAAACCCCATTCAGTCAACATTTGTCCTTGACTCTGAGCTAGTTATGCAAACACTGGACTGACTCTACAGGCTTCACATGGCTTGACAGTTGAACTTCATTGTATTATTATTTCAGTGCTCGACATTTCTGGCAATGTTTATTTATTTACTGAATTGTGAATAACAGCTTCCTTCAATTGATTGAATTTGAATGGACAAATTCAAATAAAGGCTTTTTCAAAACTCATTACTTCCTCCAACGAGAGCGCCTTGAACTGCATTGAAGTGAGCCCAGTTATATAAACTTTTTGCACTGAGGCACCCTTCTTTGCTCCCTTCGAGATATCTCTGCCCTTTTGTTCAATGAGCACCTTGTTGGTTCGTCCTGATCTCCGGAGCTCGTAGATATTTCTATACTTGAGCACCCAGTGATTGTTCTGTTTTTCTTCTGAATTTGAATTGAATTTGGGTGAGTACTGTTGCAATAAAATTTGTTGCAAGTGAACTGAATCGGCAGGTGACCCACCTCATTGTTTTTGCCTTCCTCAAACTCAGTGGGCTCCACGTTTTCACAGGAACCTAGAGGGGATCTTGACTTGTCCTTATTTTGCTTTTCTTCAGCCTCCTCTCCCTGTAATACACGCTGTACAGACTTTCAACTTTCAACACACTGTTATGTTTTGCCGAGAGCTGTTTCAGATGCTGCGATCCAAATAATATCTAGCAACCAACAACAATATCGTGCGAGATAACAACTGGGATTTGTGTGATGTATGTGAATAATACCAGTTTATCTGTTTTATATTTGTGCTTATCCCTTTCATCCTCACTCATAAATTCCAGATGTAGTGTAATAATATCTGTGGTCATAACTGGTGGACTAGCTACAGCATGTCATAAAGCCATGCGCTATTTCATCATACCCGTGATCTCCTGCATTGTCTACTGACCGGGAATCCAGACTTACACTCATCATTATGGTATCCATAGAAACCTTAATACATCAGATACAAATCTGGGATGAAAAGCACATCATCCTCTGTGTGAGTGTTTCACCGCAAGCACTGCTACAGGTATACACTGATCGAAGCTTCACTATGGGAGCAAGGAGACTGTTTTATTAAGTTTTTCATTTTCATTTAATAGCAGTCTTCTATGTTGCGGTCTTCTAAAATAAAAGCAGATACCTTCTAATCAATTATATACCACAGATACTAGTCCACATACTGTTGTAAACAAAGATATTCTTTACCCAAGGATTTTTACTAAAGCCCTATTCTTCTATCAAAGATAACCTTTATTAAAAAGAATCACAGATTCTCTACAGTAACATGAATATTTGCAATAGACATAAGGGTGTAGTCTTTTTATTGCAGCTCATTTGGTAGCTCTTCAATGCACACGTATGGATCTCTGTGACCTGTTTTAGCATGCACACAGGTCTAAAATAGTTTTTACAAAATAATTATTTTTGTGCTGAAAACTTGGTATTTGCACACATTGTTTTTTTTTAAAAATTCTCTCACCACTTTCTCGACTTCCTGTTTCCTGCTTGGGGTCTTTCCCTTCACCCCGGCTGGGGAGGTCTGTTTCCTGTCCTCGGCGGCCCTGTGGTCCGTGGAATCTCCCGGTGGCTCCGACTCCGAGTGTCGGGATCTGTGGTTCTCCGGCGTATCCCTCTTCTTTCCCTTCGCCTCATGCCTCTGGTAAACCTGCCTGGAGGGCTTGTCTGGCCTGTACGGGGGCTCCTGCTTGTAAAAGTCCTCCTCTTTGCTTCTGTAGGGCAGGAAAGGCGGAGCCTGGGGGCTGCTCCTGGTGTACCTGTCCCTGCCCCCCCTCTGGCCCTCAGCCCTCTCCTCAGTCGTCCGCGGGCTCGCCCTGTCCGTCGGCTGGAAGTAGGCCTTCCTCCACTCGGGGGGCCTGCTGCCGGGCTGGTCCCCGTCCCCGTTCCTCCAGCAGGCCTCGTCCCTCTCGTCCTGCCACGCGTGCGAAGACCAGTCCCAGGACGGGTGCCGGGGCCCTAGGCCGTTGCTCCGCTCGGCCCTGCAGGGCCCGGGGGGGCTGTGGGCAGAGCTGCAGGAGGTGAAGCTGGGGCTGTGGGACCGGGGGCTGAGCGACCGGCTGACGGGGCTGCGAGACCTCACTCGCTCCGGGGGGTAGCTGCAGACACCCAAAACCACATCACCGCCAGCAACAACAGCCCAGCGCAAGCCTATGCCAACGCAGTCACATTATAGTCACCGAGGGACAGAGCAAGACTACGTGTCCTGCCAAATGATTCTGTTCTGCCATAGCATTAGCGCTTTTAAATAGATCTTGATGGTCTTTGCAAGTCTTTTATATTTGTTGTGCAGAGGGCAAGTGACCAAAATAAACCCCCTATAAAACGATCCACAGCATGTGATTTTCCTTTGAGAATATTCACCAGGGCAGTTTCAAGGGAGATTCTAATTTTTAAAAACAAATTCTTACCAGTCAATCTCCTGTTTCTCATGCCTTTCCCTCTGTGAATTAATATCTTGGATGATAGACTCCACATCCTTCCCTGGTTTCTGTATGGATGGAAGTATGAATCATTGAAGTTGACCATCCCAGGAAAGCACTCGAATCGCCGAACATGACCTCGGAGCACTTTCTGACCACTGCAGCTGCAAGCCTACCTTCAGCTGTAGCTCCTTGTATCTCTTTGACATCCGGATCAGAAGCTTCTGCTCGTTTATTGTGGCTGGATTAAGCTGATAGTATTTCACCATCGCCTGAGCAGCCTCAACATAGGCCATTTCCAAAAAGGCCTGTGAAAAACACACACATACACACACACGCACAACGAGGAGTCAATATGAGGCTTTTTTTTTTTACAAGGCTCTTGTATCACTAGCCTGAAATAATTCAGGATTATGAATAAGAGCCACACAAATCCTCAAAAATATCTACAAGAAAGAAGGTTTAATGATAGTTATGGTGCACTGTCAAGCACTAAGAATGAACGTTATAATATTACCATGATGCTTTTTAAAAAATAAATACATTGCCAATAATTGGACCATTTGGACCATTTAGACCAATTATAACTGCCCCCCTTTCACCCCACTGAGCTAATGTCTGTCATTACCTGATGAGTGGAGCGCATGAGAATGTAATTGGTGACTTTTCCGAATGGGATCCCCAGGTTGATGACATCATTCTCGGTGCAGCTGCCCTCTGGGAGATTGCAGATGTGCACGACTCGACCTGGACCCGGCTTCCTCAGAGGAAACTGAAGTTTAAAAAAGAAAAAGCACCTCGTCAGCAGAGCAGCGTTGCAGCTTGAGATGCTGGTGTCCGTGCAAACAGCTCCAGTAAAAATGTTGCGTAACCATTGGCATTCCGCCATTTTTAAGCCAAACTGGATATAATTAGAATTGCTGTAAATCAATACAAAACGATTCGCTTGTCAGTATTCAGTTTTTACACATTCTCGAGTACTGTAAAACCTTGTATTGTTATGTAATAGCTACGATACCCAAAATAGTCATATAATAGTCATTAATGAGTATATAGTTAACTATTATATGCCTATATGCAAATATTTTGGATAGTGTGGCAACCAGTTAATTAGACAAAAAACTTTTTTGCATCACCACATTCCACTCAATCCACTTTGTGTTATGGTATTTGCTGTTCTCCAGCAGAGGGCTCCCTAGTGTTTTATTTATTGCATCATTGGTTTATTGTTGGTGTTAATCAGTTCACCTGTGGCCTGTTTTTTTTTTCTTATTGTTTTGTTGCATTTGTCTTGCCTGTTTTAGGTTTTCCAAACCTCTGAAATCTCTCTGTAATTATGATAGTGATAAGCATTTTCTTTTCTGTATTTATCAAAAATATCAGCTGACAACCACCCCTTATTTTATCAGTAATCCCCGTGAAGTATAGCAACCGCAGTGACTGCAAAGCTCCCATCTAGCTGGCCATGAGAACCAACATGGAGGTAAGGGCATCCTACTCTTACAGCTAGCTAACAAGGTAAATGAACAGAGGAATTCCATTGCGCAAGGTGGTTGTGTTTTTGCAAATGGATATTTTGTGGGTACCTCCGTGCTTGGGTTTGTCTGATAAGGCAATAGATTATGGGAGTATATGCTGGTAGAAAGGACAGAGGACATAGAGGTTCATTCAGGTCTACTCTGAGGACTGTAAAGAACTGTACAGGCCTGGATAAATGGCACAGTTGCCGGATTTACAGCAAAGCCTCATGAAATGTAGTGGACCAAATATTTTCAACGGAACAGAAATATTTACTTACCATTTAAAAAGAATCCAACCCTACAAAAATATCCATGTTTCCTTCCAGCCTGTATTCACCTGACATCTTAATATATGAGTAGTGACAGGTGTCAGGAAAAATTGTGTTGAATGTCTTTAATGAATTAACCTCTTCCACCCCATTAAGCTCGTGTTGTAAGATTGAGTGAGTGCATCTCATCCAGTCAGCTCATTCCTGCACACAACGTTTCATATAAAGCAGGACTGATGTTTCGGGGTCCAGGGGGCCCCACAGACTCTTCAAGCCGCCTGACTGACAGGGACATCTGCCGGGACACCCTGGGGCCCGCGCCCCCGAGGGTCAGTGCGTCGGGGTCAAAGTTCACGCAGGGATTTCTGAGGTGGAAATTCAGAGAGCGCTACGGTTTCACAACAGCTACTGGGCTTCAGAAACGGGCGAGGCAGTCATCCCAGCCCCGCATGCCGTGTTCATAGTCATGCTGTGACATCCGGCACTTTTTAACCCCACGCCGCGTGCAGATTTACACATAGGTACGCGGTACAACAAAATGGAACCATCTGTGATTAAGCTCGAGGTCTGGAGGAACTCTGAGTGAACTAAACATGGCTTAACCAAGTTAAACACACTTTAAAATAGCATTTAAATTTCAGCCAACTACAAGGCATTAATTGGGGATCTCTTACCACTTCTTAATTAAAAAAAAGGGTTTATGACTACAGGTATTCTACCCTAATATGAACGTCTTTTCATAAGATACTGACTCTGTTACATACTGACAAGGATTATTAAAAGCATCAAGATATCTTAAGAGCAGGCAGAGATCACCTTGCTATAATATGCTGCATAATTACAGGGATGATTTGGAGGTTCTGATTAAAAAGGTTTCCCTTTTCCGGGGACTCATAAAATGCTGTCAGAAAGTTAAAATATAAGTGCATTAACTTACACAGTACAAATTAAAACAGCACCAAGAACTAATATGACATTCAATATCGCACTCAATCATAAATGTATGACCAACTATATCAGGGAAGAAAAAACAAAAATAAACCTCTACAACGATGAATTTCAATTAAACAGTATTTTGAATGCAATTTTATGGAATTAAAACAGCAGCATTTTAGGATAAACACGTTACTGGGCTCTGGAAACGGTCTAAGCGCAGTTCTAATCACCCATGCCTGACTGTCAAAATGAAAAGTTGCTTTTGGCCTGGGAATTGGTTTTAATGATTATAGATATAAAAGTGATTTTATTACCAGGCTCACAAAAGACTAAATTCACTGAAAGAACATACAGGAGAGGTCACAGCCAGCTTGGCTCTGTAAGACAAGACAGAAATAGACCATGTGCTGCCTGTTTCTGCCCTCGAAATATAACAAGAGGAAAATGCAGTTTTTAAAGTTCTTTAATAACCCGAACTGGCATCGTACAAAAGGTATTCTCAGTACTTTCAATACATGTTAATGTAGACTTCATGATGTAAATCACTTGAAAAAAAATCTTGAAAGAACTGAAAACGCATGAGAATTGCTCTGACAAAACTTGACCGGCAGAAAGCTTGGTAGTATTGAAGGAGACTTGCAATTCATCCTACCATGCCAAAGATTTTTCTCAGCCTACATACTTTCTCATCTTGGCTGCACCTGAGTGTATTTGACTGTCAGATGTGTGGATGCTCGCTTTACTGATCAATCGCTGTATGTTAATTCACAGACCCTAATCATTTCCCAAAGCATCCGTCAATGTATGAACTGCTCAAGTGATTGAAATAGCATGAATGTTGCCGCAAAATGGGAAGCCCTTCCCCCCTGAATGAATGTTTTGAGGGTGCAATTTACTTTTTCAAGATTATATATTTCAATAGATCATTCCATTATTTAAAAAAGAAAATATTGATAGATACATAAATAAAGACACCTGCAGCTATAACACTGCCCTGTGGAAGGGTCTTGGATAGTCCACTGCATCTGTGCCCTTGAGGTTGGAGGGCTCTTGTTCCCAATAGGCATGTGCCTGCCCCTCTGCCTGCACATTTTCAGCACCTCCTGTCACTCATGTACAGCACATGACTGTCTACGAATGTCCGTAAAAACAGCTGCCACTTCTAAGGTCCCGGGCACTTGGCATCACCCAGGCGTTTTTGGCGCTCCGGGCAGCCGATGCGATGGCGGAACGCACAGTACGTAATGAACCTGGTGATGTTACGAGGGGAAAGCTCTTTCTGCAGTGTAACTGCCATTGGCATTGTGCACACTGCATGCACTAAGTCACCTCTAGTGACCTACACTTGGCTACCTTCAAAAGGCTTTGAATGGCACACATTCCTTTAATGTGCTCATTTGCTGAAATGCGCAGCTTGATTTATATTATTTTATTTTATTTTTACACACAGGCTAATAATCACTGTGCGCACCTATCGTCTATATCACGTAAACAGAAATTAACATATGAATACATTTTCACTCTCATGCCTTCTTACTTCTGGTGGAACCTTACTTCTGGGTTATGTTGAAATATAAATACTACAGCATGCATATAAAGTACAATAGAGAAGCCAGTTGCCTTTATAAATCCATTATACGTGTTGTAAACTCGACTAAATAGGCCATGCATATACAAGTTCAACCATATGCAAAATATGCTATCCATCTATGTCCCAAAATGGGTGGAGTTAGGTGGAGATGTTGATTAAAAAAAAACTTTTTGGAGAGACGCAACTGCTAACCAAGCAAATCCATTCTTCTAACTCTGAATATTTGGTCCCATACTGAGGTGAAATCCATATATAGTGATAATTTATTTCCAGAATGAATTCCACTTTCCAGCTGCACTGATGTCATATTTTACTGACCTTTAACCCGCTCAAGGGCAGTGTAAATCCCATTCCTGTCAAGGGGTGTGGCATCATTGGAGCAGCTTGCAAATAAGGTGAGTTGTTCTCAGAGGATATGTCTGAAGAAAAAAAGAAAAAAAAAAGTGACTGGAAAAGCATTTTCCAGAAAACTGTCCAGAAAATTTTTAAAACTGAAAAGTGTTATGAAAACACGAGTTGTGATGTTGGCCTGTTAATATGCTTCAATATTTCTCTTAAAATCAACAATTAATTATAATTATACACTATGATTATACATTTTTGTTGTTTTTAGCACAAATACAAAAAAAAAAATACCACAGAATAAAACATAATGACATAAAAGTTCAAATAAAACTAACATGATGCTATTGTGAGAGAAAACCCATGACAAACACAATTTCTGTTCTACCACTGAATACATGTAGAACCTACACTCTATTACCAAAGTGAGAACCTTCCAGCTTAAAAATAAAAAACACTATTGTAGATTCCCAGAGTATGACTTTCACACCCTGTCTCTGGGATGGAGCTTTGAAGACAATCTGATATTTACCTTGATTAGCAGGGGAAGAGTATACCATGGAGCTATTTAGTGAGGCGTTCAGACATCCTTGAGAAGACTCGGGGAAGTTAGCTGATCCAGCAGAGGTGCTAAAACAGGAGACAAGCAAGTTACAGCTGGTCACAGCATACGCTGGCTGTATCTTGTGTCAGCTCATATTCTGGCCATTAGGACAGGAGATATATTTTATATACAAGTACAGAATAAATCTTGTTATAAACAGGGGGCATGTATTTTGCACATAAAAGTGCCACGCACAAATTATGCAGGAGCAGTTATAGTTACAAATAACAGATAGCGTCTGTGACAGTAAACAGAAAAGAAATAGATGTTAGACATGCCAACGGCGGTTATCGGAACTAAATCAACGCAAACGAACGAGCCAAATAAAACAAAGCATGGCAGAAGTGGAATGTTGTAGACAGTTCATAGTCAGAATAAATATTGTAGTATCAAGTCACTGATCTGTGTTGTTTCAGTCATGTATCTTGATTGGGCAAACCACACAGAAATGACTTTCACACAGACGGCTGTTAGATCTGAGCAGAGTAATCGATCTTGCGTGCCTTACTCACCCCTCATAATAAAGCATGCAGTTCTGCAGGTGTAGTTTTCCCTTCACATGCTGATCCCAGTCCTGCAAAAAAAAAGAAACACACATAAGGCGCCGATTCACTGCGAGTGACCTGGCCGACTCAGTCTGTGAGTGATTTTCTGGGCAGGCAGCGATCTCCTGACCGCTGGCTAATTAAAGATACAAGGGATCCAAATGCATTGTACTGGACAGACTTGAGCTTTAGGACAGAACATTGCCAGAAAATCATTGTTTTTGATGGCATTATACATTTTCTCTGAATGGTTGGCAAAGTAGTCTACAGCAAAGAACAGAACTCAAAGAGTGCTATTTTTCAAGTACAAGTCACTATATAAAGTTGGGGGTCATGGGCATATATTCTATAGGTTAAAAGAATAGGAATGCATTAAGTGTGTCTTAAAAATCACCATGGTTGTTAAGCTTGTTAAAAAGTGAAAAAAAAAAGATAATTTCATTCACTACTTCAATATTATTATCGATTACTGATATCCAGGTAAACTTTTTTTAGATTATTAAACACATAGCCCTTCAAAGAAATGGCAAAATCAACATGAATTAAAAGCATGGGAAAATCCTGGTATTTACAAATGGAAAGGCACAGAGTATAATGAGGGTTTTATTAGAGGTTTCCATTTCTGGCGAGGAGACCTATTTCCAAGGTCCCAGGTCAGGTGAACACAAACCCAACCCACCTTGAGGTTGTAGACCTTCTTGTCACAGATGGTGCACTGGTGTGGCAGGTGTGCGGGGGTCACAGCGTGGAAGTCGTTCAGCTGGTGGGGCTGCAAGGGCACGGGGCATCCAGAGAAAGGGTCCTCCCCAGGCTGGAGCTGATATGCCTCGAACCCCTGGGCGCCGGTGGCCCCGGCGCCGGAGCTGAACTTGGGGTCCGGGGTGGGCTCTTCGGGGTTGTAGAGCTCGGGCCTCGTGTGAAACGCCGGCTGGCGCCCGGGCGCCCACCCTGCGCCCGCGTTAGCGTTGGTGTCCAGCTGCCCTGCTTGAGAGAAGCCCTGCCACTGCTGGTCTTTGTGCCCGCCCGACGGGAATGGGCTCGATTTTTGCTCTCCAGCAAAGGCCGGCGGCTGTCCCTGACCATCCGGTCCGAAGAAGTCCCTCTGGAAGCCGCCCTGGTTCCCTCCGTCAGCCGGGGCGGTGCTGGGCGGGCGAGGCCCCTCGCTGCCGCGCTGGCATGCGGAGGGGAAGGGGGCGCCAGCCTTCTTTCCGTACTCTGAGGCCTGCTGGCCCGGCGGCTGAGGCAAACCGCCTCCGTAGCAGTTCAGCCTCATCCCGCCAGGGTTTGGGTTGTGGGAGCCGAACCCCCCGCCGACCAGAGGCCCCAGGGCGGAGCTCTGCGGGGGAAAGGCCAGCGCGCTAGCGGGGAACCCGGGGCCCAGCTGGGGGCCGCCGGCCTGGCCGTGGGCGGCGCCGATCAAAGCGGGCGCCCTCAGCTGGTTGAAGAAGGGCTGGGACATGGCCACGTTGGACAGCACCTGGTTCAGGACGGTGGCGGCGGCGGCCGAGCCTCCGCTGGCGGCCGTCTGGGCCAGCTTCAGCCGGTGGAGGGTCAGCTGGGCCTGGAGATGGGCTAGCTGCAGGCTGGCCGGGGTCAGGACCAAGGGCTGCTGTCCGCCCCCGCTCGGCTGGCTGCCGACGGGGAGGGGCTTCTTCTCGAGATGATCCAACGAACCGGCGCTAAAAAAAGCAGCCATATTGTAAAAGTGCCGCTAATTTACAACTGCATACTTCTCAACAGCTTCTTGCCATGTGGTGACTGGGTAGACACCCACCCCCCTATCTGCCATCTCCACAACCCCCCCGCCCCCCACTCCAGCTAATTCCCCCTTTCAAGCAATGAACCCTGTTTAACAGGGTTGTCCTTCCAGATTCTGATGGATGTGCTCACATGAGGGCTAAATTTAGCGTCTTCCGCTATTAATGCTATTAATCAGCCCCTCCATATCACTCACTCAAACTAATCACTTTCCCCTCTTTACACAGAGGAAGCTGCAAAACCGATTAGATTAGTGGTGGCAAAGACCCAAGGTAAAGTTGTTTTAGCCATGGAAGGCCATGGTTTGGCATTGTTCAGAGGGGTACGGATGGGACCTTCCATGAGACATTCAATGAATGGTGCCTCATAGACCATAGAGTCTAGAAGAATCTGCTAGTTATGATCATGGAGCATTGCTTACATTACAGTAAATTACATATTTTCTGCTATGTCGTAATTAACTTTGCCACATAGAATGATATGTTGAATTCTACAAATGTGCGCCTTAAAAATCAACAGGCTTGTTAAACTTGTTAAAAAAGTGAATAACCAGATGATTTCATTTTCTATTTCAACGCCACTATTGATTACTGATATCTAAATCCAGGCAAACCTTTTTTAGATTATTAAACTCATAGCCCCGCAAAGAATCTTCCATGAGACATTCAATGTATGGGGCTACGTATTTACTGCCAACATAGAATGCTGAATTCTACTAATGTGAATCTGTGCAATTGAATCTTTAGACAGGATTATCACCTTCTAATCCGCCCGCTGCTTGTTCCTTAAGTTACGCTGTTGTTGTACAAGAACATTCCCGACTCATAAAGTCAACATGTAATATTGAGGTTGTACATTCATGTCACAGGAAGAAATGATTTATGAAGTCATGAAAAGCAAGGCCTTTCTTTCCGTAACCGATATTGTGAAAAAATATTTTCCATGCACTGTACTATGCATAGATTTAAACTAATTATGATTGGATATGGTTTTACAGACAAAATAGGAATTCGTATTAATTCAAAACCTTTTGTAATTTAAATAATAAGCTAATTATACAAAGAATCTGGCCATCATTTGTTTTCGCAATGCATGATAAAACTGACATTTGTGCTTGCATTCAGTGAATTGATGATGTCATGCTGCAAGGTAATGACATATGCAAGGTGCAGGGACCAAATGATGGCTTTTTTCTAATATGTAACTGGTTGTGTAATACCAAGGAGACCATAGGTGAAATATCAAATCTATTGTCAAAAGAGTTGAAGGGGATTTGTACACACATTTGGTAGGGTAGCATGTTGTCCATTGTCCTTCTTGCAGTATTGATGTAATTGAATGCACATATTTATTTTTAGATACAAGAATTCAGAATTATTCCAACAATAAGTAATGCAGTGGCATTTTTGTCTTTTTGTTCAGCTGATTTAAACTATAATCTCCATAATGCATCCGTTTCAATACTTATTGTACCACTGGAAAATGCATGCATCTGTAAATGAAGAGGGAAAGAGAAAAAAAAATCTGGTAACTGACAGTCTAGTGTAAAATAAAGATAAATATTTGGAAAAACATTTATGGTGAATCTAATGTTTTTGTTGACTTATTTTTTTCACAGAGGCTGATGCAATTAAAATAGAAATGTTTGATTTTTATGTAAGCTTATTCTGTAGAAAATTCTGGCCTCAAAGTGATGAATGATGGATATTTGGAGTGAACTTATTGCAGGAAATAAGTTCTGCAAAATGCAGGGAAAAAAACCCCATGAGGCCTTTAGCACAAGAGGGCTCTGACCAGCAGCTGTTTTACTACATTTCTGGCAGCTACTGAAAATGACAGACAGCAGTGGTCCTAATGTTTTAATTCTTTAAACTGCTTGTAGGCAGTAAGACAGCTATTTGAGTTCTGCCACATATAAAAGTAATAATAGACAATATAAATAATTAAGGCAATTAGGAAGAATGTTTGGATAGCAATGGGGAAGATAAAAAGGAAAGCCAGTATTTTTTAAAGTTAAAATGAACAAGTAATTAAAATTAGCTTTCATAAAAACACCAATGCCACATTTCCAACTGCTGTAACGGGCACTAACATTATTCACAGTGTTGTCTCTCTAATAGCTATTCTTGAATTGGCATTCCAGCTTAGTAACTTTCTCCCCATCTCACCATGTGTGCAATGTGGAACAGCGCGAGACTACCCTGTAACTCAAATACTTCTGAGACAGCTTTGCTGCACCTTCGAGCTTGTATGCATTGAAGTGCAGTAAAACTACCGCTGCACAAATGCGCTACAAGGTGTTTACAATGCTGAACTGTGTGCTTTATGTCAGTCCAGCCGTGAACCCAGGAATTCATAAAACATAATAATAGTTATAATAATAACTCCCCACCGCCTGTAATCCCTCAGAATGAACATGCTCGTAAAAAGATTATGTTTACACCGAGCCTGGAGATGACTCATATCTAAAAATATTCCGCAGTGACACACAGTCCCTGAAAGACAAATATGGGTTCAGAGGGAGTTGGCCGGGCTTAAGGCCAATCAAGTGACTCTTGTGATTCTGCTAGCTTTGGAAAGTCCAGCTATCACTTCCTCACCAGAATTACCAATTACATCAGGGAGGTCATGAGATTAAATGTGCTAAACAGGATGATATGGGCCCGGAGGTGCATGCCTTTGCACTGCCAGTCAAGCCAAAGCTTCTCAAACACCCCAATAAAAAAATCATTAACACACCATGTATGCTAGGCTAAGCCATGGATTTGTTTGTGTTGGCACATTAGCATCTGCATGGTGGCCTTGTACCTTGTATTTTTACCATAATTAAGCTAAAGAGTTAGTACTTATTAATACTTATACAAAATTTAAACCGAAATAGCTTGTCTTCCACAGTGCCTTATTTTGGACATTTACTTTTTTCTTTTTATTGATTTCTGTCATAACACAGTGTTACAATTAAAATATGCCTTAGGTCTGTTTGAAAAAAAAGAAAATGCCTTGGTAGTCAATGAATGATGTGGCGCAGAATGAGACATAATTATTAATCAGCACCACATTTAAGAAAATAATATACTCTGATTTGTAAAAACTACAAAAAAAATTGTGACATATATTTTAGTTTGGAAATTGGAAGATTGGAAATTGTTAATAGTGAAATAAATCAACTAATCTGAAAATGATGTATTCAAATGTGGCTCTGTAACACATTGTTATCAATGTTTTAACCCTGAGGAGCTGTTCTGGGAGCAGGGGTTGCAATGTGTAGGGCTAAATTATGAATAAATTGATAAATATCAATTTGATAATATTCTGTAAGGCTTAACAACGCATCAAGAGAAGTCCGTTTGGACATTGCATTTGTTCAATGTCCCAAATGGTTTGTTTTGGGTTGACTTAAGCAGATTCTGAAATTATAAATGGCAAGTACAACTACTGACAAAAAAAACCCCGGTCATCTGTTGTGCTATCATGTTAGCATGAAACCTGCCTTCCTTCCCCAAAGGTTTCCGCTTTCAAAACGAGCTTCCAGCCACTTGCGCTCCAGCATTTTGTCTAGCTTGAAGTTTTCGTCACCATTCAAAACACTGCTGATGCTTGACAGCATGCTTGTTTACCCCTTCAAGACTGATGCTGATTAAGTGCTGACTTGCTTTACAAATTATGGAATTGAAATAGATGTGTGAGAGTCAAGAAAACTATATTTATGCACTTATGCATATATGGGGCACTGATGTTTGTGAAAAACAGAATATATAAGCACCAAATTGACCTACTCATAAAATAATTGTAAATGGCTTGCATTATGATGGAATGGTGTTTTGCCCTGGCTAGATTTTCATGGCGGTGATTACATTTAATTAGCTTGACTTCCAATTATAGAAAAACAGAAGAATAAGATAAAAGGTGATTCATCTGATATATTATTTATTGGCATGATTTTGTAATTGCTCAATAAATTTAGAGTTAGGATTAATTTATATAGTTCTACCTGTAATCATTAAATAATATTGTTTTCATTATTTTGTAGTTGCATATTTAGAAGAACAATGCTGTGGTCTACCTACAAACAGTGCACAACATCTTGAATAAAATGTAATCTTATACTGGAAATATCATCCAATGTTATTTTTAAATTCAGTTCAGATATCATTTTTGATAATTAAATAATTTTGAGACAAAGCGCCACAGGCACCCATCTGAGAATCTGTTCAACAAGTTAATTTAAGGGCAAGGACAAGTTGCAACATTTTTTCCACCAAATCACCATACAATAAAGAAATTTACATATAAACCAGAACAAGAAACACAAACCGTTCTGTAAAGCAGCACATGCCAAAGAATAAAATCCAAACTTGAAGCTAAAGTTAATTACAACATTGAAGCCACCAATAATTACCAGCAGACTGAAATGAAACCATTGGAATGGTTTGTTACCTCCTGATCCATTACCACCAAACAAAAGACTACTCGAGGGTGGAGTACTGACAGCAATCTTTCTCTCATCCTCGATACAATTTCTCACACTTGTACCTAAATGCAACATAGAAGATGAAATAAATGTTTTCTGGTCTTCAGGATGCCTTACTGGTCTGAAGAAGTTTTTATTATCAGACGTAAAGCTGAGGCAGGCAGTGGCTCAGGCCAGATGGAGAAGCTCATCCAGATGCATGCTAAACGAGACGCAGAGCCACAGTGCTCGACATGGGACCTGTCCTGGAGGCAAACAGTCTCACCGATCCAATCTGCTCCTCATTCATATTTCGGAAGTATGAACACAAAACAACACCCACCTGAGGGGGGGATCCAGTGCGGACGAGCTTTTCTGTGCGTGAATATGTACTCTCCCCTCAGCCCTCTCATAGCCCCTCTGTCTGGTCCCGCTGCGGCCAGGGATCTGCGCCCGCCTTCGCTTCCCAGCAGACGGGACGGGAGTGACGAAATGCCACAAGTGCTAAGTCCGAGCACACAGACGACGGACTGCTAACCCTACACCGCACGCTAACCGGACAAAGGGCTTGTGTAAAATTTCATTGCTTGCCTTGTCAAAAATGTGTGTGTGTGTGTGTGTGCGTGTGTGTGGGTGTGTGTGTGCATGTGCGTGTGTGTGTAAAACATTCAATTAATATTGAATGTTTTACACACACATGCACATACACACACACACACACATTTTTGACAAGGCAAGCAATGAAATATTCAGAATATTTTATGTGCATATATAATAATTTATATATGCACATAAAATATTCTGAAGTACTGAAATCATCTATTGCGATTGGTGACTTGGTGACATCAGTAACACAGCAGGATGCTATTTATTTTCAGTTAAGTGAAGTTGTGTTGCAATAAATGTCAAACAAATATGAAAGTACAAGTTTGTTATTTCTTTTAACTGCCCTGGTTGATCCACTGTGCTACCTGATAGGCACAGACCTATCCTTAGTTTGACTCACAATTGAAGACATTTATTTATTAATTTATGTATTATTTGTTTATTTCCACTTCTTATGGAGCTCACCAGACTGAGCCTTGTAAATTGTGTATTATTACATTTACTTTTGAGTTATACATGTGGATTGAATCCAGACCAATGGCACATGTAAATATATTATTATAGTGATATGTTTCAAAGTTTTGTCATCTATGAGCTGTTATAGAATGGCATTCATTTGAATACAAAATTATTTCTAGTTATTTTTAAAATTAAAACTCATTGCGATTTCATAGAACTAGGTACAGTAAGAAACCTTTGTTAGTTTTGGATTTACAAATATTTGGTGACCCATTCAACAACATAATCATATTTTCAACGAGTTTAAGTAAAGCACTAATTATTTAAACAGAAATATATCTGATAATCTCGTAACACACGTATAACAATAATAATACTCAGCTACACTTGCTAAATATTGTATTATTACTCAACTGTGACTGAGAGAACTGATAATAAATTATACAAATGATATCTCTATAAGGTTATAAAGAATAATAATGAGAGGAAAAGAAGAGTTTATAACAACAGCAACAACAATCACTATAACAATAACAGTAATAATAACAACAACAATAATAATAATAATAATAATAATAATAATAATAATAATAATAATTCACTTTGTATATAAACCCGAGTTTTTTCCGATTTGAATAATAAACTGTTCGTTTTGGTTTTTCACTTGCAAAATGAGTAAGTGGTTTACTGTTGTCTTTTAAAGAATCATAGAGTATTCATTGAATATACTTAAATAGATAACTTAATATTTCCACTTGAACTGGCTGTGTAAAAGTGTCTGCAAGAATTATGCAGAACCCTACTTATTTATGAACAAAACACTTTTCATCATACTTAACAACAAACAGCTACGTTACTGGTCACGTAAGGAATTGCATAAAATTCAGTCAATGAGCTGAATTCTGGCTGTACATTTGGTGAAAATAAGACACCTGTTCTGTCATTGGAAACATATTTAATTACATGTAAGTATTCGTTTTCAGAAACGTTGTACATGCGAAATTATCAATGTTTTTGGTGACAGATTAAATGTTACTATAAAGTCCATTATGGTTTGGAATAGCCTGGTCAACAGTATAGGCTATAATTCGTTCTGGATTCGTCATTTGATTGCTGTACACGCATAACAGCGTCTGAATAAAAACATATTTTTGATATGGGTTAGTTCCACCTTGCCATAACACCTTACCTTTAGTCTTTTCGTTTTTTTTCGGAAGCTTAGCTATCTGGTGGATTTAGTATGTTCTATAATAGGCTACTGATGTATTCCTCGAGCAGTTACCAAACCTCCCCTCTAAGAAAAGCGCATTCCCAACTTCACAAAACTCCCACAGCCACTTGGTTATTCGTTCTACTGCATGGCAACCACGCGCCCTGTCCCCGTTACTGTACAAATCAAAGTGCCGAACAGTTTTGCGCTGATGCTCAAGCGTGACCAACACTACCCCAACATGGTCAGGATGGATTAGGTAGGTGTCAAAACACATAGCTCCTGTTATTATTTCAAGCGTAATATTTGTGTGCGCAATATTTGGGTTTTCAATTTTTATTTATTCATTTTTTTGAACACTTTTTAAAGAAAACGATAGGTAAAGGCCTTACGTAGGTTATTTGTCAAATGAAACTAAATCAAATGGACTACGGGAATAGACATGCTCTGGAAGAATCTGAGCACTAACGTTTCAGCAGTGCACTACCTACACGTCCAAAAATATGACGAAAATGGACAATTAATTGCATCTACGGTGATAATTGTTGTACAGTATATTTGTGTAGACTGCAAAGGGTAAAATATGTAACATGTTAATTTACTTACGTTGCATAGGCATGGGTGTAGATCTGGAAAGAAAATATTTATTATAAAAATAAACCTATGTAGTTAAATGAATGAATGAATGAATACATAAATAAATGAATATTTCAAAATGCACGTATTACGCCCCTGAGTCACCAGATGGCACTATTTTGTAATATTTCAATTTTAGGCCAAATGACATAACCATGATATGAGACATTTTTTTAGCACTGGTGTCCACATACAGAACTAATCCGCGTAGCCGTGAATAAACATTTAACTTAACCGCAGTCATTGAAATGATGTTATGACCTTTCTTTGCATTCTACAAATGTAACAACCTCTTTTATGTCATGCCAGGTTATGATAGACTTTGGCGACGTTGCAATGCTGATGACTGCAAATAATTCATGTGAATTTGTAAGGATATTATTATTATTATTATTATTATTATTATTATTATTATTATTATTATTATTATTATTATTTGTTGTTGTTGTTGTTGTTGCTGCTGTTGTTGTTATGGTTGTTTTCACTAAGAATAATATGGAATAATGTGTCTAAAACTGTTGAAACACAATATAACAGTATGTGTGCATGTATTGCTGTGTCATTGTTGGATAAGCCTTAATGGGCTGGGCACCAAAGTTAAATGCATGAATCAATCAATCAATCAATCAATCAATCAATCAATTAATCAATCAGCCAACCAACCAACCAACCATTTAATCAAACAAAACTAATGACACTTAATTCATGGAGTCTTCATGGAGTCACATATCCTGGAGTTTCTCAGTTGCTAGGGACTGGAATGCCAGTTTTATCCCTCTCCCTGCCTTCAGGGACTTCCATATTGGCTCTGTCTCAGAAACATGCTGTTTTTTTATTCATACTGATCATTATAGTCTTTTAATGCCAAATATCTGTTGCTGCTAATCTTGCCATGCATGATGTATGTTACGCTGTCATTAGTTTTGTGCTTTTGCTGCTGCATTTTGTACTTGCATGTTGCTTGTTTTGTCATTGTTATCTGACTATTGCTTGCCTTTTGTCTGCCTCCATTGCCTGTCATTAAAAAAAGATTAAATATAATAAATAATAAAATAATAAAATAAAAGCTACTACAATTACAGCAACAAATTACTTCTACTGCTGCTACTGCACTACTACTGCTACTGCTGCTGCTGTTACTGCTGTGCAACTGCTACTGCTACTACCACCACTCCTACTATAATATTATTATTATTATTATTTAAATAATTATTATTACTATTGTTAACAATAATATTAATAATAATAATAATAATAATAATAATAATAATAATAATAATAATAATTGTAATTCCAGCCTGGTCCTTACTGTGTGGAGTTTGCATGTTCTCCCAGTGCCTGCATGGGTTTCCTCTGGGTCCTTTGGTTTCCTTCCATAGTCTAAAGACATGCAGGTAGGCCAATTGGAGACTCTAAATTGCCCATAGTTGTGTGTGTGCGTGTGTGTGTGTGTGTGTGTGAATGGTGAGTAAATGGTGTGTGTGTGTCCTGCAATAGATTGGAAGCCTGTACCAGGTGTATTCCTGCCTCTTGCCGAATGCACGCTGGGATAGGCTTCAGCACCCCCCACAACCCTGCCGTGGATAAGCAGGTATAGATAATAGGTGGATGGATGAGCATCATCATGATCATCATCATCAGCAGCAGCAGCATCAGCAGCAGCAGCAGCAGCAGCAGCAACAAAGATATATATTCTTTTTCATTCATATGCAGCAGCATAGTACTTGGTTGCTGTGACTGAAAGTGTGTAATATAAGCAACCGTGTAAGCACTTCCTTTGAAATTGGCCCTAGAGCTCTGGCTAATGAGTCTGAGGAAACGAATGCCTACTTGTAAAGACAAGCTTATTCAATATGAAACTGACACTCATATGTCTCGGTGTGACAAAATTAAAGTAATTGACATATAATGTAATTAAAACTTGGTGACAATACAGTACATCTCCGTGTTAAATTCCGACAGGGATGGGAAACCTGCCAGTTCTCAAGTCATGACTTGCACACATGCAACAGGAGAGGCATTTGATTGCTTCATTGATTTTCCCCTCTATTCCAGTAGCTAAAAGCCCTAAAGCTAGAACCGTCATTAAAAGCGCGAAGGACTAGCAAGCCTACTTTGGCTTGACATTGGGCCTTTGCCAGGTGGTTATTATTGACAAACCACCCTGACATTTGAAGCTTGAGCAGTCCAGCTCTGCTACCGCTAGCCATAAACAAGTCCTCCTCTACCTAAGCACACAGGCATTCGATTCCCTGCGAGGTGGCGGTATGACAGATTTACAGCAGTCCCATCTGTTGGCTTCGCGGCAGGGCAGGGGGGGTAGGGGGAGAGCCTGAGCGAGAGAGGGGGGAAATAAACCCCGCCCACGTCCGACGTCTCTCCCCTTTTAGATCCGCGCGCTTCTACCACCGAGCCGTAAACCATTTAAAGTTGAACTTGCCGTGAGTAGCCCCACGCACCGCTGACATGATGAGACGGCACCACGACTTAGCGAACACGAGCTCGGCGGCTCTGCTGGTTGCCGTGGAAATCCAGGATGGGATGTTTCATTTCTGCATCAGAGTTACCATTACAAGGCACGCTTAAATCACTCAGGACATTCCACTGAAATTCTAACCTTTTTTCATGAGATTTATGCTGTACTTTAGGCCACTGGGCCGTTGAAGTGAACCTCTTTCATGCAATGTGATTTTCAGTATGTGTCTGGATATTTTAATGTTTATGAAGAAAAAATGCTTCAAGACGTCTTTTTTTCCCTCTTTCTCAGCATGAATATCATGGTAGAACATAGCTTATTTGCTGAAATCCTTTAGTGAAAACAATCATGTATGTACTGTGTATACACAGTAAAACGTTTTGTGTTAAATCAACTCTTACAGGGTATATATGGTCCCTTTTTGACACATATGTACTCTGATAGAGCTGAATTAACCATGTGCTATTTACTCTGTAGCAATAATATATGTATAAATAAACATTTCCATGGTCACAGGCTTGAACTCAGAACTCAGAACTCAGAATTGGAGAATATGCTAAATGTCTGCAACATGTACATGCAGCTACATACTACAAAAATACAGTGTCAGCAAGAAACTCTTTGGTAAGTCTTTCTTAAGGTAGTTACAAAACACGGAATTTGAGAAACTGCTCTTTCCCATTGATAATTCACCACAAACCACAGTTTTTAAAAGGAGGAAAGACATTGAAATAAGAGTGATGCCTCATAACAGCATTTAACACATGCAATCAGCCATGACTCAGAACAGTGGGCAGTTCTTTTCACAGTTTTAAAGCACAAGTGATCACACTCATATAGTCACAGACCATAAAATAAATGATCACCCAGTGCAATTTAAGTGAAGGGAAACTGTGCATTTTGACACTTAAGCTCTACATAAGGCCAACATCAGGCTTATGATATGTGAGAACAGCGCAGACACTCTAAGCAAGCAGCGTATCAGCCCACTAACTGTGCTAAGATTTACAGCCCTGCGGTGTACCAGTCAATACATTGGTAGGGGAAAGGTTGTGGAACTTCACTTCCATTATGCACTTTAATTGACAATAGCAACCACAGACTCTGACAAATATGCTTTGGTTTTAGGATGCCCTTTTGTGTGGCAAAACAACAGCCAGGAATCCACTTCCAGTGTAGTTCTCTGTTATATCACATGAGCAAGCATTTTCTGTACATACAACTCACTGCATTACTTCATCCATTTGCTAATTGGTAAGGCTGCAACAAGAGCTTTAAAATAAGCGTCATACCCTTGATTATACAAAAGAAATGGTTTAAAAATAACTGGAAGTTGAAGACTGATTTCAGCCCACTAGGTGGAGCTGAAAGAATTTCCAACTTGTCTCAGTAAACAATAATACAACTGCCACCTGAGGGCACCATATAGCATATTTAAAATAGCAGCACAGTTGGCGCTTTGTTTTGTAAGACTTTCACAACCAGATCCTTGTGGGCTTTGTGCACTTTGCTGTGGACATTTATTATTTCACTGTAGTTCAGCAGGGGGATGTTATTATCGCTTGGAGTAAGCACACCTTTAAAAGCACAAACCTGTCTGGAAACACAGGCTTCAACCAGGTTTCGACAACCTGCCTGTGAACACGCAGGAGCATTGGCTATGGGCTGAGCCCCTTTACTGCTGAGCACGAGGGCCATGCACACCGTAACCATGCTTAGAATCATTATACAAAGTCTATTATAAAAGCGCGAGACAGAAAATATGCTGATCTGCTATGTCATGGAAATAGAAGTTCACACATTCAAACCATTGATAAGAAAATGAGTGCTGGAGTTAGCAAAAGTAACAAGTTTCTGGCATAATTTAGAAATAGAATCCTGAAATGTGTGTGGCAGTGTGCAGTTGTCAAGTCACCCTGGAAGCTGTGAAATATAAGATGTAAAAATGTGTGATAGGGCAGTAACTTGAAGTCAGGAACCGATGACTTTTTATATGTCAGGAAAACAACACAACTTTTTTGCCTATTCTTTAAATGCATGTACTATTAGTTCGAATGGTAACACAATGAATGGGATATAGTCATACAGCCAGACAAACAGACAGACTGAAATGAATGCAATGGGATGAATACTGTGCATGAGCAAGTTAATTTTGCCTGCAATATAAAAATACATAATTGCTCATAAAAATAACAAAAAAAAAAATCTCTCACATTAAGATTTCATTGTTTAGGGTCCCCTGCTGCTGAGAATTGACCTGTCAAGTGAAGACTAATGAGGAGCAGACACGACCACCAGGAAAAGCCAATCCATCTTTGCAAAAATGGGACTACGACCACTTTTCAACAAATCAAGCAGGTCACATCAAACTGCCAAGTAATCATAAGGTGCAAAGAGGGCGAGATCATGTTGCTCAGCTGCTGATCAGTACCAAACGGCATCCAGGACAGCTGAGAGACGCCGTTATTTATTGCCAACCCCCCCCCCCCCCCACCCCCCCGGTACAGGAGCTGAGCAGTGGGCATCAGCGTCACGGGTTTGGATGCGAGGCGACACTAGTCGCAGATGGGGCCTTGAGGCTCGATTGCCTTCTCCATGGCAAAATGAGAGAAACGCACAGTTTATTAGAGGCAATAAAAACAGTTTTATTAAACCACGTAAAATTAAAATCCCGAATCTCCCTGTGATGAGTGTGTGCAGCGCTAAAAGGATGGCACCCCTTCTTATCTGACACAGTTCCTCTTTCCCCACCGGCCCCTGATGTTCTTACTCAGCACCTCGATGGCCTGGTTGAACTTGTGTTGCGTAATGCATGAGGGTTTATTATGCACATTGAGAGTGGCTTTGACCAAGCAAGAAGTGAGCCCCATTGCAATTCTGTGCCCTTAAAACTTGGGACATTCTTGTGAAGTTATGATGATGATAATAATAATAATAATAATAATAATAATAATAATATTATTATTATTATTATTATTATTATTATAATTATATTTTGTGCTTAATAGTAGTAGTAGTAGCAGTAGTAGTAGTGGCGGTGGTGGTGATGGTGGTGGTAATAGTAGCTCTCTTTACGTCTGCCTGGACGTATGCATTTACTTATTGTAGAGATGTCATCATGCAGGGTTACTTACAGATTATAATATAGGGCAATATAACCTGTGTCACACCTACAACTACCAAGAAGACAAAACCTGAACCAATATGATGTGCAGTCATCTTTGCAAAGCAACTGGTTATTCACACATACAGTAGCACACTGACTGCATTTTAGATTTTCATACATTTCTGAGAATATTTCACCACATTTGTCAACTGATACTGGCATTGTACGCCATTTTGGCTGAACGCTTGTGCTAAAAGATTAAACTGAAAAGAAACTGTTGACAATTAATTTTTAACACAATAAGGGCAAACCTCTGCAGAACTAATGAGTGATGAGCTGTGTGAAGAAATAAGGAGAAATAACAATATTCAAATGCCCAGGCGCACAAACAGTGGCATTGGTTTTGGAGATTTTAATGATAGTGTATCAAAGGCACCTCATACTGTGCCTTGCATATATAACGTTTCTGCCCAGTGATCCTGAATGGAACAGCTTGTGGAGCCAAATTAAACTCCACAACAGCTGCTTCATTAAGTTGCTGTTTTCAAAGCTCAAACTCAATATTTTTTTTCTGGTGAAATATGATTCAACTCTCAGACAGGGCTGCCTGAGGATGACCACAGCATCTATCTCAAAAGATTGGATTTGATTTGATTTGATTTGATTCCTGCAATCCAAATGTCCAGCTGTCAAAGGTCCCATTTATGTTCAATCTCAAGCAATCTGTGATTCACGTCTTGGAATTGAGACACAAGCCACCGCAGAGAAGTCCAGCTCTAATACTGGCTAGAGCCTTGTTTTTTATCAACCATGATCTCAGAACTACATGCAAACTGGAGTGTGCTCGTTCAGGGGTGATGACAAGCATCAAGAAAAGTGGTACAGTTACCGTACCTGTAGCTTGCTGACAGCATCTGTCAAGCTGATTTCTGAAATGCCGTGGCCCTCCCTTGGGCGACGGGGAACTCACGTACAGAACGACGAAGTGAAGCACTTCATTTGTAAAAACAGCTGCGGCACTATTAATGTGAGTCAGGCCAATGGCCAAAATAAGTGTTGAGCACCAACATTTCTCCATACTTATTCATGCCCAGGGGTGCAGCACAAAATTCTGGGCCCCGTGCACGAACAGTCTCTGTGGGCCCCTTTAAAATTGTAGACCAAAGCAAACTAGTCCAGGCCTCCCCACACCCCTCCCCCCACTGTGACGCCCCTGTTCACTTATGTTCTTTGCATGTGGGCAAATTTCTCACACCTAAATCATTCAGGCCCCTGTCTACTCCTTTTGGCCAAAAAAAAATTTGAAAAGGCAATTTCAAACTCTAAGTAGACACAGGTCTAAATTCAATCGTTGTCTGTTTTTAACTTATAAATGTAATATGGCACTTCACAATAACGTTCGTCATTTTTGTCTTCTTGCCGAACTCAAGAAACTGTATTTGTAATTTAACATTAACACTCGCATTTTATTATGAATGAATTAAAGGAGAAATGTTGGTTGAATCCACACCAGGTTATATTGATGGTGGCAGTTATTAAGCAGGTTTTTAATCATTTCTCAGAGAGCAACTCGTCAAATTGAAGAAACTCAGATGAGGCTGTGAAGGTTTGGGCCTTTCAGAGTATAGTAAATGGGCAGGATTTACAAGGCCCTTTTTGGTGTGTTCTCGATGCTGCGTGACACTCCTGTTGCCAAGCGCCTGCCCCCCACCCCCCACCCCCCACCTCACGCGGGCTAGGTTCAGAGCAAGCATAGCAGATTACCATCTGTCAGCGGCGTCAGCTTGCGAATGCCAATCACAGCCCGTCACATGATCTGGATTAGATGCCTGGGCCAAGTGAGGGAGGGGGGCGGGGCTTGCCCAGCACATGCACATGCTGAGGCCCTTCTCTCTCCTCCACTTCCTTGGTCCACACATGGAAAAGTATGCCTCCTGCCGGGAACCACAGCAGTGGTTTTAAAGTGACTCTTCCTTTCCCAGCTCCGTGGAGATGTATTTCTTGACATCTATGACATCATGGCAACTCTGGACAGATGCGCACAGTTCCTACCTCAAATCACTCGTCTTTGATATGCATAGTACATCACTCTGTCCCAGAAGTCTCCACTGCAGCCAGTCCACCATTAGTCAAGCCCATCTTGCTGACTTTATTTATTATATCAGCGGCCCAGTTGTGGCCCTACTGTCTCGACTGTGATGGAATGCTGGTCACGACCAACATTTTTCATAGAGCTTTGGACAAATGGACTTGAATCCCCATGCCCTGTTCTCAGAGATTGAGACATAATATCCTCTGTTGTAATCTGAGTAAGGTTTCTATGTCTATTGCTACCTAAACACAAAAAGTTTAAAAATAATCTGGCATTCCAGAAACATAATTTCCATTCCCCGAAACAACTGAGGTCAACATAAGATGATAATTTCAATATTTATCGAAGTTTCAATTTAATTTTGCTACCATGTGGCTGAGATGTTTAGCCTACAAATTCAGTGCCGCATTGAATTTTGGTTTGTGTGCTAACTTCTCATTCCTAAAAAATGGGATAGTCTCATTTCTAAAAAAAATTGTTTTCTTCACTATGCAGTAATATTACTACTTAATTTTCTTAAATACTACATAATCGCATATATTATCTGATATGTTATTTCTATGTGATTAACACTGTGATTTGTTGACACATTTTCTTTACACTAATTCACTTGTTCCATTTTTCTTTTTACTTCATTGTGCTTCTATGAAAGTACCACATTTATGAATAAAATCATCCAGGATGGATGCTGTACTTACAATTGGGTTGCACTATATTAGCACATGCATGCATCACCAGTCAGCTGTGGCCCAATGATAATTTTTTTAACGCATGATTGCTTTAAGAGTCTTTGGCCTTGCACAGGCCTAAGTGGTCAATAAATCTTGTATATGAGACGAAAACACATAAACACTGCTGTTCTGCACCAACGCACGATATGTATGTTAATTATGCTCATCTAACACTGTCAGAATTTCTCCAAATATCACTGGCTAAGGGATCAGATCTTTTTGATAAGCAGTATTTATTTAATTAATCTAACATTTAAATTGAACTATTGTCTTCACCAGGTTCCATCTGATAGTATATGTCTAGCCACGCCCCCTGCCCGGACAACATTCATTGCCTTTATTCTTTTCCCAGATGTTCTGTACTGCACTACACTGAGAACCATAGAGCGCAAGGGGATCCCGTGGATAACCGGTGTTTATTAGTGCTGGAGGACGCTAATTTTTACAAATTAGGTGTAAAGCCTCTGAGATCCTCCGGGAAAGGCAATGAAATGGGGCATGTATGAAAAATATCAATGATATCCATCTTCATTTTCCGCTTCTGAAGTTTGAACTAATACTCTTGGGAGCTACAGGCCCTGCCAATCACGGCAGCTGGGCTTTGAGGAATGCAAGCCCGTATAATGCGCCACAGCACCGCGTGAAAACTCTGGAAACGGAAACGCTGCGTCAAACTGGGGACGGTTATTGAAAAAGTCCCAATATTAAATGATGCCTTTTTTTAAACTAAGAAAAAAAGCAGCAATATACTGAAATGCAACAGATGGAAATTAAATATGTTCCAAGCAAGTAAATTAATAATTGTATAATAAACACAGCACAGCATGCAAACAGAGAGGTCAGTGATGAAAAAATACCCGCAATATGCAATCCCGCATGAAGCCATCCAACTGCAATCAAGATTTGTGAGGAAGCCAAATCGCCCTTTGCCAAATTTTTATAAACAGCTAAGAACACCCAACAGTTCCAGACAGCTGGGGCAAAAAAGAAACTAGTGTGAAAAGGAACAGTTGGCCTAAACTATTTTCAATCTAACAGTTTTCACAGTCCCTGCTGCAATCACTGTCAACAAGAAACTACAGTATAATTGTGTGTTAAAGGCTCTTTGTCATTTTATTTATTTATTTTTTATTTTTTTCCAGTGATTTGCTATTCATGTCTGAACATCTTTTTCCAGGCAGAGAATCAAGTTTGTTCACAAACTTTAAATGTCTAAAAAACTCAAATGTTAAAAAAAACCTGCGAAGCCTCCAAAATAATCACCGCAAAATGTTAACGAGAATGAATAACGAGAATTCATATTAATTAATATGATTATCACTGGCTGCTGCTTTGTTTTACATAGTATTTGTAACACAGGGTCTTAAGAAGTTCACTTTGACATACACTGCATGACCAAAAATTATCTGGACACCTCTTGGTCTGGGGCTGGGGTTTGGACTAGCCTCCTTAGTTCCAGTGAAGGCTAATTTTAATTGCACAGCAAACAATGACATTCTAGATGATTCTGTGCTTCCCAACAGTTTTCGGAAGTCCCTTTCCTGTTTCAGCATGACAATACCCCCGAGCACACGATGAGGTCCATATAGAAATGGTTTTGTCGAGAACAGTGTGGAAGAACCTGACTGGCCTGCACAGAGCCCTGACTTCAAATCCATCCAACACCTTTGGGATTGATTGGAAAGCCAACTAGGTGTCCACATACTCTTGGCCATGTAGTGTATATGAGTCACCGCAGTCGTTAAGATGAGGGGGATGACATTTGCCAATGGGTGTGTCACTGTCATAGTATCACTGCAGCAACTCCAGACATAAATAAACAAATTATGAGCAGGGGATGAAGTCTGCACTAACACAAGCAGCCAGCGGCTTGTTTAGTTTATTTTGTTGTTGTTCCAAGACTTGGCGGGATGCTTGTACACATGAGTTGCTAACACCACCCAGGTTATCTTTCACAAGTGCTAAATAGAGTGCTAATGTGAAGTGGCTGTTCCTGTGTTATTTCTTGGTCTGGCCTATACGCTGTATCTGTTCTTTATTATTATTATTATTATTATTATTATTATCATAAATTCTAGTAGCAAATATTCAGATGTGTTCCATGAGCCCTGTCTGAAGTAAAATTGTACTACAATTTTGATTATGCCTACAGTCATACCATTTCTTAATTGTTCAGATTGCCAGAGCAAGCTCATTACACTAGCACATTAATTGAGGAGACACTGCCTATAAGTATTTAGACAGGAAACCTTTCTCATAATTTGAATAAAATGTTGTTAAATATCTCAGAAATTAATTTGCCACACCAACTGACATGCAGTTTACCCCAAGCATTGTTGAATTTAATATATGATGTTGAATATATGATGCTAGCTAGTAAATTTATCATGTAGCAAGTAAATTTATCAAGGTTTGTTATGTCATTGTTTCCCACGTGTGTCTTTTTCAGAGACATGTGCTTCCCTGTTACCACCTTATATTTGCTTTGGGTATGTGGCAATGACATACACAGCCTCACTTTTATCTAAATGCATCTATTAAAATAGAAATTTAAAAAATACCTAACATATTAAAAAGCTAAAGTTAAAGATAGCTCTAAATTTACTTAAAATTTGACCTGTAAATGGAAACAAGTCTGAACTTTTGACTAACTACCTCTAAGTAACAACATCAGACTTTTCTGTGGGTATGTAACATATTTCAGAAGCTAATGAAACAAAAACCTGAATGCTAGTACATCGTGCTGAGCTCTTTTTTCATAATTCATTTTTCAGAAAGGGAAGTTATAGTCAATAAATCAGAGTTAGCAGAGTCTAAGAGTCTAAATCTGACTCAGTCAATTGCACAATCGTGCCTGCATGCACACGCATGCACACACACACACCCAGACACCCACACACACACACTCACACACACAAATACACATGCTATTTAGACCATGGCAACGGAATTCACAGTCAGGGTCCATTTTCAAGCCAGTTTCTTAATTCCACCTATCATCATGGCACATTAGCTATGGCCCCTGTGATCCTTCTGGGCCAATCAATTGTGGCAGGGGGTTAATTGACAACAGCCTGTTTTGGTTGGGTTATGACAAGTGGATGACAAGAGGATATTGTCCAGTTCCCCACTCCGTCCGCCATCACATGGCACCTGCATTGCAGAAGGCAATTAACATGCCTTATCCTGATAAGTCCTCTGCTCTATAGAAGGAATGTGTACATACTCCGAGATAGCGAGAACTAGAAATAAAAACTATGTCCTGTGCACCAAGGAGTCTCCTATTATCTGGAGAGAATGCTATTACTTTAGCTAGTGTCAAAATGAGCTTGTAATAACCTACCTTCTCTAAGGCATAACAGCCAATTGAATAAATTGTACTTGAAACATTATCTTTCAATATCATATTGCACTAAAAATTATTAATTTAAAGCTCTTCGAGATCGGTCAAATGTGAACAAAAACAAAGTTAATGCTTGTAACTATGTTAATGCTTTTAACCACACCAAATGACTGTGGTGAAATTCAGAAAATGTGGACAAAAGTGCTTCCAGTGAAGAGATGAATTCTATAGGCCTACTTTCTTAAGTGTATTGCAATAGTTATATACCCCCACAGTGGTGTCAGCCTAGTTATAAAATCATTATTATTCAGTGTTGTGTGTGCCGTAGGAGGAACTGAGTCATTCACACCTGAAACCCTGTCATATGACTCATTTCACACTGAGCAATATTCCATTTTGAGCATCCAGAGATTTTAAATTCAAAAACTTCATAAATCAAAGGCAAGACAAAGGTGTTTGAACTGCAGCTGAAAAAAATGCATTAACATAGCAAATCTTTGTGCTATTTACATTAATTTAATTAAAGCTTATTGCTACTGGCACCCATATGAATAAATAAATGAGAAGGCACATCAGTTGCTTTTAGAAGTAGACCTTTATCTGGATATAGACATAGAGCAGCCGTCTTATAAGGAAATCAGTAAAGGCTCAAAGCTACACACCCAAGGTTTTCCGCTTACATCTTAAGGGTTTTCCACTTACATCACAGCCATCAAACATCATTCTTTCTTGAGAAAGGGTTTCCATTTGAACTGTGCCAAGTGTTCATGTTGAGTTTTTGCCAAAATATGAGGGATTCTTTGCAACCTGACACAGCTGATCTATTCAGCACTACATCGCTGCATGAACATTAGTATTGGGTTTCCTCTGTGGAAAGTCGGATCGAATAGTAATTATTTAGGAAAGTGTGAATTAAGCTATGCTTCTCTATGTAAGAATTTTAATTTAACTGACAGTCGGGACTGAAGATAATCCCACTCTTGCCTAAACATCATTAGTTTGGATCTGTCGCTCACAAAGTCCAGTTTGGATCTGTCAGTCACAAATTGGGCACGATTTCTTGGGCACAGCTCTTACTGCCGCAATGAATGAATGAATGAATAAATAAATAAATAATGCATTTGTTTACTTCAGCTTTCTGTTTAATCTTTAAGTGGTTGCATCATCTACCATCTGCAGCATAACACTGTTGGGAAGATCCATTGCAAAACTGCATGCATCGCTGTCTGGAAACATTCTCTCATGAACCATGATGTTGGAAGATGTGGGAGACTTTTTAGCAAGCAATAGCTGATGTAATGCTTCGTAAGTATGTATTAATATTCTACATATAAGTGTGAGTACAGTTATGTGTTTCATGTGCATTTCTGCATTGCTCATATTTCATTTTCTTTATGCTCCCTTATGATTCTCTTTTTACTCTTACTCCTTACTATTCCCAGACAGTTTGTTAAATTGTACATGTAATGACAATCATAATCTCTTGGAAATGAATCAACGAGTCAACACAATGAGTCAGTGTGAAAATACAGTAAGTAATACAGTGTGTGACATTAATGAAACTTTTGATATCCAGTACAATTAATGTCCAATTCATCCATAAAGAAAGAGGTTAAACAGTATTTTAAAGCTGAACTTATATGCACATTCTTTGTAACCCAAGGTGAAGTTTAACCCAAAGTTTTTTGTACAGTATGCGCATATCACCTGTAATCAGGCAGACAGCACAATCAGGGAAAATGAATCGTGCATTCTGAGATTAGTTTTTTCACAATGAACTAAAAAAGACTCAAATTTGCCCCTAATTATTCAAACAGAACAGCTGGTGTGAGACCCAAGTGACTCACGGCTCATTAAATTCTATCCTAAACTTCGGGGGGAAAATGGATCTTTCTCATGAATTCAATTAATATTTATAAGTTTAGGAGTGCTGACATAACTGAAGATTTTTTTTTTTTTTTTTAACAATCTGAGCCCAGCTTTTGTCATTATTTCAAACCCACAGCGGTAGACAAAGCATGTGAAAGCCTGGGCAGACATTGAGAAATGTCCTTTTTTGACTGTCAACAAGTCAACAAGATGTCAGCCAAATGTTGCTCATGTCCCATAGGCTGACTAGGTCAGGTGACATACCAAACCCCCCATACCGAATATCAGACGTTGGTGTCCCTTAACATTAATGTGGTATCTAAAATTACAAATGGTGACTTATAAAACTGTATTTACCCCCGCCCACCTGCGGGTGAATCCATGCCCCAGTGGCATAAGGTTTCCGTAATCCTTTAGCCAGTGGAGCCCTGGTGAATACCAGACTAAACATTGTCCCCGTGACCCTAAAGATGGTTTTCAGGCTAAAATGGTACCTCTTTTCAATGGGGCTCAAACTGCTTTCGCGAAGAAACAGTCACACATCGGTCAAGGTTAAGCTTAAATACATTGGAATATGTTATGGGACAGAGCTGCAGAATTTTGGAGCAATTTATTATAATGTTCCACCATGTCCATTTACTTGAAGAATGTTTTCACTTGAAGGGAACAAGAAATCCCAAGACAATAAATCCAGGAAACCGTAACAACAATTTTATCATGGACTACCAACCTCAGTTTTCATGACGAATAGCGATATCCTTCAAATACAAAATATAGTAACCGAATGGCATGATAGCACAAACTCATGACATTGCATGGAAAAGTTCAGCTTTTTAAAATGCAGGCATATCTACATTATAAAGATTTACAAAACATGTTCCGTGCTTTACTGACTCTACGATCTTTTTGTCAAAATAAAGGCGGTTGTGTGAATTACAATAAAGTACAATCACTTTATAGTCGCAGATTTTAGTAGCGTCTAGCATTCCAACCATCTGCTCTGTCTGATTCTGTGCGTATGAACGTATGCGTGTACAGCACAATGACTTTGCTCTGCCAAAAAATGGTAGGTGCGGTGCTTCAGTCAGGGGCTGTGGAATCAAACCTTGACAAATTCCAGCTGCTGTGTGATCTCAGCAGTTATACAGGGAATGGAAAAGTATTAATAGCTGCATTGTGTGTAGAGGCAGAGGCTTTAACTCCTGATTGGATGACCAAAATGGAAAGCTATCAACAAATGACAAAAGACAGAGCACCGAACAGAAATTATTAATACTTTTTCCCTCACACAAAAAAATGGCCCTCAACAACATCCACTTTCCCTTTTAAATAGACTATATATTTTTGACTAACCTTTGTGATTACGACTCTATCTAGGTTTGGCAACATTCCCTTGTACAAATAAAAGGGATGTAAGGCAAAGTTTCAATATCAGATTCAATATTATCTTTTTTCCCATAGTATCAGTTTATTCATTTAAAAAAAAAAAATCACCAAGTCATAAAATCAGCCTTAACTATACCATTCCGCCATCTCTAAAATGGGCTATGACATTATACTTGCCCCCCCCCCATCCCCAAAGTCAGCTATACCATTTCACTCACCACCCCCATCACCAAAATGGGCTATACCATTACATTCACCCCCCCATCCCCAAGAAAATGTCCGAAAATATTGTTTTCACTCGCTACTGGGTGATTGTGTTTATTATATTACCCATTTAACATGTCCTGTAGAATGTTTGAGACCAAGGCAACCTGCGTCCGTGTCAGAATTTAGTACCAGTTTTAAAGGGGTGAATTGCTGATAGCCTGACACCAGGCAACAACAGACCTGGACAGACCTTAAGGGGGTTGTTTATTTTAGAAGCTGCAACATACTTTAAATGAACACTGCAAGGCGGCTTGGCCAGATCTCTACCCATGATGCAGTGCAATGGGTAGATTAGTCTGCTGACAAAGAGTGTTTTTTTTTTTTCAAATACGGTTCTCTAGTTTCACTCATTTTCAAAGGGGCAGAGAGAAGGAATGCCCGGCACACTCCCCTCATGATCCTCCTGCCCCCGTATATATATATATATATAATATTTCTCCTATAGAGTACATGCTGTTAGTGCACCAGTGCTTAACCCGTTAAGTAGCTAAAGCTGATGTGGAAACATGTTCTGTTTCTCTCCACAAATTAAATATTGGTGTGTGTCTGATGCACGTGATTATTACTTGGAAAGGAGCATACCCTAATAATGCAATATAAATTTATAATAAAACTGTTACATACTCTTTTCAGGGAAACAATTAGACAATCATTCAACTTTGATAGGCATCTTTTACATGCGATCCAATAATTATACATGGTAGCAGTATATTTTTGTGCCAGAAATTCTAACATGGAATCTCATGCCTAAGTACAGGTATTTAATTTGTAATGTCTGTGAATATTCAAATCAGCACAATTGTTTCTTTAATAGTTGGTCCCTACCTTTTTGCATATAACTGCTATTTGAAACTGAACAGCATGGAGTTTTTTGTTATATTTTTAATTAATTGAAAATTTCAACCACCCCCCAGCCCTTAATTTTTTTAAAAATCTTAAGTTACTGCTTCATGGCTCCCACTCACACACACAGTGGCTTTAGCACTACTGCTAAAGTGCATGTCCTCCTCTAGCGCATTCATAAGAGAACCAGTGAATATTTTATACCTCACAGTCCAGACATCACTGCAGGAGGAAGATTGCACTGATTGGGAGAGAGGTGTGTCACTCACAGTTGTCAACCAATAGTCTGTGAGTGCCAGGCATGTTTTTGAGAGCTAATGCTGCAGTAATCTAAGGAACCCTGGCTGACTTTAGCCCTCCCTACCCCATGCCAGCACAAGGCTAATTGTGTCACTCTGTTGTGGGCACTTTGTCATATCGGCTGATGACATGCCGAGCATGAGGCCCAAAGCTGTGATTATAAAGCTCAATATGGTGACAGTCTTAAACAGGAAGGACTCCCAGGAACCAAGTTCCTATTTACATATAATGAAATAGCATACACATATACATTTCTAGGCAATTTTTCACATAATGTACAACATATTACCATCATAAGAATACCAGCAATAAGAACATCTACAAATAAACTCATTCAAGTTTTGGTCATGGCAAGACCAATAAACAGTAAAGTTGTTTCATAATTTAGTCTCTGGAGTTATTAAAAACGAATTGAACTGCACCCAGAGAAATGCACCACAGATAACAGAACAACAGCATAGATAAAATATAACCCAAAGCCAGTTTCTGACCACTGGTGACTGAAAGGAAGCTTCCTGTTCAAGGTAACATGTCTTTAAGTAGCATTTTATATCTGGTAACCAGATATCTGGCTGTCCTTGGACAAGTACCACCACTTGACCCTTTGAAAGGATCATGGTCTTATCGCGTCAGACAGCTATGAACTTGCTTCACGTTGTATCAATGTTTAAACAGAAAAATCTAAACCTTCACTGAAGTATTCATCAACTAATGGATGGACCAGGTGGATGTGGATGCTAATAAGGGAAAATTGCATGCATCTTCAAAAAGCATCTACTGATGCAATGCGATCCATCAAGCTGGGATTTTTAAACACCTAGATAATTGACCTTGGTCACTTTAAACCTGTGTATCATGATCATTATTAATCCATCTTCAGCTGTCTTATAAGTAAGTCCAAAAGACTGCCATCATATCTGTGGGTCTTATTAGCCTGAGATTACAGGTCACAAGCCAGTAATGGTCTATAGATAGCCAGCCCCTTGTGTGTGCGGGAGTATCCAGCAGACAGAGTTTACTTACCATCACAGTTCTAGAATTAGAATCTTAATATAAAGATGATTTTAGGTGTTCTGCATTTTTCAGACCTTTTAAATAGCAGCAAGTGTGCTTTTTAAATAGAGCTGACTCCAGTATGTAACCTAATTACTTAATATTTTTCATTAATTTAAGAGAAAATAAGGATGAAGTCTTAAGACTAAGTAATGAATCTCAACAGGAAAGCATATGAGTGTTCTTGCTTTCTCTTATATGAGTGTTCTTGTCCAACACAAATAATGTAGGCAAAAGAAAGAAGATTATAAAGAGGATGTAATTAGCACCATTTTCTTATCTTGTTTATTGCACAGGAGGTTACTGATATCAACGATTAGAATAACAGGAAAAAATACAAATCCGCATACTTAAAGCAAAAGAAAATAATTATACATTGTGTAAAGAAAAATGTAATGTACTTAAAGCATATTTAATCCACAAAAAACATTAATGCACAAACAAGAATGTGCAACATGTTGAAATACTTGAAGCCAACCTGATAGTTGTAATATTGAATTTCTGCTTCTTATTTGGTCTTTAGTGGAATGAAAGAAAACATTTCAGCTATAAAATTACTGCTGACCAGGATTTACAAGAGACTAAATACTGTAATACAGGAGAGCTTGCAACTACCTTATTAATATAATTTGCTATACATTTATAACAAGAATATTTTTCATTCATTTAAAAATGTATGCATTGTGTGATGTAATTGTATGTGGCTCCTATGTCAAATTAAAAGTTTGGAAGTATCAAATTGGTGTAAAAAGTATAAAAAGTATTTCAAAAAACTATATTTTTGGCAAATCAAGCATAAAATATTTAATTTTGATTTATTTCATATGTTTATGTTTAATTGATAATTAATAACTGCAAGTACCTATTAAAAAATAAATAAACCTTGAATTACATTTCTGTTGTGGTATAAAACATTGGTATAAAAAAAAAATTGTGTTTTATAAATTAATAGTTAATAGAAATTTTTATATTCATGTTCATTATGTTCGTAGGATCTGGACAGTAGAATTAGATCCTAAAACTGACATGCTTTATTTAAATTATATAAAAACATTATCATTGAAGAGTCTGAAAGAACAAATTGCTTAAACTGGTTCCTAACTGATTAGTTTAAATACCTTTAAACGGCTTATTAATTATTTAGTTAACTGAATAACAACTTTTGTTTTCCTGTGTGCACATGCTTCCAAAACGGGTTAATGGATTGAGCTCTCCCTGAGGAAGCGAGGGAGTTGAGACTAGGGAAAGGTAAAGAGATCGAAAACTACGTGACGAGGATACAAAAATTTGTTTTTTTTTTTGTTTTTTTTATTTGTGTGTGTTCAGTATGCTTGATTCGCACATCAAGTCAAACACTCCTGCAAGCTTAGGACTCGGTTCCCAATCCGGACATGGCCAGTGTTACATGGTTCCGGAGGTTTCCACGGTGTTCTGTGTCAGAATTTGCAGCGGGACCAAAATCACGTCATCGTCTGTCTCAAGGATACTCCCTTCGTATGCAATGTTTTTAATGCCAAATAAATGGCTAGATTAGATGTTATATGCAGTGGCCACCCAAAGTCTTGTCAGACATGCATCAGAGTTAAAGTTCAGATTAGAAATGCATCCGTGTAAATGTGATTTGCTTTTAATATGACATTTTAATGAGCCTCATCATGAGGCAGCAGTACATACTGTTTTTACGCTTAATACCCTATTTATATTCTGTATGGCTTTTCAACGGGTTTGAATTGAGATACCTATTGAGTTTTATGTGTGGATATCATGCACATGGCGAACTGCTTAGGTCAGGCATCTCAAACGCTGAAAGTGATAAAAATAATATTTACAAGCAATGATAAGTATATTTAAAAGAATAGTTAAGATAGTCATTGATTCATAATGCTTGACTTTATCAAATTGCTCCTTTACATTAAATGAAAAGATTTCTGCCAATGTGTGCATGTGTGTGTGTGTGTGTGTGTGTGTGTGTGTGTGTGTACTATACATAACTCTAATGGGACTGTTTTCTGCTGTACACTTTTTTACGTTGTTAGTTGCAATGTTTTTCCTATCGAAAGAATGCTAACATAGATGTATGAAAGCAGAGAAGGTAACGATGAAACTAAAACCGTGCTCTGTCATGCATTTTATTAACAAAAACTCCCAACAATATAGTCTATGCAATGTCCCCCAATTATGAAATTGTGCTGTATCATCATCTTAAATCACATTTGTCATAGTGTCATACTCTATTTACGGTTAATGGAGAAATGTTACCTTAATGCTGTAGCGTTGTTTGACTAGACCGTTTTGAGTGAATGAACTACTACACTGAAATCATTGGCTAAGTCAGCTACTTTAATGAGCAATTAGGTCTGTTGTATGAGTAGTTTGGGGTGATTGTGTTTGACTTGTTTTACAAAGCTGCTTATTATCCTGAGGTGCTGTCTTTTAAGAAGGACCTCAATATAAATGGGGCTTGGGAAAAGTGATTAGGAGAAGAGAAACCGTGCCGTAAATGTCGTGCATACTCGGTGAGGCAAACAAAAAATGTTTTCTTTTTACCCCCTCAGAAAACCTGCTGGCTGTCTTGTAAAATACTCTGCATGCTTTCAGTGAAACAACTCTATACTCAAACAACATTGTCAAAGCTTGTCACTTCAGTCATCACACCACAGCACAACTTTAGGCTATTTAAAAGTAGATAAGACCGCTTCCTGCCATGTGCCTGTGCTGTCATGAACATTTGCATAAGGGTCTCATAGTTGTCCTGTAACATCTCCTCAGTAATTTTTCTCACACTTTTAGCTAGTATATGTCACCAGGAAATGGTCAGTTGTGATTTCAAAATGGTCTCCATAGAAACTGTGCTCATTTAAGCAGGAAATGGACACACCAAGCCTGTCTCACCAAATGACACAACTACTTGCCTTCCAAGGATGGGCCAACTAGCAGCACAGAAACAAATACACATTCCCCGCAGAGCAAAATAATAATTAAAATTAATTCAGTTTACTAATATGATGTCCATTAGGGCTGCAGTAATGCACATTTAGCAGTTAAGCTTTGTGGTTATAATGTTATTTAAATGTCTGTTTTATGAAAGACAACTGGTTCAGTGCATATTATTGTGTTTATCATCTCATTAAAAAACCTTGGAAAACAACTGTAAATAGTAAAGAGCTCCACATTTATATTTTATGGTCTTTTAATGCAGTTGGACAACAATGTATTTTCTCCAAGGTAATGTCCATGTTACAATCATGTTGATCAGCATAGCTTCTAGTATTGCAATACTCCACAGCCAGCAAATAGGGACAGTTTTGTCGAGGGAGACATAATTTATGATAGCATCTACGTAGTTTGTAAGCTCAAAATACTAATTCGCAAATACATTGTAACTTCCTTCTTCACACTCCATGTGTCAATACAATGATTTCAGTATTAATGCATTTAATAAAAAAGTAATTTCCCTGAAGGATGCCGTATAATCAAGGAGATGTTTAACGTGAAAATGTTTAGGCATGAAAAACAAATTTAAACATTAATAAGCATTCATAACTGTTATTTGATTATAATGTATAGCATAGGAGCTCTATTGGTCTTCAATGTTTTGTTTTATCCTCGATTACTTGTGGTTTGGATGATGCAGTGTATTTAAGCTATTTTAATCTTCACAAAAAAGCAGTTGCACTCAATATTATTGTCCTCAATGATATCTGACCTGGTTTTAAAAATATGAACCCCACATCAAGATAGTTATGGAATCACAAGGCACCAGATAATATCCCACTTTAGCCCCCATTTTTATAAAATTTAAGTTGCGGGCCAGCACAACTGATGCTTAATGCCCCTCAGCTACATGCAATATTTCAAATTGTTACTTTACGAAACTGTCTATTACTCTTGAGAAAGCACAGCAACAGTGTACTTTTAAAATTTAGATATAAATAGACAACTAAATAATTTTCTTTATCATCATTCTTCTCTATCATTATGTACAGAAAATATTTTTATAAGTTAAAAAAAATTGTATACTACATTGTGAATGGAGATGACGTGCTGCATCGTTTTGTAATCATAGAAGCTGAAGATTCATGCTCTCTCATGTTTCCAATATAGCCCGGTGGACAAAGCATTATTCTGAGCATAGTCCTTTTTATTTCTTCTCAGAACCTTAGTGTGTAACTCTAGATTCCTGCTGTCACAATAGCAGCCGTGTACAAAAACAAACAGCTGGAATATAGTTTTTTTTTTCTTTCTCAAAAATACTGTATATTTATCAACTGAAAGAAATTCTGTTTTGCAGCTGTATTTAAAAAAAAATATTTTTGGTGCACATTGTGAAACTGGGATTCTAAGAATACTATATATTCTAATATACTGTATATCCACTATTAGGCATGTCAATATATTACCAGAATATGAGCACAGTTCACAGTTACAGAGAAGGAGAAACATATATTTCAGACTAAAAGTCATGGGTGACCTGTAGATTCAAGGAGGCACACAGACATAATCCATACATCAGCCAATTTTAAATACCTTTCATTGCTACCAAACCAGATCAAGTCCTGACTTATAAAAAAATGCTCACCGCACATTTTCAAAATGGTTTCTATAGCCTTTGAAACACAAGGAAGCATTGCATCGGCTAAACACCAAGGTCGTGTGGGAGGTCATGCAGCATTGCAACATGAACCTAAATAAAGAGTATTAAACTTTATATGTGAGCCACATGAACACCGGTTGACACTTCCATCGCGTTGGGCCCACATTCCCGTGATCTCCTGGCAAACAGAACAGGCACAAGAGCGAACAAATGCAATCCATAAGAACGCGCATTCTCCTTCCAGAGAGAGAGGAACGAGTCACATGCAGGTTTTTTAGCACCATTGTTAGCTTTCCTTGCTTTTCATACCATTGGGACAACTGGCTCTGCGGGCTAACAGAAGAGATCGAGTGAGCCTGGACAGTGGTAAACAGTCAGAAAACATCAGGGAAAGCCTAAAATCGTAACGCCCTAATCCGGGGTTCGAGGCAACTACTCCCTGCAGTGACAAGCCGCTCGGGTGATATAGAGCAAGCAGCTGGGTGGCAGGGGGTCGGGGAACAATGACAAAAAGCACATGCCTCACCAATATGTTGATAATGCCTTCCACATTCCAGTACTCACAAATCTGTTTACATAGTCTATCACAGTCTATCAAAGCATAATGCACTTTTCACTGTGAATCCCCTATTGAGATACAAAGGCCGGAGTTGCATCAATGGAATTCACAACTCCTAGCAGCAATATAGCTATAGGCTACACACCCACAATGCTATGACACAAGACAAGCTGAAGTGGGTTAAAACTTACTACTAAAACATGTAGTCAAAGTCTACTCACTGACTGTTAATAAAATAGTAATTTATAGTTCTGTAGTAACAAATCTGCCTCCTAAAATTAAAAGGTATTAGGGTGTTGTTACTGGCACTGCTGTTATTTCATCACATTTATTTAATCGCATTTTAAACTGGCACCATGAAGTGGCTACTGTGCTAGCCAGTTTTCATTTTAAACTGGTTAGTACCATGAAGTTGTTATTTTGCATGCATTCTGACAATGTAAATGTATTGTAAATTATGTATTTAAAAATGTAATGGAATTGTACATCACTAGACATGTTTTTTGCGATTCAAAGAAAAATACAATATAAATTTTATGGTGCCTCCAAATGTTATACATTTGTGAAAAGATTGTATACTTCTATATGCAGATTAGTGTAACAAATGCAATTAACAAAGCAAAATAGCCTCTAAAACTGTTTTGAATGGTATATCTTGATATTGAGATTGTCCTGTTTACTGTTTTCTGAAGGTAGTTCATACAAAAACACATGAGCCATAAACTACAAAAAGTCATGAACCACAAAAGCTACAAACTACAAAAAGCATGAACAGTTCTCTGACTGTGTTCTCTCACTCTGAGTGCATTCAGTTATAGTGGGAACTGCATTTGTGTTTGTAGTTATTTTAAAATGGCAGGGAAATTGTACAAAAGCTATGAACTACTACAAAAAAACATAAAATAATGCAACATATTGCTATTGGGTTTGTGAGTATCTTGCCAAATTTATCATTAAATAGCCCATGTTTTCCTTTACAGGCATGCGGAACATGAAACAGTTTGTCTGAGAAATGGCAAAATATTTGGAATATGAGGAATACTTTTTCCTGTAAATCATTTTGAATGGCAGGTGGCATAAATGCTGAAATTGTTAATGTTTTAAAATAGCAGCAGCAAGGAACACTGCCATAAATGGGCACTGCTTAGCTTTCATCCTCTGGTGCCGTTCCCCATTAGATCTACACGTGGGGCTATGATATTCCTTCACTTACCCACTGCTTGCCAAAATCTAAATTGTTTGCCAAAAGTCAGACAAACAATTATGAATGTAATTACTGTGCACAACTGACCAAAATAAGTCAATTAAAAGAGTGCATATCCAGCACCCACAGTAAATGTTTAGGTCAGAGCAAGATTTTGACGATTTTGTTAAAAAAAATTATAAAACAAAAAAACAACTTCCCTGCATACCCAAAAATCTCATTATTAAACAACCTAAAGATTTTATAAATTATGTTCAATCATAAATCGATATATCATAGACTGAACTAAACTCTTGTTATGTCTTGACTTCATAATGCTAACAGCTCCTACCTACTGTAAACTCCACGGTCATTCTGTTTCAGTTGCACGCAATATACGCAAAGGAATTACATGCAATGTGCACTACAATATACAAAGTTAGCATTCATCAATATGTATATGAATTCAACATTCATATGGGCTACTGTCTTTAATCCCCTTCTAGTATTGCTAGCACAGCTGGATATAATCTTTTAGACGGAATTTAGGAACACACCATTATTATCTAGATAAACTCTCAATTTAGTAAAATTTATATTCTTATATTTTAGCTGCTGGATTTTATCTCTCTGTTATTCTAATTAAAAGCTAACTTAGTCAAACAACAAATTACAGATTATATTATTCCTTTATGAAGGATACATTAGTTGAGCTTCATAATAATATGGTAAATATATTTTATTGTGGACAGTTCAGTGTGTTGTATTGCATGTTTCCTTTTATGCCACGCACTGCAAGAGTGACAAAAAAAAAAAAAAATAGTGCAAAATGTGTTTCTCACAAATCAAGGTAAATAGTGCTCCACATTTACTAATTAATTCCTAACATCCAAGAAATTCCAACACAAAATACAATAACACACCATGATGTAACTACTCATAAAAACGGGTGGCTCCAATAATATATAAAAAACCCAATATTTACATTCTTCCCGTTACAAAGAAACACTAGACAATATTGCAATTTTACAAACTATGCAATAGATACAAACTTAACAAACTTCAACGGTTTCACTTAATTCAAATGTATTAACCCCCTCCGTCATAGCCTAACACTTATGTTTAAACACGATACATACAAAATGTTTTTTTAAATATGCAATGGTAGTATTGAGTAAAATGCCATGTATCCTCTTGTTTATCAGATAAGAAAACTATATATTAATGTGTGTGTCAAATTATGAAGAAATTCTTTGAAATTCATACAGAAGTTCTACAATCTCACTCAGATGTATCTCTTCTCCTGTGATTCACCTCTTTAAAAAGTGTTGATACTCAATAATGACTTTACAAATACTGCGATATTTGTATTAAATATTGCAGACAATCATTACTGAATATTTTGTTTTTAGCAAAGTAAAGTAACTTGTGTAGTTATAGAAAAATCTGTAAATATCTTAGTTTAAAAATTGCTCAATCCATTGGATGGAATCCTTGTTAAATATTTCCAGTTTATACACTACATGTTTTATGCACACAAATTAATGGAAGTGTTTCTACTAAATGCATGTCTAATTGATGTCTAAAGTGATGACTACTGTATACGAGAAAATGCTATCCATTTAATGGTCTGCTCAGCCAAGCAGTAAATAGTTTGTTCTTTTTTTCAAAAGCAAACTTTCAAAATATTCTATTTATTAGCAGAGAAAGGTACACACATTATTTCAGAATAAAGGAATATTTTAATTATCCTTACCGCATCACCACTTGTAAATGAACAGTGGCTCACTTTGTTCAATGTAAATTAAATGTTTCACATCATAAGCTGTAAAACTGCTAAACAGAATATTGACTGTATTTGGGTAAACTGTTTAATCTTTGGATTATGGGATCACGATCACTTGCTTTGTGTTGTTGCTTTAGCAAAATGCAACTTCATTGTGAATTAATCTGACATAAGCTCATACATATAACTTTATTTGAAAAATGATATCAAACAGGATGTTTTGGTGAGAAAATAATAATGAAAAATAACAACAGTGACTGTGAACTACACAGGGCATGTCCTTCTGCACATGACCAACACTTCTATCAGAATTGAGTAGACTGGGTCTCCTTTATCTGGTCATACATCCATGTAAATCTCAGCAAAGTAGATCATGTACTCAATCCCTCAAAGTACGTGAGCAGTGTCTGACTACCATCGGGAATATAATACAGATACATACAATTAAAGGCAAAACATAGCTGATGAATTTCCTTTGCAATTGTATATTACCAGTGAATGTTAACTGAATAACATATTCTATACATTGTACCTGTATCATGTTTTGGACAGCCCTGATAGTGAAAGAGCTTTGTTTCTTGCCTTGTAGATTGAGGCTTGTCCCTATTTGACAGGTGTTTATTGATGATTTTCTTTGCTATATATTGGTATTCTTAACATTTAAATGTATTTCTGGGCTGGGTACAGGCATGTGGGCAGTGTTATTGAGGGAGAAAGACCCTTTCAATGGCATAATATTCAACAAAAAAGTGTCCATATTTATGAATGCCACAATAGTTTTGTGGTAGTCCTAAATATAATGTTAGGAACATGTTCGCTCTTTTGTTTGCATTAAGTACGTGAAACCCATTGACCATTTGAAGCGTGCCTGACATATCCTTACCTCTGTATGTTTTCCGAAAAAGCTTTTGCCCCTGAAAGATCCATCTGTGCTTTGCCAGACATTTTACTTAGCTCGTTCTGGACGCCGTCGACGTGACCCTCGAAAACACTCTTCTCCCAGGCGTGATTCATGATAGAAAAGAATATTTCCACGTCCAGCCCACTCGAGAGCACCAGAAATAGTCCGAATTGCCTTCGCCGTATAAGACCACTGATAAATCCCGAGGGGGGGACTCTCCTGAGGAGAACGCCGGTGAAACAGCCTGTAGCGGTCACGGGAAACTTTGGCTAACTTCAACTTCTGTGCAGGACCAACAGCAGCGATGCCAGTAGCAACTCACCCCCCCCCCCCTCTTCCCTTACTGCCCTTCCCTCCCCCGCCCACCTCCCGTCCACTCACTTTCCCTTCTTCGACAGGAAAAGTAAAAAGACCAAGAGAAGCCCTCTTCAAAGGGAAAACCTGCAATTTAACGGGAATGACAGGAAACAGGTTGAAAGGCACTTAACCGACTGAGAGTTTCCAGGACACTCACACTCAGGAGAGAAGAGCTTGTCGACCCCCCCCACTTCGCCCCATCAGTCACCATCCACAGTCGAGCTCAGTGAAATCACAGTGTGAGAAGTGCCATTAGTCACTCAGTAACTGCTGATCAATTTAGCAGCTGTATGGCTTGAAACTAGTCCCCAGCACACAGTGTCAGATACTTAACATGTTGTGGTGGCCATTTGTCTGAGGTTACACATCTGTGTGCCAAAAACCTGGACTCATTCTATAAATCACTTAGTGGGAAGAGTCGTTATAAGTGCAAACACATAACCAACAACTGCTGGCCTTTCAATTCTATTATGTACAACCAACCTGTTGAGCTGATTTAATTACGAGTGTATCGTGTCTAGTTGTCAGTGCTCATTAATTGACTTGTACTCACGTTTTATGGTCTCTTTAGCCTGAAACAAAAATGACCAAGGGAAAAAAATATCTCACTTAGGCACTAATGGCACATTTTAATGATAAAAAAAGTGTTCCCAGTCTAAATTTGGCTTTCAAAAAGGTATGTTAAGAAGAAAATACCCTAGAAAAGCACAACCTTTGATACAAAAAAGGCATATTGTGCTTGTAATATTGTTTTAACGGGAAATTGCTGACAAAATTATCTAAATGTCGGTCTCCTTCCAAAAACAGCGGACAAACCTCTGGCAAAACCTTATTGCTGAGAAACATGTTCTGGTGTAGGGGTGATGCAGAACTCAGATTCCAAGATCTCCCTGTAGTTCTCATCATCTTGAACTAAAATCTTTAAAAATGTGTCTTACAATGAAAGCATTGTGATATGATCCAGTCATTACATAACATTTATTTGGCAGACAGATTTATTTAACTTGCTATTTGTCAAGTTTTGATCAGAAGATCAGAAGAATTTCATATTACACTTTCTTTTTTTTAAATTAAATGACATTTGCAGCCTCACAAGATACATTCACATCATCAATCTTGATTAAGTGAAATATACTGCAAATAAAAGCATATTTTGTGGAAACAATGGACTTAAAGCATGTGATGCAGAAATAACCTGTGAAAAACTGTCATATAAACCTCAGGTCATATTAAGGATTCTGGTAGGCAAGGCTAATAACTACTGCATGCATGCAGGGAGCTTAAGATGCACAGATACTCTCTGGGGTTTACCTGACTTGTTGTCATGGTTTCTGTGCATTGGTATTCATATTCTCTGTTTCTCACACCCCTTATTCATAAAATCACAATACACAATTTTTATTTTGCTACACACTCCCTTTTTGAATTTAGTATATAATTCAAGATGGTTAAATATCTATTTTGAGTAGAAATGTTTGCCTGAAGGTATTACTCACTAAAGAGAAAAAAAGGACTTTAATCCATTTTCATTGATAGGATTATATTTTCAGATTATATACAAAAATGGGTGGAAGGTCTTTCACATTGGAAGAAGCCTTATAGAAACATGCTACTACAATGTGCACATTTTTTATGCTTCCAAAGTAGTATAAGTATCTATGCAAATGAAACGTTTTCCTGTGTTCCTCTGCAAGGCCATTACCTTACATCTACATGCCATTTGTTTAAATGAATAATGCTAAAGTTCATGAAACATCTGACAAAATTCCTTGCTGACAACCACAGGAGCCCCAGTGCACACATTGCTGAGGCTCCAAATAACAATCCCTATTCTATTTTTAGCCAGCCAGCAAGCAGATGGCATTGAAATGACACGGCCAGAGCCAAACAAATGTGTCACAAAGGGTCTATTTTCTGAATCGATATTCTCATGAAATGGTGAAAGTACACATTGATGCGGCGCCACGTGACACACCGTTACGCAAATGGTACTAAGTTTCACCGTGCGACTAATTATAAGGTTTATTGCTTGCTGCTGAGGGTATTTTTACTGCAGTTTGTGTCATAATTAGAAATGCTGCGGGGCCCCTGCATAGCATGTCCAGCTTAAGCACTGGTTCTTGTGTACTGTTGGTGCTTAGTAAGTAGCAGCAAAACAGTCCAGCTCAAGGCTTCTGGTTGGCTTGTCTTTCTAATACACTGGGCATTGATGGACGGACAGTTCAGATTAATTCCTGACCATACCGGTGGTGAGGAGACCCAAAGAATGACCCAGGGCCACCCTGGGAGGGAGGGAAACAGTTGGCGGGATGCCCCTCTTCATCACACACCTGAGTGTCCTCTGGTCAACAGGGCATCTGCAGCCTGTCTCTGCTTTGCTGCTGCTAAGGATGCTGCTAATGCTAAAGAATGAAATGGAGTGATGGTTGGCCAGTAGTCACACACAGCAGAGGATGCATCATGCTCATGTGCTCCCAGAATTAATGGAGGACAGTGCAGCAATGCCGCTGGCTTACATGTGCAACCGGGCCTTCCAAATAGGAAGGGATATGAGACAAATGGTAAAAAGGAAGAGATAAATAAGACAGGGAATGTAAGGAATAGTAACAGGACACAGGATTAGTTGCAGGTGCACTTTTCTGCACATTTATATTGGCTAGCATAACGGTTATTGAAATATGTAGGGGTTTTTTTGGGGGGTGGGAGGAGAATAAATCGATCAGGAACCACACGCATTGTGCTACTGGGTGACTCATTCTGTAACATTATCCGTGTGGACGGAAGCCACAGTCAGTGACATCAAATCCAAACTGCACCAGAACTGACTGTGGGTGGCAGCGTACTCCGTTGCAGCGTTGCCGAGGGAGGGATTCCATTCAGCTGGACAACCGTGCCCCGTTCGCTCAGCAGTGACTCCTCTTGGTCGGTCGTGCACCCACAGCCTGCCTCCACACCTTTGACATGACGCGTCCTCCCCCAACTCAGCGTCTGAGTCACAGAGCTTTGAGTCACACGCTGGGGAGTGGAAAAAGAAGCAGAGGCTGTCACAACAATTTTGAGATTCTGTGCTTGGCAGCAATGGGCAAACATGATAAAAATACAAATGGATATTCCACATTCCAAATTTTCTGGAATTATTCATGACCAAAATATACAGCATATATTGAAATATATTCATATTTCATTTTTTGGACACGCAAAACTAAAAGTAATACCTTTGAAGGCTCCGGACTTGGTGTGTGCTAATTATTGTATGTCTGACCAAATATTTTCTCTGATTTATACTTTATCCATTTGGATAAATCACTGTAAATCGAGTACTCTGAATTAATTAATTAATTAATTAATTTATTCATTCATGTTTAGGGAATGGGTTTGTATATTATATGATATGTAAATGTACACATGTTTAGCCTGAACACCTAACATTTTGGTTGCAATGTATTGTGATAAATCTGCTCTTGGAAGAAGTATGCGACCAATGCATATCATCATTCAATCACAATTATTCAGCGCAAAAAATACATCTATTAACAAAATATAGGCAAAATACATCCAGACAAATTAGTGTGGAATTAGGTAATTGGCTGAAGGCCCCCTTTACATAGTGTTAAGTGGTCCACAGCCTTCTTTTTCATAAGATCAGTTTTCTAGAAACAGTATAGTACAGCTGGGAATGTCATTCATGAGCAAGGGCATTCACAAAAAAAGAATTACTGTTTATTTGGCACTGGGTTCAAACAGGCATGTGTGAAGTTATTACCCTGGCTTACCATAACAATTAGACCGGTTTAATGTGTTCTTTCAGCTGGGCAGGGATACATGTTTGGGTTTTCTCTGCTTCAGAGTAATTTGTTGCTAAGCTGGTGCAGCGCTGGAGGTCTAATGTGGCTCTGTATCTTGGGAATGGGACGTCCATTTTCTCTCCCCTGCTTTCGGGCTCTCTCAGAGCAGGGAGGGGCAGGGCAGAAAGGGGCGGGGCTTTGGTGCCACGGCGAGAGTTCGCCTAATACTTGCTTGGCATTGCCGCAGTAGTCATGTGACAGACAAATGGCCTCACAGGGTGGGCTTAAAAAAAAGAGGGAGCCATGCAATGCGCTGGTTTGTAGATGAATGCTGCCACTTCCCACACAGAGTTCATACAGGGAAAAATATGTAGAGGGTAATGATGATTCACATGCAGGCATTCTCAGCAACATACCCATTCAGGCAGCAACATACCTCCGGCATTTATAGGAATTGTTGTTCTGTTAGCACCCTTCAGCAACACATAAAGAAGGGACACTCAGCAATAAAGTTTTACAATAGAGTAAATGTAACCACAGACATCCTGAGGCATGATTTGATGTACCAATTTAACATGGCTGTGAGAGCACTTGAATACTTTCAAATTCAAGAGCATTTTTTGGGGGGTTCTCATAATGCCTCTACACTAGAGGGTGCCCCCCCATTTCACTGAGGTCAAGAGAGGACCTATAAATCTGCCATTTGCAGGGAGGGGTCACCGATAGGGAACTGCTGGACGGCTGCAACTGTTCGCCATTCATTACATTTATTTATCAGACTTCATTCAGCAGCTCCCTGTGTAACTGAGAACTTGGTTCCCTGCCACTGTCCAGCCAGACCACAGGGCAAGGACAGAGGAAGCAGTGTAAACCTGATCACGTACTGGCACCTGTCCCACAACCAATTAACTTGCACACAGATCACCATAAACCCAACCACATTTATACAGAGTGAAGGACACAAAAAAAAAAAAAAAAAGAAAAAAACATGCATGCCGCAGTTATATAGAAGCCTGGGGCAAAATGGAAAAAGTCTGAATATTTAATAAACTGACTCATACCGTTGTGGGTGTTGCCTTTAATATTGCAATGACAGGAGTCTGAAGCACCGCTATGGCCCTGTTGGTGACAGATATAATATTAATGCTCCCTCCAACAATGTCTAAATGGCCCAGAAAAATAATAGGGAATGGCACAATGGCCTGTACTTTTGATTTACCCAGTGAGTCAAACTGACCTTTAAGCCCACAGAAAAGCAAATGGCGCAGTGCTTGTGAGTAATAGCTAAGAATAATAGCAGATGTTACCATCCCCTAAATGTATTTTAATTCCTCCAGGTGCCGGCGCGTGACGTAGATTTCCGGAATCTTCCATTGTGCGAGCGCACGATCGCACGCGGCGCTGGCGTCACAGGAGCTCATCACTCCCCACGAAGGTTCCTGTACGAAAAGAACAAAATTAAGGTTGTTATTGTGCGCAATTATTATCATGTCACTGACAACAGAGTTTCTTAACTTCTAGTTAAAGTGTGAAAAAACATTACTTTGGCGGCTTAAAGGGAAATTAACACAATAAGACCAAAAATAAATATCCATAAATGCAGCAAATCTCAACCTTGGCATGAATACTGATTATGGACCCATTTTTACAATTCATGTCAAGTAACCTTTTGGCAGCTCTGATACTGGGTGTGAATAATATTTCTGTATGGCCATATAACATGACATCGCACATTTAAAACATACACACCTTTTCAGATTTTATGTTATTTTTTACTGTAATGATCATATAACCTATTTTGTAAGTGGCACATAAATAATAATAATCTTATTCTTATTCTTATATACAGTAACTATTCTGGATAGGAGATCTGACTCTATTCAGATTTAAAAAATGGTCCCTTATTATTGCAAATTAATTTGTGAGTTAGTTTTTACCTCCCAAAGCTTAGATTGGAGCATGTAAATAACTGAACTGGCGCCATCTGTTGGGCAAGCTATCTTTAAGAAAGGTGGTGTTAAACAAGATTTGTTTTCCAAATGACATGCACATGAATTTCACAATTATACCTTTATTCCACAATAAGAAAGCAAAGCAAAGAACATGTGCAGCCTTAATGTAAAGGACTACTTGTAAAGGCTAAAAATGTAAAGACTGTTACATTTATGCAGTATGTTCAGTAGCGTTCCATCCTGAACATACTGTTGTGGAACATACTGAACATACTGTTGTGGAAGCCTGAGCCCCTCTTGCACTCCACCGTGCTCTCCCCAACTTCCTAGGACTGGTCTTCCTGATTGTCTCCTTCATTCACGAACAGAACCAGCTTCAGAATTCACACAAAATTCTTTTCGTGTGAAAAACATGAACAAAAAAAAACGATCAAATGCCTTACTTATCACATGAGACGGTACACACGCTTGTGGCAGGCAATGCAAACAATATAGGCGGGCCCGTGTTTAATACATGTTTTCAGTTAATTATACATTGTCTGGAACAGCGTCAGCGCCAGAGAAGAAGGTGTGAAATTGGCAGGTCCTCCCGCGGCTACATCCTTACCAGTGAATAACCCTTGATTAAAGGTTATCGTGGCAACCTTCGTGCGGTGCGTGAAAAGAAGCGGGAGATACCGACTCGGCAGTTCCGCACACCCTCTCCCAGATAACAAGCAGTGACTCACCCTGTGGGAGGGCTGTGGCGTGCGGTGGCCTGGGTGGGGGGGAGTGTTGGGGGGGTGGGGGGTACTCCTGGGTAGGGGTTGGATATAGAGTGTTACTGGCTTCAGCGAAAGCAAGTAAGTGTCTGGTTTGTCTTCAAGGCAGTGTTAAAAAAAAATTGCCCCCCTCCATATGGTTGTTTTCAGTCCAACCATAATTCCAACCCCTGAACTGTGACAAGCTGTTGTTTTTTTATGGACATATTTAATGAGATTATTTACCGTTTTAAGGTCACATTATTCCAGAGCAGTCTCTGCAAGAATGAACATCTCATATTGACATCACAAGACAAATCGGTCAGATGAACTAATGCTTAATTTATTTATTTATTGACATATTATATGGCAGACAGTTCCTTCCTCCCAAAATGAACCTTGGACAAAATTGATTGAAGTGTTGCTTTTAACAAAAAGCCAGTGACACATGACCGAGTTTGCTTGCTTAAGGTGCTACCTATTTGTCCATCTGCCACACCTGCTTAAGTGTGAGAAACTGGTACTTCTCTAAGGTATTACCTCATTCAAATACACTTTGTTACCATTTACGTTTTTTTGAATTGTCTGAAAGAAATGCTTCCAGAAATCTTTGCTCATTTGTTGCGTACAAAAAGATGCAGCTAAAATAAAATAGAGACGATAAATGGTGGGGTTTGAGTGTGCAATGCTCTCAGGCTCTACAGGTGGTGACTGTGGCGACAGCGCCCCCATCTGGCTGCCCCAACTCTTTCAGATCCTGCACGAAAAAAAGCAGGAGAATCATTAACCTAATCATTAACCTCATCATGCCCTCAGCTGGCAAATACCTCCTGTCAACAACTGGACCTTTAGAATTCACCTGTTTAACTTGCTCCAGAAGCTTCTGCAGAGTAAAATCTTCAGTGATAACTTACAGTGTACATGCACTCTGTTAGAACTGAATGAACACTGGACATTTTGCTGCACATGGATTTTATTCAGGTAAGCTTCCACTGAGGTAATAAAATAATGAAAAAATAAAATAATATCATTATATCCCTCTGAATAAACTGCTGTTGATAAAATGAGCTATTATTAGCTCATATTATTACTGTTTTTCTCAAGATAATAGATGGAAATTGACCCACATTTCTTGAGCAAAATAAACATCTCATTAATCTTTGCTGTGTTATCTAGTGGGCACTTGAAAATGTATTACAGATATCCTGTGTGTGCAACGCGTACAGCTTATTAAAGATTTCTTTGTTCATTTCTTCTAACTGTTTTCATTTACATGCAGAGAATACCTTTTCGGAGAATAGTAACCCAAAACTACTACTCGTCCGATGCTGATTCACAAAAAGACGTATTACTTGAATGCAGTACGCTGCAGCATAAATTAGGACATACAAATCAGACTCAGATAATGTGTAACACAGCAAGGATAAATGATATTGAAATCATGATATGGTGAACAAAGCCTTTGCTATTGTCACAAAAAAGAAAGGCGTTCTTCTTTTCAACAGAAGCGGCAGACTGAGGAGTGATAATAGAGGCCCATTGAACCGATAATGATCTGCAGCCCACGGTATAAAGCTCAAACCACATCACACATCACGTAAGCGCGAGTGCACCAGTGTGTGGTTGATTAAGAGCGTGCTTCCATTGTATCCCAATTTGACTATTTGATGTTGACTCAGTGACTGTGACAGCAGTGCCTTTGTGGAATTTTCTGCGAAATATCTACGAAACGAAAGCTTTCAAATGTTCCTGGCCATGTGTAAAGTATACGCAGGGCTTCTACAGTACGGTATTTCTTATTCAACATTAATGGGTCTTGTTTGTAAATAATTGCGTCTTTGGACTTAAAGGTTAAGGTATTTATTGTATTAAATATCCCAGTCTCTCACTGTAATCAGGTTAGCATAATATGTGTGAAATATTAGAAACGCCCAGGATATGACTCCTGCTAACTGAATGCATGACAAAATAAGAGGGCGGATTCCTTTTTTCCAGAATGCTGGTTCTCCTTCGGCACCTTTCTCCCAAAATACATGCTATGAACACCTTGGACTTGGAGGGAGCTGATCAAGATATGCTCCCTCCAATTTATCAGCTGATCGAACTTGCTTTCCCTGTGTTTCCGGCCCAAAGGGAGTCTCCACCCATCAGCATACACTCACAGCCTGTTTACTAGTTTCATAAAGCCCACTGCTGTTTCCCTATGCTCAATCCCATTCCAAAAAAACGTATATCTCCTTAGTAAGTACAATAGGTGAACAGGGGCATCGCATGCCTTTTTGCAGAAAACACAATGATGTTTTATGAGGTTAGGTAGATGACCAGGTGGTGAATTTCCAAGAATTCCTGAATTTGCAGTAAAAAGGGTTAGCTGCTATGAGTCACCAGAAAAACAGATTAGGGAGCCAACCTAACAAACCCACATTAACTTACTTGGACATTCACATGTGAGTACACACACACACACACACACATGCACGCACACACACTCTCTCACTGTCGCACACGCACTCACACCCTCTCTTTCTGTCACACACACACTCACACACATACCCTCTCTCTTTGGCTCTCTCTCACACACGCACACACTCTATCTCTCTCTCTCTCACACACACACACACACACAGTCTCTCGCTCTATCACACACACTCACACACTCACATATATACACTCTCTTTCTCTCTCACACACATGCACACACACTCACACACATTCTCTCTCTGTCTCACACACACACACACTTGTGTCCATACAACCCCTCTCGTCAGAGAGTCAGCTCCTCAGTCAGTCACTAATGGCGGATGGCGCCGGTGACTCACGCAGCCGCCCTCTGCTGACCTGACAGCCGCTAATCCTCTTCAGCAGAACAGAACCTGACATTATCTGTGTGCGCCTGTTTGTGTTCCAGAAAAGCAGAGCACACTGCACCCCTTCTAACCTCTTATTCATCAACGGGTAGATAAATATGAGATATCAGTCTGTCATTAATGATATCTTCTTCATCAAACAAAAGGTGAAACATTGTGACTTGAGACGTCTGATAATGAACAGGCCATTCAGCACACCAGGACTCATTAGTCGCCATTTTGAATTTTTATTCATTTATACATCAATTTTTATTTATAATTTGTCTTTGCAGTGCGTGCAGTTTTTAGAAAAGCACTGTTTTATTATTATTATTATTATTATTATTATTATTATTATTATTGAGGGGACTTGTTTTACTCTGGTTGCATTACAGTCATAACAGCAATGGCAGAATGAGAACAATTTCTGGGTACTGCTCTTCTATAAAAAAGGAATTACAAAAGCATACTGAAAACAGAATTTAAGATCACAAAGAAACATATCAGATTTGCAATGGAACTGTAGAAAGTTTTAGACCAGCTGAAAACAATAAAAAATGCTTTCACTCAATCAATCAAATCAAATTTTATTTGTATAGTGTATTTTACGTCAGTCGTCACAATACGCTTTACAGACAACCCTGGCCTAAACCCCCACAGGAGCAAGCCTAAGGCAACAGTGGCAAGGAAAATCTCCCTGTGGCAGATGGGAAGAAACCTTGGAAGGAACCAGGCTCAAGGGGGAAATCCATCCTCTTCTGGTCGGCTCAGGGTGCCGACTGGTGACCAACATGTCAGTCAGTTTTATAGGGTTTATGATGTGGCTCAGATGATGGGTGGGGCCAGGTGGCGGCGATGGGGAGCAGCAGGTGGCGACAGATGTGGGCAGGGTGGAGGCAATGACGAAAGAGTCATTTAGAAAAGTCCCCAACACCACAGAAGGAGTGACAAGTAGTGCTACTAAAGGATATACCCTCATAGACATGTCTCACCTCAGGGAAAGACAAGGCCAGCCTCGTTGGAGCTGAACTGCTGTGGGAGGAACAAGCAGCCTATGAACCATTTCAAGTTTTGTAGATCAGCAGAAATACCCTGCAGTCGATGCAGCGTTCTGTGGGGAGCAGGGTGAGCCGCATGAATCAGACACACGATTGACTGTGAGTGGGTGATGACCCAAGGACTGAACATACTGCACCCTCCTCAGAGATCAAACAGACGTGCCTCAGATGGAGTGGGTGTTAATTACAAGACTTACTGAGCCGTGGCTCAGCACATTCTCTTCTCGTCACCGTGCACAAGGTAGCTCTTTCTCCCTCATATGATTGACTTGATGCAGACCTTCAGCACAGCACCGTGCCAAGTAAATAAAGACCCCGTTCAGCCTTTTTCAGCCTCGGTTCGGAATTCCCAATCAGTAGACCCACTTGAATCCTCGCAGCGCCCTCCGTCAATTCGGGACCAACGCAGCGCGCAGTCAACCGCTTCTTCTTTTAGCGTTACAATCCTCCCAGGGATACGGGATTAAAGTGAGCAGAGTGGCTCTGGGCTCGCGAGCCCCGCTAGTAACATAAGGCGCGCTAATCCTCCGCGGGGCTGCCGCCGGGCGGAAGTCCTGACCTTCCCGGTGGCCGCTCTGGGAAGCTGCTGCTCCTTCTCCAAATCCTCCCGCTCGGCAGCCAGCACCCGCTGCTCCGCCTTCGCTCCCCTCCACAGGTAGCCGCGGAAGAGGAGTGCGAGATAAGCTTAGCCGATACCCCAGTGGCTTGTCTTTTTTAACCCAGTGTGTCATGCTAAAATAAGGATGAGGCGCTAAAACCAGCAGTCAGTGTTCAGGGCGTGCCAGTAATATAGTAATGTTGCAGTTTTTTCAAGAATTAAAAAAAATATATATATCTATATATATAACTCAATATATTAGATTTTTTTAAAATATATATTTTTTTAGATTTTGACATAGGATTCGATCATGAACCATTCCCCATTTTATTCTGTGAGACCAAACAATGGTTAGCATTTAAAATATATGATATTACTGTATCATTTCAATAGGGTGATTGTTTTTTTTTATTTTTTATTTTTTTTTATTCCAGCTCTTCCAATCTAAATTTAGATAGATCAGGCATCATGCAGCCAGATATACTTGCAAAAAAGTGCAAGTTATACCTTCCAAAATGGCTACATATTCTAAAACAAAACAATCACTGTTTAGACACCAGAAGGATTGTCAAACTTCTCAGAGACAGTGTTTAATTTGTAAATGAATGTGTAAAATATCGGCCCATGACAGAGTACCCTAGGCCTGGTGGGATCCTGAGCAGTGCAAAGCTAAAACAAGACCAGGTTAAAACCTAGTATATGGCTGGCCCTAACACACATGTGACTTCATAACTCGGCCTACCAATGGTGTAGCTTCATCACTCACTCAGTCACTCACTCAGTCAGTCACAGACATTTGCGTTTGTAGGGCTGGCCTCGCTGTTGCGGTCCAGCCAACAATAGCTTGTGGTGCTGAGAAGCAAAGAAGACATTTTCTAACTATTTGTAAGTACATGCAATATTTTAAGTTTTTGCAGTTTCAGAAAAGAAAATGTAATATATCAACATTATGCAAATGAATTGCAAATCTAATAAAATAAAATATAAAAACATTTCCAAGCAGCTCCCAGGCAGGCAGCATTGAATTAAAGTGACAAGTTCGAAATGAGCTGCTGGGAGAATTTATATGCCAATCAAAACGTCTAACCTGTCAATGGCACTGATCCAATCTATGACCTCCAATGCTGTCTTATTAGTATAGGGTAACATACTCACACTCTCGTTTTAAACACTATGCAGTGTGAGAGATTTTTTTTTTCCATCCCGCTTCGTTTGATCCACCGCAGAGCGATGATGACGCAGGCAGAGGCTTCCGTACCCTCTGCTTCCTCTTCCCTGCCAGCTCATGCTGCAGGTCCTTGGCCTGCAGCTCCAGCCTGGCCCTCCGCTTGACCTGCTCTTACAGCTCTCTGCTCGACTGCTCCTTCCCCGTTTCCATGGCCTTGAACCAGGACTTCAGCTGAAGGACAACGTGCCGTTTGTCCTTTAAAGGAAGACAGAGCGGGGAGGGTAGAGGCTTCATCTTAATCTCCAGCTACTAGAAAACTCAAAATCCCCTGGGGTTGAAAATTAATTGAGCCCAGATCAAGAGTGAGTAGAGTTTCCTTTTCTCTTTCTTCTACTTCTTCTTTGAAAAGCTGACTCAACATCACATTTTCAAGACCACATTCACTTTCACTTTACTCCCACTCCCACTAAAGTCCAATCAATTCCTAACATCAACAACTGAAACTGTGTGCTTGTATGTCAGAATAACATCAACAAAGTGCCAAATATGAACTGAAGGTGGTGCTATACCTAGCAAATTATTCATTGTAAAAAGTCAGTAACATTTGATCAAGAGTCTTGCAAGTTGTTACATTGGGCAGTAATCTTACCTGGACCAAATTTTCCATTCATTCACCATATTTGATTTTCAGCCATCTACATTTTCTTTTCTTTTTGGAAAAGAAAACTGTGAAAAATCAGTTCATGAACCATCAGCCTAACTGACATGAAGTTTTACATTCATGTTCTACAGTGTGTCCTTGTATTGTATGTTACCATTTCAGAAGTCATAGATGCAGAAGGTCCCTTATAGACTCTTGCAGTCTGAATCATGGCTAATTATGATTCGTGGCTATGTGACAAATTGTGTTAATAGCTAAGCAAATGAAAATAGATTTGATGTGTTGTGCTGTCATTATGAAAAATGAGTCATTCTAGTTATCATAACATATATAAATAAAGGCTATATCAGTATCCATTCTTTCTTGATATTTCAGCCAGTTTTTTTTCAGGCTAGGTGCGAATGAATTTTCCCATCAGAACACATGAGTGAGTCAGATCAAGGAGTCTAATCAACCAGAGATTAAGCAGCTCTTTACCGCAGCAATTTTCTTCACTTCCAGTATCCTGCATTTGAGTGATGAGTGAAAGGCTTGTGTTTCCCTGCAAGCTGTGCGAAATTAGACCCTGAGGGGGCTGAGTAGTGTTATTTTTAGGTTTTCTGACAATTTATTAATCCCACTTAAAGGCAGACTATGCAGGATTTTTATTACTTGCAAATATTATAAAATAACCATGCAAAGTCATATCTATGATGCACTGGCAATCTATGTCTTTACTTTCTTTTTGCCAAATTCTTGCACCTTTTACCTGTATTTGTTATTCTAAAATGTGTTTGGGATGTTTCTGGGTGTGGCACTCTTTTCTGTGTGGGGAGGGGTGGGCGTGGTTACATTTGGTATCAGATTCCAGAAGTGTTTTTTGCTTGTTAGCTGCTGCAGTGATGGATGCTAAGAATCATAGATACAGCAAAGCAAAAAAGACGAGCTGACAAGGCTCGTTCAATAACTACAGTCAACCTTGGAATCGCTTTTCCTCGTGGTGTCAGGAAAGGTAACAAAAGTTGCAAACAAAGACGACAATCCTTAGGATTCGCTGATGATAAAATGTAGCAGAACTGCCTAGGCATCAGTAGTTCACCTGCATTTATTTCAGTTCCCGAACTGAATTTGATACAGTATGCATGCTAATTAGCTACGTGTAGCCAGCTTCACTAACAAAGCTAACAAAGCTGTATACAAAGACTCCCGTCCTCATCAGGGTTCACTGATGATAAAACACAGCATAATTTGAAATATTGAAATATTTCAATTACTTACTTAACAGTGTAATATTACATTACATTTTATTTGGCAGCGGCTTTATCTGAAGTAACGCACAATAACTTCATACCGAAGGACGATGGAACAACTATGGAACACAGGTCCAATAAGGTAGCTATAATTCGCATTAAGTACCAATTAACCATAGCCATGAACATATACACGTTTTGTTGTATTTGAGAAAACAAAGAGGCTAATATTTGAATAGGATATGCATAACTTCATGAAAAAAATCATTCACTTTATAAATGTATTAGATAGCAATAATGCACCTATAGCCTGTTACTTATTTTACACACGATTCTGTGTTTACATCCAAGTTCTAACTACCGAATGAGAAAACCACAAAATAGCTGCACTACGGAGGAGCTACCATACATTGTTCTCACACATTAAAGGCTGCAAACACAAGGCTGCAAAAAAAGTATGCCTTTAAATAATTACTTATATTTTCTATGAAAAAATGCATGCATCACTTGTTTGAGAGTGGTATGTTTATGAAAAGCAGTCTCATTTGTTGTTAAAACTGATGATGCTCAATCAAGCTAGCTAGCTACCTACCTCATGTGACTTCAGTGTTGTTCTCATCTGCTATCTATTCACATATATCTACTTTACTGTAGTTGCAAGAATATGCTGTGTGTCTCTACTGTAATAGTCATAATTCACTGTGTATGAATTGGCAATGCTAAAATTGTAAAAAATAAAAAAAAATACAATAAATAATGAAAGAAGCTATGTACCTGATGATGATTTGCAAATAAGTACATTATTGTGGTCAATTATTTTATTTGGTGATTCATTTGTGGTGGTATTGGAGCATTACTTGTCAATTTAGAACCTGAGTTAGAAAACATCATAAATATTGTTGTACCTACATTTTCAATAATGTATGTTCCGACTTATAAAATGTCAAAAACACAAGAACAAGGTTTATGTATATTTCCAGAGAAATATGTTTATTAAAAAACATGATAAATAAATTAAGAATTCCCGTTCAGGCATTGAGAAAAGGCAAACACCACATTATCAATGTAAGGCAGACATTACAGTATAATTGCTGTGCCGTAGTTTACTATGAAAATCAAAGGCAACAGCATCAGTAGTAAACACTTCTGGGAAACAGAAGTGACAAAATGAATCCTGTCTTTAATTGTTTTCTGATTGCTTTTCTTTTTCCCTTTTTTACAGGAAATCCCACCTCTTTTATACTCCACTGAAGAGGTGTATGTCACTGTTTCCTTTTCTTTATTTTCTTCAAGTAATCAAATAATTTAGGACATCAAACAGAACGTTTAAGGCAGTGCAGTAATTGGGCTTAATTGAAATTGACGAACTGGCGACTGAATTGGTATGGGGCTTAGAAAGGAGGTAGGGAAGTTGAACATGGAGGATTCGTAGTTCTTGCCGAGGGTAAACTCCTTAGTGAAGAGGGAAGCGGTTTCCTGGTTGCAGGGGGCGGGAGTGGCCGGGGGTGTGGAGGAGAGGACCTCCGATTCGAACTGGAGCAGCTGGCCCATGAATCCAAAGTTTGGGGAGATGAGGGCCCGTCGCTGCTTGATGAAGTCGAAGGCCTCCTCCAGCTGCAGGCTCTTGGTCTTCATAATGTAGGCCATGCATATGGTGGGAGATCTGGAGATGCCTGCCTCGCAGTGGACCAGTACCTTCCCACCTTCTTGCTTCACAAAATCTGGAAGACAAAACAGAAAGCTTTGTGAAGGGAGATTCCTCATTTTTGGATTTAGTTTCACTTTCCACAAAACTCAAAACAGTCAAGGAAACCTTAAGCTGATGGTGTTTTTCAAAGGACTGGGTATTACAGCAGAAATATGTTTGCCTTGTAGTATATCTTTCGCTTTTGTTTTTATTCCCTTTTTTGTAAAGTAAATGAGGTTGCATTTGTGTATGAAATGCACTACATAAATTACTATTATTATTATTATTATTATTATTATTATTATTATTATTATTATTATAGGTATTATTTAGGTTTACCACTTGTCACTATTTTTTTAACAATGCAAATGTTTATACACATTGTGTACAATGTGATTTTTTTACAACGTAAAGCGCATTGAATTCAGTTGTACGAAATGAGCTTTTCAAATAAAGATTGATTGATTTTTTTGATCGACTATTTCATTTTAGAAAGCACACTGGGTTGTAACAGCAGGATGAGATATCCACTCCTCGCCTCCTCCACCAGCACATCCCCGCTTCCCACTCGGACGCATCAGAGAGCCTCGCGGTTCGGTCATCACCCCGCCGCCCCGCCGTCCTCCCCGCCTCCCGCCCACTATCCGCGGGGTCCGCTTACGCCAGCTGTGACTCAGTGCACAGCTGCTCACGGAGCGCGCCGCTGCCGCCGCCTCTGTCGTGTGAAAGGGACTCTTTTTTTCATTACGGTTATCGAGCCGCTGCTTATTCGCACCGAAGCGGCGCAGCCAGAACCCGCGTCTGAAGTGTGAGAAGACCGACCCCAATATCGCTCTGACAGCGCAGATCCTTGAAAACTACTCACAGAATGAATCACAGACGTGTGATTCTCCCGTGTGCAGAGGAGAAGCTGGAGGAGTGCTAGCGAGCGGCCCTTAATGGCGTGCCTACATTCACCTGACCGCACTTGCGGGTTTTTAATGATTCGATATGCCCCTCCGTATTGCTGTATCATCCTCCACAGAGGATTGCTTATTTGGCACGGCGCATCAATTTACTGTGTATCGTGTGCATTGCACAGCATGTCATTGGAGGAGCGGACCCTTGGGCTGATTTGCAGTCATGTCCCCTCCATGCATTTCTTTGTGCGAATACAGTTTTATTGCACAGATTATGTACGCTCCTGTCACATGTGGCAAATGTCTACAGTCACAGGATTTCTGGTTGCAGTCTGAATCTCCTCAAAGACAACAGGGAGACTGCAATATAAATGCGGAGTAGTGCACGTGCATGGCTGCTATATATAAATAGCCCATAGTGTGCATTTATTTTGTTTAAAAATTTTGTTTAAAATTTATTTTTGATTAAATCCCTCTGCTTAATTTCTTTCAGGCAACCATGCAACCTCCTGCAATATATATACAATCTTTCCAAAACCCATCAACATCCTAAGGGAACGCAATTTAACACAGTAACACAGTGAGTAATGAGGCTCCGCAATGAATAGGCAGTGACAGCTTCATTAAGCCTTTTTTTTCTAAAAAGGAATGCAAGGCCTTTTTTTCTGAATGACAGCTATTTCATTCCACCAGGATATGTGAAAATAGCTTCACCAGAAAGATTAGGCTGGGAACTTGGCCTGTTTTAGATTCACATCAAGGGATGGGTAAACAAGGTCTTATTTTAAAGTATTTTAAGTTTAGATGTTCTAAAAGGAATCATCTTATCTATGACTGTTCTGTATTATTAAGGGAATGGCTTTCTATCATTTGGTTTGGTACTGAAATTGAAGCAGAAAATTTCTTCCAGCCGGCATTCTGTTGGTTTCCTTCATGTACAGGTCAAAGTCACACACAGCATTTAGTTTTCATTCTCGTTGTAATTACACAATTCAGCCTTATTTAAGTACTTACTTATTTAAGTACTCAAGTACTTACACAGATATAATGCACAGCATTAGTCAGTGTTACATCCCAATGGCCTAACTTTACTACAACATATCACAAAATGTCTCAACTTTTTGTGAAGAGACAGGCATATAGGACTACAAATTAACCATACCACCACAAACAAGGTGTTCCTTTACATTTGTGGCGGGATGGATATCTGTGCAGCCCCAAAGATTACCTCAGTTAACAAGGAGAGGTCCAAGAGGGATGCACTTACCGATAAATTCAATAGCCTCCTGGAAATGGGAGCTGATGTCGGCCATGTGACTGTCCTCCACCGGGATCCACTTATAATGGAAGTGGCCTTTGGATTGCTGTGTGTCCCTCCGGGAGACGTTGAGCAATGCTGTGATCTGAAGGTCACTCAGATAGTCCTGTCGGGAGGCGTGGTAGGCACTGCCAAGGTAAAGGAAAGGGAGAATCTCCACAGGCTTGCCCTGAAAAACAGAAAAGAAGAAAATAATTGTTAGCCTCTGTGCTTAGCATAAGATGCTGAGATGACAAATGTGAGATCTTGTAGGTAAAAAACAAGACCAGGTCAAAAACTAGCATATGGCTAGACCTAACAAACTTGATCTGGCCGACCAATGGTGTAACTTCATAACTCGGCCAACCAATGGCATAACTTCATCACTCAGTCACTCAGTCAGGCATTTGCGTTTGTACGGCTGGCCCAGCTGTTGCGGTCCAGCCAAAAATCCTCAGTAATTGATGGATGCAAAGAAAAGAAACCTCTCCACAAATTAGAAAGCTTATCACATGTACACTTTTCCATAACAGTCATTAAAAGAGAATGATTTTGGTGATCATAGATGGTCCTCCCTGAGGTACAGTAACTCAGAAGCCAGGTGAGTAGCTTTGAACTTGTATCTTTGACTGGTCATTCCTTTGATGGGGGATCATGGGCTTTTGGGCAGCATGGAACCCACCGCACATCAAATATTTACAGACAGAAAGGAGGAGCACCCCAAGGGTTTGGAAACAAAAGGTCTCCCTCTATCTATATTACTCTGTTTCTAAAAAAGGCAAGATTCAAGCAGGATGCTTACAAGATAATTCATGGGTAAATGGCAGATGAAAGGAAAAATTGTGATGTGCACGATGTTAAAAGCTTGGCTAGGTTACAATCTAAATAGGAACATTTTGGAAACATCTGGACGGACATTTTTATGTGGGTGGGGTATTGCCGGAATCTAGGATAGAGTAAAAGTCTTTGTGTAGCCTGTGTGTGTGTGTGTGTGTGTGTAGGTACATGCGTGGATGTGTATATGCGTGCGCGCACAATGTTCAAATAAAGAAGACGCATTTTCGTCTGCTCTATCAAACCACCTCACTGAAGTGCAGCCTATGCACATCTTATGTCTTATCTTTACTGCATGACCTAGATGCAGTTCTTAATTTTAAATTCTGGAAATTTGCTGTTTCTATCATACATTTTAAAATCACGTCATGGTGCTACGCACATTCACACATGCTAGTACGAGCTTATTCTGGAGTGGACCAACAAAAAATAAATTAAGGCCTACACCTTCAGATCAACTGTGTTACGATTAAATGTAGTCTAAACCTTTTTCAGTTGTGCGATTCATTCTCAAGCAGAAATCCCTGTACAAAAATGCCAATGGTAATCGTCATTTCTAATTTCCAATTTCTACTGTTACTATCAGTAATTGCAATATGGATGAGTGATATGACTAATGGATCGTATTAGTCAATAGCATTAGAACAATTAAGAAACAAAGTATAGATTAATAAGAGTTGGGAAACAAAAGCAAAACTAAGACAAAATCCGTTCAAGATAAACTTTACACATGCAAAATTAAAACAAAAAGGGAAACGCGAACATACGCCTATTCACAAGCGCAGTGTCCGCATACGAGCCAAAAGCAATACAGGCTTTGCTGTTAAAAATTATTTTACCGAGAACAGTTTCTCCATATGCCCACCTAGAATTTTGCTACTCTGTCAAATTTATAAGGACTATAGCTAGTAGCTATAACCAACTGCCACAGAGGAAGCAGTTAAAGGGGAAACTGTTATAGCGTGCAGAAGTAAGGAAGTCACAGCGACTCTTCTCCGTACCTGATCGTAATCCGGTTTATGATGGGCGCTCAGTTTCTCACAGTGGATGTTGCTCGCTATTTTCTCGTTTTCAGTTCCGCTATGTGGGATTGGCTTCATCTCCGTGCAAAGTTCAGGGTACTGGGAATGGAAGTTCTCGTATCCACCTGTCAAGCGAAAGAATAATAAGAATAAAAATCACTATGTAATTTACTATTAGTACAAGAGAGCGGCAGAAGTAGTCAATGGGTCCCAAAGACATAAAAATACTAACAGAGTAGCTATGACAAAATAAATTGGGCCTTCGAATGGTATTTAAACTAAGCTAGGCTGTCATATAGCCTAAATACAACTAGACATCTCCGGGTCTGACTCATTTCTGTGACGTTGACGCACTGAAAGTTTATCTCTGGTGAAATATCCCTAGGACAATTATTCACGTAGGTAGTTACAACAAGCAAGATGATCTAATACAGACCACTAACCGAGCCATGTTACGCATATCACAAAAAAAGTGTTCGAATACTCTGAAAATATATAGAGTACGTTTTATTATCGTTTAAGAAAATGTTATCTTATTTTCTGTACAGTTACGTTAAATCTATATCAGGACAGCACAAATAGTCTACAAAGCATTACAAGTTTTAACTATTCACATTAGGCTGCAATTAATGATAATAATATTTTAAACTGATACCCACCTTTAAGAAAACAAATGTTTGCTCCACTTGCTAGATGTGAAAGCGTATTTATAACGATCTGTGCGACACTGTCCTTTTTCAGTTTTTGCCAATGTGATGTCCTGTCGTCCAAAGCAACAACAGTCGAGATGCTACCTTCTCGAAGTCGATACTGGGCTCTTTCGTCTGGGATGACAAATTGAATAGGTACCGGTCCACCCCGGGATCTTCGGACAACAACCGAGTTCAAGTTCACATTTACTGAACCTTTAATACCGGAGTTCGAGAAAGAAAAGTACGGTCGACAATCCACAATGAGGCAGCTCCCACATTCCTTCCGAATGATTTTCCTTAGGCGGCGGCAGTCTATGCTTGAGACCTTCATTTTGTTTATCTGCCAAAGGTGTTGTAACGCTGAGAGAAAATTAAATGTAGCCTGCTTTGTTCCGATAAATTACATGCGGTGAAGAACAGAGTGTGCAAAAGTCCTGAGTTTGTCTGTGCCTACATTGCGTCTGAGGGGATTCCGTTCTATCTATTTTATATGAACGGAACCTCCGGCTTGTGACATCACGAACCATATAAGGACTCTGACAAGGTATGATTTAGGTAAGACCGCCTACACCACTGTTGACAGTGCTACTTTGCCTCCGCCTTAGCGAGGATGAGTAGGTTTGAATCAAACACACATTAGTCACAACAAACCAGGGTTTCGCTTGAATGGCCAGTGATCTGTGTATGGAGAATAAACTCAAAAACCCTTAGCAAATGGCATACAATTTTAAGACAGGTCTCAAGCAGTAACCGCTGGCTTTATGGTAAGCCTGCCTTCAAGCAAACCACTTTTGCTTGCAAAGTGCTTTCTTTTTATGACTACATTAAAAAATAACTGAAAGGAGATTGAGAAAAAAAAACGAAAAACAAAAAAATAAAAAAACGTGATTGTGCATTTCAATGTGTGCATTTAGATTGACGTAACCAGGGTTAAAGAAACTGATAGCCTATCTCCTTCCGTCTCCCTTAGACATTATGTGGCTATCCGATGGTTTATATCTGATAATTCGCTAACTGACTTAAGCGACAGGTTCCTGCAAGGCAAGCACGTTCAGTGATGTCTTCCGCTGTATGTTACATTTGTTGGAATTGGAAACATGAAAATAGTGTAGACTAGCTTGCGGGCTACAAAGAAGCCGTGAAGTAGAATTTTAAGATTTAGGAACAGTTTCGGTTCAAGCTCAGGCTGGGGAATTGAGAAGGTGTGGAACAGAGGAAGAGAGCTGAGATGGTGTGCATGTCCGTGCGAAACAATGGATTAAACTCCACGACTTTTTCATTAATAAAATTTGAATTCTCTTCCAGCGTCCTTATTTTCAAATAGGTATGGGGATTACAGGGAATACTCTCGTGTATGCTAGTTTTAGTTGCAAACAATCTATGAATTAGGCTTAATTGTTGAAAATAATTAGGCTAATGGAATATAATTTTGCTTAAGCGGATTTGACACAATGCAGGTTTGTCTCTCGGTACATGTGTTGTCTTTCAATTCTTCGTTTTCCACATTTCCAGACAATGAGACCATTGATTGAGAATTGATTTGACGGATTAAAGCCCTTAATGCTTTATAGGACGCGATTAACAGCTCATTATACTTCAGAAAATGCAGTTATGGTTGGAATTAAAATCCGCGTGAGGATGCCCCATCAACAACCTTGGGAACTCGTAAACTATGGTAGGCTTCTTTGTTCTCGTGGGGTCTTTATTACTGAGGCTAACACTGAAAAAGTTCCTATGCCAATTTGAGCTATTTAATGAATATATTAAATGTCTATTGAATAGACTGTCTTGAATGTTCTGGATGTGGAATGACTCTTAAATGCACAACGTGTGTGTGCGCGCGTGCGTGCGTGTGTGTGTGAACCTAAAAATAAGACAGGGAACCTAAAATTGTTTTGAAAAGTATGTTTTCATGGTAATGACACCAAGTGCAGCTTAGAAACATGTTTTGTTGCAAGTGCATCTTATCTCAGGACTATGAAAACAACGTCTTCTCTGTGACAGCGAATGTCCTTTGCATGCATTTTATACTGGTGCAGTATGCTAGCTTGTTATTTAGAAGCATTCCACATGGGATTAGTATCTCTGGCCTTGCAGTACTATATGAAGATACATAAGCAGAGCCACCTTTCCCCTCTGTTGGCTTCTCATTTTGCATTTGAGCACTTCCTGGCCAGGCTTTCAAGACTCAGCTTTAGCGGCCTGAACAGATGGTGTTTAGCTGTTTCATGTGAAGAGAAAATGCGTATACACACACACACACACACACATACATGCATACACACACACACAGATAGAGAAGAAATGCACACACAACCACATTCCAAGAGATGTTTTTCCTATGACCTGTGCTATATGGGCTCCCAGTAGAAAAGTCATTGTCTTGGGGCTTTCTGTGCGACTTTGAGGACATTGCCTGTATGCATTACAAATGCTCGCATACCATCCAGCGACTTCCTGATTAAACTGTAAATTCCACGAAAATTACCACACAACCTAGACACAATGGAGGCTTCCCTTTGCTTTGCAGGTGCTTCCTGAATTGTCTTTTTTTTACACAAAACACAATGTTGCAGCCACCGTGGCATTTCCCAATAAGGTAAACAAATGACAAGGTTTTGGTTTTGAATGTGAAAGGATGTATGGCAAGCACGAATGTTCCCAAAATGATTATGAGACTTATCTATCTGCACATGGTGATTAAAGACCAAAGAGCTTAGCAGAATCAGCTGCTTTAAGATAATTCACTTTCTGAATACTCTGCAGTACACGTTAGCATATCATAAATTCTAGTGAACTAACTAATTGAAAAATTTAAACAAATTTTTTTTGACATTTGATTGAACAGTTTTAAGGCACTCATTTGACCTTCTGAGTAACCAAGGGAATGTCAGCTTTCATAATAATAATAATAATAATAATAATAATAATAATAATAATAATAATTGTTATTATTATTATTGTTATTATTATTATAATCATCATCATCTACATCTTGTATGGCTAAACTTAATTATATAACTTAACACAACTAATTTGGTATCTGCTGATCCAGTACAGGTTGGTGAGACTGCACATTATTATAAATCATTATAAAAATATTTTTCCTGACCAACCTATAGTGGATCAGTAGATTCCAAATTAGTTGTGTGAAAGTTGTGTTTTCTCTCTCTTCATAACATGAAATACAGGTGTATGGCTGGAAATTCCAAGGTTTTTTTCTGTTCTCAGGAAAGGAGAGCTCCAAATACAATGCACTTTAAATTCAGAGAGTGCAATTTTGCAGCATTTTTTAAAAGGTTCTTTTGCAGTTTCTCAGTTCAATGTTCCAACTATGAAAAACAAAACTGACAACAAAACTTTTGATAAACAGCAAAGGTCACAGCACACCACAAGCAGGAGACAGTAATACATTTGTTACAGGAGCAATTCTGCTTTTAAAATAAATACCTTACAAATAAAGTTCTAGCCTGGATGGGCTGACAATGTTTGTGATCTTTGAAAACTTCAAGTACAAGCACAACTCCTGGATAAGGTAACAGCTGTCTGAAGGCTGACTTTTAATTAGGTGAGAAATGGGCATATCTAACTGTCATAGTTTATTAGTTTATTAGGAAGGCAGAGTTTTGCGACTTTTGGTGCAGAACAAAGTAAGAAAATAAATGACAGTTTTCAGAAATCATAATGTGAAAAAGGATTATAGTTACATAAGCACTCTATGTGAAAGTACTTCTAATTTAAGATTTTTAAAAATGATTTTTGTACTGGGTAACCTTTATTAACAGAATTCTGGAGGAAAGAAAATGCTTATTCAGGCATATTGTTATTCAGACAGCAAACTCCGTACTGTAGGACATTTAAGCTATTTATAATATTTGCGTTTAACACTGCTGTAGCACCTATAGTGTAATTACTTTGAAACAATGAACTTCCATTTCACATTTCAGTAGCCCTGCCACACTGGAGACAAGGAGGGGCCTCAAACCCATCTGGTCTGCTCATGCCTGATGTCCACAGAATAAAAGCGCGGCTAAAATTAGCACTCTATTTTTGAAGTACGAGTGACATGATTCACCTGTGCCTCCCCACACACCCCCCATCCCCACCCCCACACACCTGCCTCAGGGAGGTCTTCGCAACCGCCCACTCCCCATACGGGATGAAAAGCCAGCTGGGTGGGTTTTATTTGTTTTAATTTGTTAATTTTGAGACTTGCCAAACATGTAGCCAATAGAAATTTTCGATCACCTCTAGTTTCAAATTCAGATTTCTAATTAGAAATGTTTAATTATTTTAATAATAAGATTTAAGATAAGACAAGATAAATAAGATAAAATATTTTTACTGAGCATACCACATTAAAGAGAGCAAATGGCAAGAAACAGAAATGTCAGTTGCCTATTTTGGAGTAGGCCGTTTCTTTCTTTCCATTTCTCCCCCTCAAATCCACTGTAGGTGTTCTACGTGCACGTCATACTTTTCATATTATACCTTTTTTTTGCTGGTATAATATGCTGTTTTTTGGCAGATGTCATATGCCTTACGTCATTTGCGGTAAGAATACCCGCTTATCCAGATTCATTTCTCTTCAATAGACCAGCTGTTGCTTTAAATGGCATTTGTTTGCGGTTTAACAGCATAAATGTGTGTGAGTGGACGTAGAGATTCTGTTGCGGATTGTTCACATGTTCTGTACACGCACAGAAACCTTGACTTTCTTGGAAATGAGGCTATGCCCTTCAGTTTCATAAGTGCATCATATAGAAACTTTAATCCAAGCTAAGAAGGCAAAGGTGTAATATTTTGTGAGGAAGGTAAGAAAAAAATATACAACAACCCACAACATCAGCGTCCTAAATCACAATGGAAATACATTATAGTGCTTCAAACTCAGAGCACTTCCAGTTCTACATTAATTCTTCCACAGAGGGCTATAGTGTTATTAGGAGCAGTAGCTTTCCCCCTGACAGACCGACAGACTGGCGAGCATAATTTAGTCATCCCAGCCATCATGCCAACTTCCTCTCTCACTTGTGGGGGCGTACCGAAACGAAATCCCCTGAGGTGGAATTGAAGTTGCTGTGCCATTTGATTGTATGAATCCACTCCAAAAGGAGCTAGGCCCACCTCCCCCGCTACCTCATGGTAATACAGCCCCTAGATTCGATCAAACACACTCAGTCTGTTTAAAGGAAAACGGAATTCCAGCAAGCCAGATTTAAGTTTAGAAGTTTAGGATACAATCAACAAACCTTAGAACTCTTTAAGAGCAGAAAAAAATTCAATAAACAGGAAAAGGTGCGGAAAATTGAAAATTGGGATGCTTGGGATGCTTGTTTTTAAAAGCATAAGTGAACTCACCCATTGTGAAAAATCTGTTTGTCTGTTTCAAAATGCTAAAAATCCATTTAATACAATTGATAAAATATAAAAGAAAGAAGTTTACAAATAATTTAATGAATAGAGTGATATCATAATACTATATTCATGCAGCATGTTAGGAATAAAGGTATAAATAATGTATTTCCCAGTTGTGCCTTTTATATTTTGGGCATATAGTGTGTACAGAATTGTTTTTATGTAATAATGAAGAGGGGAGAACAAATATTGGTAAGTCAAAATAAATTGTTCAGATTAAATGCTATTTAAACTGCTAACAGTGGAATTAGCTATTCAAATATTATTTGGTTTCACTATACCATACAGTAAATCAATTGATGGTGAATAAAAAATGTGGTGTTCTGATATGTTGAATAATGATTAAGGAGTTCAACGTTCTGGCAGACCTCATACATACAGTCCATATACTGCAGTTTATACCTTGTTAAATGATTAGTCATTACATTAGCCTTCCTCCGCTTCCTGAAGATCACATAAATAAGTTACCTTTGACAAGCAATTATGGGAAAATTGATATAAAATTGAACATTTCTTTCTATATTAGGCCAACTGCAATGATAGGACCCCCAAAGTTGTTTTTGAAGTTTTTTTTTTTCTTTTTTTTCTGCCATATTAACTTTGTTGGAATTTACCTGAACTGTCAGAATTAAACTGTGTAGATTCATAAACAAAAATATTAAAATATATTTTTGACACAATGGTTGTTGCTATTGCTGCTATTAAATCACAATGCAAACCTTTATGCTTTTAAGCTTTGTTTGATTAAAACATTAAAACAAGCAATGTTTGTAATGAACGCAAGCTGAGTTCACTTTGTCCTCACTTTGTTCTCGTTTTTTTGTTTTTAAATGATATGGATGGTGGAAATTTCATGTTGTGTTTGCAACATTCTGTGTTCTCATGGGTTGACATCTTCATGTTCTACAGAGAAATTCGGATACAGTTTAGCTTTAAAATGTTGGACTCAGACAGCTTTCAGCACAAAAAGGTGGGTATTTTAAGAGTTTCTGAGAGTTGTGTAGCTATTCAATCAAAACCATGTGTGTCAATCCCTCCATGAAAATAATTTTTATAGGTACAAACCTCCTAATCCAGGTGGTCATATTGAGATAATGTACTCAAAATAGTCTTTTTTGATATAAGGAGACAGATTTATCCAGAGGGGTTGATTGAATTGCATATGCCTTTAAATTGCCCAAATGTATTTGTTTGAATTATGCTCTGGGAGAAGAAAATTCATTACAGAATATAGCCAGTAGACCCAGTTCCCACAAAGTCACCATATGCCTACCAATACCCCACCCCCCATTCTACAATGAAAACATTTTTATCATATATTTTATCATATAGACTGGAGGGAGATATCTCACTTTCAGACAGGTATGATCTGAAATGCCTGTTTTAAAATGTTTGTATATTGCACATTATTTTAACTGACGACCAACCTAACACAGTTTTTTTTTTTTTTTACATTATTCAATTTGTGTGGGAAGAACAGTCAGTGACATGTTGGACTCACATAATTAAGTCCTAATGTGAATATATCCCTTTTCTATACAACATTTAACCCTTTCCAAACCCAGAACAGCAATGATGTTTCATTGGCTGGATTTCAAGCACAAATTTAAAAAACTGAAAAAGTACGAACTGGCTGATTTAGTCATGATGTAAATGGTGACCACGTAAATTGTGATGACTGT